>NC_037296.2:2037899-2357238 GCF_000002775.5 Populus trichocarpa
CATTGTAGAACTTGTTTCATCTTATCTTACCTTTGGTAATTAAACGGCAGACATTATTATTGGGAATGGTAGCTTTTAGGAATTTAGCTAGCCAGATAAGGTGTTTGCTACCCATCATTGTGGCTTGAGGTCCAACTGTGTGGGAGCCAAAGTAGGGATGTTACTGTGGTCTAATGTTGCAACCTAACACACATTCCCAGCTAAGTTTCCAATCCATCGAGCTCATGGTGCATGAATGCCTGGACTCTGGCTTGTGTTCTCCCAGCTTGTGTTGGTTTACAAAAGCCCTGAGAAAAAATTTCCGCGGTCATGTAGCAAGACATGGGTTTTTGTCTACCCCTTTTGGCCGAGAATGAATTGAGGATGTAGTGACATACTTAAATCCTCTCAGATTTGGATTTAAAAAAAAAATATTATCACAATAAACATAAAAATTTAATAGAATTGTACCGTTCTAAAAAGATTTGGTGAAATAACACAATTTAATTATACCGCGCTTATAAAACACAACATGGTCAAACTATAATCTTCCGCCTCAACCGGTCGATCGATTGGATCCAGTTGTATTAACTGGTCGATCATTTCATATAAAAATCATAATTTTATAAAGTTTTTCCTTCAAATATGTTTTATGAGTTAAAATTGTCTTTGTTCAACTTGTAAATTTAAAAATAAACTTCAATTAAAATCTCAAAAAATTATTGTTCATGAAGTAGTGAGTAATTCTGAACAGTTAGGTGTGAGTCTGATATAACTAAATGAGAATCTGCCCCAAACAAATTACGTGGATGACCTAACAAATGCATTTATAGATTAGTGTAACAGGTCTAGATCCAAGAGGAGATTTGGTCATGCCAGATCAGAATAACAACTCAAAAGAACCATAACTTTTGATTTGACCGTATAATTGCGCTTAAATTTTTACAGGAATTTCTAAAAGTCGTTTTCTCTAAAATAATCATTGTCTTTTTATATAGATTATCAGATCTTTAGATATTAAAAATCTCATTGAGGCTTCCTGATTTTAATAATTTTAAAATTTTCCTTTAACATGCATGGTAACAAGATAGAAAACAATTAATTTCACTTCACAGAAACATGACATGCAAACTTAATTTATCATCCCTAATGCACAATTAGGACTAAAGGACTCTTACTTTCCTAAAGTATATTAATCATCAGTTGTCAATGTCAATGAATTCCTTTAATATTATTTATGTCCCTTTTTTGCACCATATAAATATTGCATGATCAAAAGGCAGATAGAGCATTAAATAAAATCATTTTCTTGCAGTTTTGTTCATTAAATTTTAGTGCCAAAAATGGCATCTATATCACATGGGATAGGAGCTTAAGTGTGCAAAGCCAGTCATGCTTGAAGCACCATTCTGCCAAAGCTGTGAACTGCAACAGAAAAGGTCACTTAGTCAAAAACATAAATCACAGTTTTCTTCTAAAACAAGGTGGGTTGCTACAGAGGTTGGTGATATTAGTTCCTGTGAAGAGAACTTTGAGAAGCTTTTCAACAATGGAATGCTATGGAGAAGGAAGAAGACTAAGAGGGAAAGTTGCTGCCACTGAAGCTGAACAACCCAGAAACCATGTCTTACAGTCAAGAAATCCCAGGAACACTAACATGGTAAGATTTCTTACACACATTTTTCACTTGTATATTCCTTTTGGTTGCCAAGAAAAGAGGAGATCATGAAAGAAAATTGGTTTGTTTTCTCTGTCTCTTTTTGCTTCTTTTACTTTGATGGGTTTTAAGAAGTGAGAATAACCTCATAATGCTAGTCTTCAGCTTCAGTTGAATGGAGGATTTTTTTGCCTGTGAATTCGAAATGATGGGAGCTCAGGGGCTCAAAATTTATTTTCAAGCTCCTGTCTTTTCCCAACAATCAAAACATGCTAAAATTGGAAAAGGTCACTGCTTTTCTGATCTTACCATCCTCATTTCCCTGCCTCCACTTTGTGTGTGTTTGTGGTGGGTGGTAAGTTTCTAAGAATGCACTATTGTCTTGATCATATCAGGTTTTGTTTATGTTGGTTTTAGATAATAGAAATGTTTGCTTCCAAGAATCTGTTTCTTTTCTTCTTTTTTCCTTTATTGTTCTTTTGGCACAATGGGCCGAAGTTTCACGGTAAATGTGTTAAATGTTTGATCAATTGCTTGATACTAAATTACTAATGGGGTGTGAGGATCTGAGTTTCAAAAAGAAACTTCATTCTGATAATCAGCTTAGCCTCATATTATGAGCACAGAAATGCATGTAATAAGAGTTCCCTTTACTGCTCTAGCACGTTGTCATGTGTGATTCTTGTAAGTCTCTGTCGAGGAAGGATCATGGAGATCCTTTAGTTTCTGTTCCACAATATTAAACTGACAATGGTAATGCTATTGAAGGCGTTTATCATGGTAACTTTAATTTAAAAAAAATGAAGAACAACAAAGCAATAAACTGAAAAATTGAGGGGGGCTATATTCTCTTTCTCTAGTTTATATCTTGGCTCCCTTCTGTCAGGTCATGTTAAGGATGATGGCAATATGCAGAGGACTAGGTGGGGTTCTCTCTCCCATTTTGACAAGTTATATTTATAGCAGCAGGCCAGCTACAATCTCAGTATCTGTATGTGGCAATTTGTTATAGTATTTTTCTCTTTTTGATATTGACATTTGACGATGCATTGTTTAAGATTACATTTTGTTAGTATCTAACTCTTGAACTTTTCTATCTTGTCAATGATCTATAGGCTTAAGCATTGTATGTGCTGATATTGATAATAGTTACACTGACAGGATACCAAATTTGTTCACTAATATATGCTTGCACCTTGCAGGGTATGACTTGCGGTAAAAGGGCAAGACCTGAACTTGAGGGGCTTAAGCAACATGAAAGGGAGACTCAAGAAGCAAGTGTGGATATTTCTGGACAAAAGAAAACGAAATTAATCAAATCTGAGAACCAAGAGCAAGAGGATGAAATGTCAGCCGTGAAAATGGGAGTTCCAAGAAGTGGGAACCTGAGACACGAGTGGGAGGGGAGGTTTAAGACGGAGCTCCCTGAGGTGGAAACTGCTGGGACAGGGACCTCAAACACTGTGGTGTCTCCTGAGACTTTGAAGAAGATGGGGGCATATGATGAAGTCAATAACACAGCTTCAGATCCAGAGGAAGTGGAAGCAGATGGTGATATACTATCTACACTTTCAGGTCCCCCTCAAGTACCTGATGCAAGTGGGCTCACAGCAGAATTGGGCCAGGCTTATGCATTGGCGATTCCTGCAGTGAAGAATGCGCTGATATCCTTCCTAATCACTAAAAATTCAGAGGATCTAGCCTTTATGATCACTCAAGCTAACAGCGCATTCGCATCTCTTTATGCCCTCAATGCTGATTGTGGTTCGCTCTACAATAATGTGAGATCTTACATTCGTCATTGCTCTGAATTCTCTACAGCTCAGAAAGAGTTACAGGAGAACATGGAAGCTGTAGAGTTGGTATCTTCTTATGAGAATATTTCTGATCAATCTACTGAAGCAGCAAGGGCTGTTTCTGAAATTGAGGCAAATCTGGAAAAAGCCAAAGAGTACCTTGCTCCTCTTGAAGCAAGGTATCAAGAGACCAAGGCCTTGCTGGACAAGCTTGAGGCAGAGCTTGGACAAAGGAGAACCGAGGTGGCTTACCTGGAAGCTGAGAAGACTCAGCAGGAGGAAGCAATGGCTGAAACTGAGATAAAACATCACACTATTGCTGCACAGGCAAAGGAAGCCAAAGAAACACTTAAATCTATTCTCCGCCGACTAGAGGCTGCTACAGCTGCTATGGAAGAGACTAGAGCTCTCCTTTCCACTTCTTGATTCCTTCATACAACTACCATGTGTGCACATTGTTCAACTGATTTGGTTATAGGGACAATAGTACTATCCTTACCTTCTGTAATTAAACCATTTTGGAATCTCTTAGGAATAAATGATGCAAGAAAGAGTACTTTCAACTTTAGACCCACCATTATTGACTTGCATGCTCAGTTGAATAGGAGTCATGCTAGCGATGTTCCATCATAAATTTGGTTCAGATGATTATGGTTTACTGGCTTGTTGCTATCTAATTCATTTCCTTGTTACGGAATGCACTTGTACAATAGCAATCAACTTCCAGCTCCACAATGCATAGGCTTGCCTGTTCATATTACATGTAAGTGGTTAAACCACATCATGCCTGTTTTCAGACTGGTAATTTCAGTGCTAAATTAAGCTAGTGGATTTAGGCAGCTCGTCCTGCTCTCTGCCAAAAGTGGAGAGCTGAAGGAGTCTTTTGCAGGATAAGCAAATGGCTATGGAAAATTGGAAACACTTTCTAGCCGTTGCAGATAATTCGCCAACTCCAGGTAGAGATTTGTTTATTTAAGAACTGATATAGCCATTTCCATTAAATCATTAGAGGTGGTGAAAATCTGATCTTCCCTAAGATTCTTGTATTTCTATAATTTATGTGCAACAAGTCTGCGAGATTCATAAACGATATTTGGTTGCAAACAAGATAAAGCCCAACCCTTTTCAAAAGATTTGCAATTGACAATAATGAGGGAAGGTGTTCAGCTGAGAAACCACTTTGACTCTTTCTCAGGGTCAAAAAATTATCCTTAAGCACCCAAGGGTATGCGTTAAGGCACTAGAAATCTGCAAGCCGTACCCAAATAGCCGACATTGTAGGGTTCTTTAATACCTTATAAGAAATCAGCACCATTCTATCCTCAAGAACAACTAGTTCAAAATTATCATGTGTACCAAACCATTCCCTGCAACAAAGTTAGGACTGCTTAGATAGGATCAATCTCTTGAGCTCTTAAAAGTGTTGTTAGTGATATGTAGCTTTAAGCATTGTTATGCTGATATTGCTAATACTTGTACTGTGTGAGAACTAAATTTTGTGCTCACTCGTGTGCTTCTCTGAGAGTATTAGTAATTCTTGTGAAGATGGGAAAGGGAGGAGGTCCAAACTTGCGTAGACAAAAGAGGATTACAATAATCAAATCTGAGGACCAACGACAAGAAGATACAATATTAGCCACGAAGAAGGGGAGTTGAAGAAATGAGAATCTCAGACACGAGGAGAAGCGGAGGGTGAAGACTAAGCTCTCCGAAACTGGAGCTACTGAGATGGAGAACACTAATACAACGTTTCCTGTTGAGCCTGTGAATGGAACAGGGACTTGTGATGAAGCCTACGACACTCTGTTGTCTCCAAAGATAGAAAAAATGGATGATGATATACTGTCTATGCTTTCTGGTCCGAACCACGTGCCCGATACAAGCGGGATCGCAGCTGAAATGCTCCAGGCTTATGCCTTGACAATTCCTGCAGTGAAGAATGTATCGGTATCCTTCTTAGCAATTGCAAAGCCAAAGGATGCAGCTCTTATGACCACTCAAGCTAATGGTGCCTTCACAACTCTTTGTGCCCTCGGTGCAGATTACCGTGCTTTTTACAACGCCATGACATCCTATATTCTTCTTCGTTTGGAACTCTCTTCTGCAGAGAGGAGCTACAGAACAATACGGAACCGTGAAATTGGCGTCTTGTCATGAGAGGCTTGCTCACCAATTTTTTGAAGCAGAAAGGGCCTTTTCTGATACTGAGACTCATCTGGTAAAGGCTCAAAGCTTGAAGCATAGCTTGAAGAAATGAGAACAGAGGTGGCAGACCTGGAAGCTGAGAAGATTCATCGAATGGAGGCATTGGCTGAAATTACCAACAAAGCCGGGGCCATTTTTCCCCAGGAAATGGAAGCAAAAGGAATTATCAGAATCGTAGAGCTCTACTGTCCATTTCTTGATTTCTCCCTACAAGTACAAGGGACGTGCATGTGCGCACGCAATGTTGTACTGTTTGATCCGATTCTTATGTGATCATTGATGTTAACTTACTACTTTTGTAACTAAAGCAGACACTGATACTAGTAGTTGTAGCTTTTAGAAATGTAAAGATGCTAGACATGGTGGTTCTAACCGATCTTGGACTTCAAGAGGTTCAACTGCATGGGAGGTATCATATTCTGATTAAAAACAAAACTACTAAATTCTGATGAAGCAGCTTAAAAAAACATGTCCAGTAATAAGATTCCAATCCATCAAAAACCTAAATGCCAATGATGTTTGGTTGTTATGGTGCATGTTATGTTGCTATTACTTCATATAAGAGAATGCACCAGTAAAGGAGCAGTGAGTTTTCGGAGAGCAATTTTACTTGATCTTTGGCTTGCTATATCATGTAAATGATGCAGGCACCAGAAAACTGCAGATTGATCAAAGTAAAAAATAAATGAACTCCAAATGGGTTTTATAAAACCACATCAGAAATGAGCTCTACATCAGTCTCCTCTAGATCACCTAGTTCAGACAAGCATGTATACCAAAGAATAGCCAGCAATCTAGGATTTCATTGTTTTGCTAATCTCAGATTCGAATACAGAATTGCAGATAGACAAGTGAATAGATAACCAAACCTTTGCCAGGTTCTAAGTTTCTTTTCCATCTGCTTCCAGCCAGTCAAGCGGAAACCAGGAGTCTTGCATCAAAGACCAATACCTACCACCAAGTACGATTGAATATAGAGCAATAACAACATTATCCTTTTCAGGCAAATCACAATTCCATTAACAAAGAAATTGAGAGTCCAACCATCTTTCATACATGGAACAATGCAAGGATGAACCACTAGGGACAATTGACAATCTGAATTAGTTGACAAATTCCTGTTCAAGATGAACTTCACAACAAGCAACAACGCAGCTGAATCAACACTGGAATAAATACAAGGACTCTAATGGGGTGCTACCAGTTCTCCTTGACAATCTTTAACTTCTCAAATATAAACTTCCCTTCCTTGTACTTCTGAGATGCCTCATAAGCTCTTTCATACTTCCAGCCCAGCACCTCTTGACAATCGGCACAAGATATATCAGCAACAGTGTGGAGACCAGTCGTGAGATTCCTGTCCTCTTTAGGTCCCACGACAATGTTCATCGCATGAGAGAACAAAAAGGCTCGACCATGTCTTCCCTGTGAACAAAATTATGAAGAAGATTTTGAACAGAATTCTTGTCACTGCTTCCTATCATAATATACTATATAATTCCATTGTATAGCGGGGGGAAAAACGGAATTACTTGATAAAAAAACTAGCAATCAGAGATTGAACTGAATACAACAATCTTATGGACATAGAAGCAGGTATCATTTTTAGGGTTTCACATTATTGAAGACAAAAGACCCTTCATCAGAGACTCGCTTATAGTAACTTGCTGATATAAGGGTCTGTTATCACCTGATTTTCTACATAGATTGCCATCAATGGATAAGAGAAATGCTATGAACAGGATAATCCATATCATTTCTCTCACTGATAAAATGAAACCATGTCGATCTAAAGATCATTGCACAGAAAATCTATATAACACAAAGAGCACCAAGTCAAGACATACGGACAAGGAACAGCCAATTATCATAAAAAAGCAGCTAGAAGAAAATATGAAGCAACAATTTTATCAAAGATTCAAGTGATTCACCTGAAAAGCCTTAGAAATTACATCATCATGAAGTGAAACATGGTTTCGACAATTACAACAGCTGTACAACCTTGGACCCACCAATTCCGCCATTAATCAACAATTTCAAGGTTTAAACACCTTACTGATCACCAACAAAACACAAACACGAACACATGAACCAAATAAATCCAAGATTGATCACTCACACGGCAAGAAAATCCAAGAGGAGATGATGATCAAGTAAAATTGCAGTCTTTACTCTTTTGTGATCAAAACAAGGCTAAAAAGATAAGTAAAAGACCGTAAAGCACAAGTTCCTTTACCTACAACAAATTCAATGATGACCCAAAAGTCTGAAACAGGAAGCCAGAAACAACGTTAGCTTACTAGTTTAGACCAAACTCTAAAGTTGAGTGTAGATTCCAAGTACGGTTATATTACATTTTTTAGAGAAAAAAAAATGTGGGGTTGATGAGGGCAATGATTATTGATTGGCTTGAAAGAGTAAACCATAAGAACATCAAAGATATCAAATTAATATTACCTAACCACTAACACAGCTGTAGTTAAAAAAGAAATACACAAAGGCGAAGGTAGTTTTTTAAGTACACAGAGGCAAAGGTAGAAACTTCGGACACAAATCTATGTAACTCAAGATGTAGGTTATATTCTTTAGTTGTGTATAGTATTTAGTGTGTTTGTTATTGTGCAGTAGGTAATTTTTAAATATATTTTTTATTTGAAAATATATTAAAATATTTTTTTATTTTTAATATTAACACATTAAATTATTAAAAATATTAAAATATATATTAAATTGATATATTTTCAAGTTAAATATATTTTTAAAACCTATTTAATTACAGTTTGAAACACAACAATAAACAAGAATTTAGAATTTTATTTGATTATGAGTTCAACTTTTAGCCTATAAAAATAATGAAGAAACTTCCATGAGATAGTAGGCAAATAGTTCAGTTTCAATTTGGTTGAATGTAGTATATATTAAGAGTATGTTTGATATTGTGGTAATTTTTATGACTGTGATCTGAAAAAAATAAATTTTAATTGTGATTGATTTGATTAAAATATATATTTGGTTAAAATTATAATTGAAGTTATTGTTCAATAAAAAAACATGTCCAAAATATTTGGTTAAAATAGTGGTTAAGTAATAAAATTACTTGTATTATTTTTTATAAAAACATATCTAGAATTGGTGAGATAAATGATTAAACATTTTCTAGGACCGCCATCATCTTTTCTTATTTTTGGCCATGACATTGGAGTTTTAGGTCTGTCATTCTCTACTATAAAGTCTTCAAACTATAAGGGTTTCACAAATGATTCAGTTAAAATATATTTCCTTCATGTCATATATTATCTTATCCATACGGTCTGTGATTAATTTCACGTAATAAAAAATAGCATATAATATATTTATATATTGAAGAACTTGTATAATCGAAATAGATAGATTGAACAGTACTTCGTTTGATTTCTAATAAAAAATAATATCATAAATATCTAAAAATAGGTTTAATTTTATTTATAGAAAGTTCCTTTCCAAAATAACTCATCTAAAATGAGTGGGACTCATGAGTGGGATGCTGATTTTCAAAATTTACAGTATTTAGTTTAAAAAATTATTAATTATTATTTTTTTAATATTTTTTAATAATTTTAATGTCTTATTGTTAAAAAAAAATTAAAAAAAAAAGACATTTTAAAAAAACGCACAAAACGAACACGAGCCAAAACATGGTGGAGTTAGTTATCTGAGACGAGAACGCGCTGAAATTAGCGCGTGGAGGGCGGATTTATTGAGAGGATTCAATAGCTTTCGCTATCGTTTGCGACTTTGTTAGCGCTTAGGAAGCTCCGTGTTTGAGACGTCACAAAGCGCTTGTGAAGAGTACGCACACCTGAAATGACCTTATTGTTATTGTTATTTAAGAGTATTTGCAACAGTGCCATCATTGGCTATAAAAGTCAGCGAGGAATATCTTGGATTATCGGAAACTCATACAGTTATTATTACTAATCATTATAATTAAACAAAAATAATTTTTTATTATTTCTTAACCATTTAAATCAAGTCCATTGTGGATTGGGTTTTAACCATGTTATTTCTCATATAAAAAAATAAATAAATTTTAAATGAATTGATAAGATGAGAAACAAATCCATCTATTTTTTTTTTAAATCCCTTTTAATTTTTGGGATGGCGAACAAATTTAATTTATATAATTATATAATGAAATCAGTAAGCTAGTTCGGACACTCATGTTAATTAAAAAAATTATTAATCTTAGACCAAAAATATTTATTCATTTTATTTTTTGTCACTGTCAGGAAGTAAGATTAAGAACATGCTGGAATTGATTTGCTGATAACTACTGCATCCGAGAAAATAAGAACCAAACCCAACATTGGTGCTCACAAGTCTCAAGCTCTGGGTCATATGTCAATTCATTTGTCTAATCTTCAATTTTGATTACTCTAAAATAGGTTAAATTGTGTAATTAGCACGGAAAAGAAATAAATGGTGAAGTAATACACGTTACAGAGTTTTGGTTAAATATTTTAATAATTTCGTGGTTTATAAAAGTAATATTTTAATATTATTGTGTTTAGAAACCATGATATTTGTCCAAATATTACTGTTGTTAAGTGCCATATATTTTTTATTTTAATTAACATGAGTGTCCGGATTAGCTTACTCGACTTTGATTAATCCCACGAATTCTAAAATTAACGATCATGTGAGTCTTCAGGGGTCCTGAAAGGACTTGAATTTGTGATCATTGGAGAACAACCTCAAGACCTGACCAATTAAGCTACTACTCAAAGTTAATAAACTACAATATTAATTATAGAAGTTGTGTATCCATATAATCTTAGTTGCCGGGATTCGAAACGGGACAATATCAAAATATATTATTTTATTAAAAAAAAATTAAATGTTATTATTCCATTAAAATATATTGTTTTTTATTTTTTATTTTTAATATTAAAACATTAAAAGCATACCAAAGTCCAAGTCGCAAAATTAGTGCAATTTTGCCAACATCATAGAACAGACTATTTGGATAGTTGTTTACGAGTACGCATCCAAGGTAGTTTTATTTTTATTTAGTCTTACGGCTGTTAAAATAAATATATGAAAGAATTTCACTAATTTAGAAAAAAAATCAATCTTTTTTGTAATTTTTTTATTTTTTGAGAAGTAATGAAGAATCATTGGTCAACAAGTTTTTAAGCAGTCCCCTGAAAAGCTTTAGGAAGCGTTTGGGAACACGGTTCAACCCGCGTTCCTAAAAAAATTGAAATTTTTTTTTTGTTTTGCTAAAATTTAATATGATTTGTATGTTTTGGATCTTTTTAATGTGCTGATGTCAAAAATTATTTTTAAAAAATAAAAAAACATCATTGACATGCATTTTAGCACGAAAAGTTATTTAAAAAACACCGGTAACCACACTGCCAAACAAGATCTTAGAGAAAGATCACTTTGGAGGGCAAGAGGATTTTTGCAATTTTCGCAGCTGTTCAAGGGGTAAGCACTGAGTTTCGCCACATTACTGAAATTAAGAACAGAAGAAATAATAATTCCTGAAACATAATTAATTCTCGTCTTACTGTCTAACTTGCATCAATAAATATTTGATTCCATATGGAAAAATTAAATTAAAAAAATTATTAAATTCCTTTGATGTACAAATTATTTTTAAAAATTATATTTTAATATCAAAATAATAAAAATAATAAATTGGAAAAATAACCCCACCAGGCTTTGAGCGAGAATCAAGTTTACCGAGTGCCTCATAACCTTTCAAATCATTTTTTTGTATAACATGTCTTTAGAAGTGTACTAATAAGTATTTTTAAAGTTGTTCTTCCTTAAATTTTTAAAATTAGCACATTAAAACAATAAAAAAAAAAAAATTAATTTTAAATAAAAAAATTAATATTTTTAAAACACAATATTTGAAACTTAATTCCAAACATCCCTTAAAGATGAGTTTGCAAAAAACAAGTTTTGAGTGAAATTTAAATTTAGATAACCAGACCATAGTTTTGTAAAAAATATTTTCAAAACCATAATTTTAAATAATATAATTAAAAAATATACCTTAGACTGAGAAAACAAGAGATACTGAAAGATATTCAACTTCTTGACTGAGAAAAATAGCACAAAAGACCAGCAGCTGGAAAGGATTAAAGCAGAAGAATCAACACATAACTTCAGCTACAAGGAAAAGAAAAATGACACACGTGCGAGCTTGATTCTCAAGTCTTTCTTATTTTTATCAACGGTATATTTGGTATTGTTATACTTTTATGGTACTTGACTTGCAGGTAGAGCAAAAAAATATTCAATTGATAATTTAAATAATACAATTAAAAAATATAGCAACAATAATAAATAGATAAAAAAAAATGACAATGAAAAATAACTTGATTTAAGCCAACCTAAATTATAAAACAACTCATTAATAAAAGATAAAATTAAAAAAAACAACAACAACAAAAACCTTGTTAAATCAGGTTAACTCGCAAACTTTGTAACCATCAAAATCATGAAATTCTTGAACCATGTTTAATAAATAAGCTTCATTCTGAATCAATTTAATTTGAAAGATAAAATTGTGAAGAAAAAATCAAATTAGAAGTCTTGTCAAAGGGGAAAAAATAGAAATAAAAAGAATTGGGATTAAATTTGTTAGGAAAAAAAGCCCATGGAGGATGAAATTGTGGGAAAAAAATTATCAGGATAACCCGATAAAAAAAAAAGAATACAAAGATCAATTTCCAATAAATCAAATGTTGAATGATGAAATTTGAATAATTTAATTTTAAAAAAGATCATAAAAAAGTTTGATCCCTATTAACCTTTGAAATCGATGATTCGGATCATGAACCCAAAATTAACTCCATATCAACGAAAAGTAATCTTAGTTAACCTAGGTTATCTTGCAAGCCCCACAATCATAAGCACAAGATCTATCTTACCTTAATAGAAAGAAAAGGAAAAAAAAGGTAGGAAGATCAATTTCAAATAAATTAATATTAAAAAATAAAATTAAAATGAATCAATTTAAGAAAAGGACTAAAAAACAAAAGTCAACTCATGTTAACTTTTGAAACCGGTGACTCGGGTTATGAATCCGGTACTAATCTCATGGAAGACAAACCTTAAAAAATAACAAAGCAAAACTCTAAAAAAATAAATTAAAAAGTAAATAAATAAATAAATAAAAGCTTTTAAAAAGGAAAAATAAATAAACTAACCTG
The DNA here is from genome assembly GCF_000002775.5 of Populus trichocarpa. NCBI lineage: Eukaryota > Viridiplantae > Streptophyta > Magnoliopsida > Malpighiales > Salicaceae > Populus > Populus trichocarpa. Next base: position 2,050,748 of record NC_037296.2, read on the forward strand.
AAAAACCTTTTAAATTCAATTTAATCTCTAAAACTCGTCCTTGAACTTTTTTAGGCTATTTTAGATTAGCTTTAGTGTGTGAAGATTAAGTTATTTCGAAACTAGGAACCCATCCCACATGATTAGAGCATTAATTAATAAAGTAATATTTCGTTACTCTTTTGAAAGATAATAAAAATAGAAAGAAATGTCTGATTGTATTTCATGTATGTTGTTTTGTAAATACAAAAAATTATTTTAAAATAATTATATAAATAAATTTATTATATATCTCTTTCCTTGTCTCCTCAATAGACACGTTTTAAATAAAACTCTCTCTCTCTCTCACACACACACACACACACACAAATTATTTTCGAGTATTTCACATAACATTAATCAAACACAAACATAGTCTCAATAGCAAATAACACATATCCTCATCATATGAGGCATTTAGAACATGAATCTCTCTTGAAATGAGTCTTGTAGGTGTGAATATCTAATATTCCTTCACAAGCTTCAATTTCTCAAGTATGAAATTCCCTTCCTTGAACCTCTGTGTTGGATCAAAAGCTCTCACATATTTCCAGCCCAGCTCCTGACCACAACTGCTGCAGTGGATACCAGCAATTGTGTACATCCCAGTTATCATCTTCATGTCTTTTTTATGTCCCAAAACAATGTTCATCACATGAGAAAACATATATGCCTGTCCTGATCTTGCCTAGCCACCAAATCATTTGAAAAAAATAAAAAAATCCCACCTTAAATTGATAATTTTATTACCATATATTCTTTCTGAATGGATAGACAAATAATTAAGTTGTTTGTCACCTGATAAGATTTGGATAAGAGATCCGTACTGAAGGCAAGAGGATTTCTGCAATTCCTGCAGCTGTACAAGGGATTCTCACCGGATTCCGCCATATATAGCTGCTGCAAAGTTTAGCATCAAAAGAAAACAGAATTCTTGAATAGAAGTTACATGAATAATACTGATAATAATACTAAATGTTCATGAAAACAAGCATGGCAAGATTAAACAGAAGAAGAGGAGGAGGAGGAGGAAATTAGACGTTCTCACATGAAGGATGACCCAAAATAGCTGATCCAAAGATGAGCACAAAAGAATATTGTGTTGAGAGTATGATCAGTGTCTTGAGATCAAATTTATGGAGTTGTAAGAGAGAGAGAGTACTTCAAAGCAAAAGGTTGACCGACCAAGAGATTGAATAACAGTGGAGAAAGCTAATAACTGACTATTATTCTCTACTCTTTAGTTTTGAACACAGATAAAACTTAGTCCTTCATGTTTCAAAATCTATGTACATCAGTCCCTCGATTGACCACTATTTGGTTTAAACCGAATAATCAAACCGAATTTAGAGATTTCGGTTTGCTTTTTGTTGGCCTTTCTCTTTCAGTTTACTTTTTCAACACACTGAATTAAATTTAGTTCGGTTTTTTGGTTTAAGTGCTTTTTTAATAACAAATGATGATATTAGTTTGTGAAACCTAATATTCAAAAACAAAAAAATGAAGTTTAATAAACCAAAAACCATAAAATTACTTCTAATATTAGAAAAAAAAAATCATTTCTTAACTAAAAATGAATTCACATTTTGGTTTGGATTTTATCTTGATTTTAAAATGTTTGGTTAAAACCAAACAAAATTTATTAAAATTAAAACTAAGAGTTGATTTGGTATTCCCGTAGTAATTGTTTTTCAAAGTGTTTTTTGTTTGGAAATATATTAAAATAATATTTTTTTATTATTTTTGACATTAACATATTAAAACAATTAAAAATACTAAAAAAATAATTTAAAATAAATAAATAAAATAATTTTTTTAAAAAATACTTTTCAAACATAAAAATAAAAACAAAATCAAAATGTTTACCCATACCTAGTCGGGACAATGTTTGTACAAATTATTCATACTAAGGACATGAAATTGACCAATATGTTTGAAGTCGCGTCTCTAAATTGTCTTTTCCTTCAATTTTTATTCAATTTGTAATCAAATTCCCAAATGAATATCATACACAGGTAAAAGACAATTGCAACCCTGTTGTCATCAATAAAAACATTTGGTCACCATCACAGATTCGTCATGCACCATTAAGCTTGCAGGTTGGCTAGAAATTTAAATGGTGGGAGTACAATTTTTATTTATTAATTCGAAGGCTATGATAGTAGAGTTGCGAGAAATTTTATGTTATTTAAAAAGTAATTAATAATATTATATTAATTATTATATTAATTTATTTTAAAAAATAGATATAACTAGAAAAAATAAATTCTAAATAAAGATACTCTTATTACTTTTGATGAATATAAGTTTCATCTTTTTTTTTATATTTATTCTTTTTTAAAATAAATCTAAAAAATAACTAAATGAATATTATTAATTATTTTTTAATTACTATAAGGTTTAAAATTAAGGTTGTTGGTGTTGTTGAAGCTTTTAATTTATTATTATTTTAAAATTTAATTTGGTCGCATTAATGACGTTGCTGTAAGTTGTAACTCAACGAGTTGTTTCTAATTTTCAATTAAGTTTTTTATTGTATTATTTTCACAATATATTAATGGCAAAGCGAGAAACAGATTATATATATTCACTTTGGCAGAATCTAAACAATTGTTAACATAAAAATTGACTCCCAAAATATAAAACCGGCGACTCACGGCGAGCGCCACCGCAGTCTATGCCTTCTCCATTTTAGTTTTATTTTTTAATAAAAAATTTAAAAAGATGTTCACATGTCGAAAATAAAGAAATGTTTTTTCATCAAAAAAAATAAGAAAAACATCATATTTATAACTAATTTTCGGGGGAAATCAAAATAATAGCATATTAAAAAAAATTATTTTTTCTAACACCAAAAATATATATATTATATTAGACTAACGATTAAAACAATTTATGATATTGATCAAATAAAAGAAAAAAACAATTTAATGTGTAAAAGTGATTGTATACAAAATAATAGTATTGTATTATTCATCAATTTTCTTTTAATCATTTGGATAGTAATAAAAAAACTTGTAAAGAATATGAATAACATATATATATTTACATTATTAATATAAATAACTCAAATTCCTCAAACTAATAGTCATGTCATCTGTATTTTATGGGCAAACAATCAACTATTCCTTAAAAAACTACTCACAATCATCTAAATTTGTGGTTGAGTTTGAGATATCTCCAAGAGATTTAATCCTATTCTCAATCTTTTTTCTTCCTTACATTTAGTCAATTGAGAGCCATCTCATTGAAATCATCAAGTATATACACCTTTAACAAATAACAATTTAAATTTTTATTTAATTAATTAGCTAATGTTATCGATAACAGTTTAAAATGAACATTTCATTTAATTCAATTGGATTCTCTCTCTCTCTCTCTAAAAAGGAAAAATAGGCTATTTCAAACTTTTAAATCATACTATGATGATGTGTGTCTATAACACTCATATACATACAGAAAAATCCCACCATATATTATATCATGATAAAACCTTAAAATACCACTAAAAAGTTAAATAAGATATACCAAAATTCTGATTACAACACTACTGGAATCTTAGAAAGATTTCGACGATACAAATCCAACGACATCAAGAATAGTCACCAATGATGACCCAAGTGCGCCACACTTGCTGTCTAAAGATGATAGATGGCTCACTTGCCTTTAACGATAAGTATGAGTCATTTAAGTTATTGTTGATGATCTTTTTTGGGTGTTATTGGATTTTTCAGTCAATATTTTTTTTAAGGTAATTGTGGTATAGTAATTGTAGTTTCAATATGCCTCCAAGATTTTTTTTTTCTTTCTTTTTACGATATAATCAATACCATAAAAAAAATCTCAACAAGATAAATTCAATAACACCAAGAATTATCACTAATGGCGACCTGAGTGTGTCACATTTATCATCCAAAAGTGTTAGGTGACTCATTGTTTTTTAGCGTCAAGTGTGACTCGCTCTGGTCATTGTTATTGAGATTTTTTTGATAGTATCAGTAGTGTTGTAGTCGTTGCTACAATGTGCCTCCAATATCTTTTTATTTATTTCCTTCTCTCTCATTTCTCTTCACAAATTATAAAAAGGAGAGAGAAGAAATAATAATAATAATAAAAATATTAGAGACACATTGAAACTCTATTTAGACATCATTAGTACAATTAAAAAATTAATTATGATGGACGTAGCTCAACTGGTCAGGTTCTAAGTTTGCTCCATAGAGGTCACCCGTTCGAGTCCTACAAACCTCAGGGCCAATGGAAGCTTACATGGTCGTTAACTTCAAGACTCGAGGGATAAGTCGAGGTACGCCCAAGATGGCCCGAACACCCATGTTAATAAAAAAAATATTTCAACAACCCTGAGGGGTGTAGCTCAACTAGTTAGACCATAGATTTGCTCTCTAGAGGTCACCAGTTCGAGTCTTACAAACCTCAGGGTTACAGGTGGTTTATATAGTCGTTAATTTCAAGGCTCGTAGAATTAGTTGAGGTACGCGTAAGATAATCTGGACAACTATGTTGAGAAAAAAAATTTCAACAAGAAAAAAAAAAGAAAAAGAAAAAGAAAAGAAGACAAATAAGGACTCGACTGCGTGCATACTTTCCACTAAAGGTGGCTTGTGCTTCACTTACCTTTAACTGCCGTGTTCCAAGTTACCTTCGATGACCTTTTCATGATGTTATTGAATGTCTTGTAGATATTTTTCTATTAATATTAGTAATGTTGTAATTAGAATTTCAGGTGTATTTGAGTTTTTTTCTTTATGTGTTTTCTTATCTCTCCTCTCTTCGTTTCATAATATTTTTAAAATGTCACGATTTTAATTTCAATACAAGATTAAATGTCACGTTTCTCAGTTATTTCGCCTCTCTCTTAAAAAAGCGTGCTAAAAAGCAAAAATAGCCCCTCCCAAAAGTAAATATCCGTTGATTGGATTCCCTCCCCTCGTATCTAACTTAACTCCCGTTCTTGTTGGTTTCACTTCCAGTTTCAGTTCTGTCTTAAAAACCCCTCCTTTTCTCTTTCTTTAACCAGACATGGCGGATAGTTACTGGAGATATGCCGGCGACTCACGGCAGCAGCCGCCGCAGTCCATGTCTTCTCTCACCGGAAAACGCCCTCGCATCGATTACGGTACCACTTCAAAATTACTACTCATTTCTTTTCAATTCTATAGTAAAGTTTCCGTCTTTTCCCGCTTATATGCATAAGTCAATCAGGGTTTTCTTTTAACATTTTGTGGCATGCCCTGCTTGATTTACTTGCTTGATAGCTTGCTTAATCACGGGTTTTGGTAATGGGGCGGAAGGCTTTGTGTTAATTGTTTTTGAAAGGAAAGGGCAGCTGAAAGGGTTGATCTTGTAATTAATCTTGCTGTTGATTTTTAAAGGAATTTATGATATTGATGCGTTATAAGATGGGAATTATTGTTGTTGGAGAATTTATTGTCTTTGTGTTTATATTTAAGAAAAAGAAATCTTCTTTTTTATTTATTTTTGTTTTCTGTTATAATGTTTTTGGTTTTGCTATTTCCTTTGTATTTTAACTGGAGCTTTTTAAAGTCTCAATTTTGGTGGATATTTCTTGTCGGCCTTTTCTGTGAAGCCTTGGTTATTTCAGCATGTTGATTATCTGTGATGTAGTAGTCTTCTGTTCTTGTCAATATCTGTGTGTTATTGATCTAGATCAGTTTTTGACATTCTGTTGAAAGATTTATGCATTAGTGCTATTTCCATGCTTTAGGAATGATGTGCAGCAGTAGCATGTTCCTCCTTTCAACTTATTCAGATGGTTTATTTATGTTGAAATACATGCTTGATCTTGCAGATATCCCAAGCGGCCGTGACTTATCCAGTTATTATTCCCGTGATGATGATAGAGGGGCTCTTCATGTAATCAGAGATTCAGACTCCATCGGAGCATCTTATGACCGTTACTTGCGTAGTGGGGTACTTGGTTATTCTTTATCTCTTTTCATGTAGTTGAAAAAAGGGGGGGATACCACAGAAAATAATAATATGAGAAATTTTAGTTATGATAGCCTATCTTGAATGTCTAACTACGCTGCTTTTATACAGGCACAGAAGAATGTCATAAAAAGAAACCAACTCGCAATACCAAAACAAAGTTAATATTTGAATTTGATAAGAAATCTGTAGATACCCAAAACTGTCTAAAAAAATTATGTTCAAAATCTTCTTAAATTACATGTTAGCGGCTACAAGTCTTTGACAATGGTTGACTTGATTTATTTTTTAACCTCAAGTCTACCTCTGTCACTCGCTTCATGATTAAAAGTTATCTGAGTAATTGAATGAATGTTTCAGACAGTTTCATCTTATGGTGGGGGACAGTCTGCTAGAGCCATGAGTGGGGTGCCTAGTCATCCTGTTGATGACACACGCATGGTGAGTATGGGGCCCATGGACCCTGGGGCTAGTGTAAAAGACAGGTCATTGCGCATGGGAAGTGGAAGATCTGAGGTTTCCCTTCCTCCTGATGCTAGCAGCACACTGTTTGTGGAGGGCTTGCCTTCTGACTGTACACGACGGGAAGTTTCCCGTATCCTTCCATTGTTTTCCATATGTAATCATAGTTTTCCTTGGACTTTTTCCCTTCTAGTATTGCTCTGTAGCCTTCCACATGTAATTCCAGTACTCTTGGACCTTTTCTCTTCTTCTTTTGTTCCTTCACTTGGGATTAACAGATATCTTTCGCCCTTTTGTTGGCTACAAAGAAGTGAGACTTGTAAGCAAGGAATCAAGACATGTGAGTCTTCAAGATATTGTTATTATTATGATTGTCATCATCCTTTATATTATTTTAGTATGTGCTGAATCAATATTTAGAACATTAATGGATTCACTGGTTGCTAAAATGTGCAGCCTGGGGGAGATCCACTAGTACTCTGTTTTGTTGACTTTTTGAGTCCCGCACATGCTGCCACTGCCATGGATGCATTACAAGGTGAACTTAACATGCTCTACATTTTTTCCCCTTTAGGGAGTTTTAGTCTCATGTATCAGTTTGCAGGCCCATTGTATCTGTTACTATCTAATGTTTCCTTTTCGATGCTAGTTTTTAACTTTTTATATAATTGCACCAATGCCTTTGGCACTTCCTTTTAGTTTCTTTTGTGGGTTGGGGTGGGTTCTCAGCTGTGTGGCATTAAAGATTTTTTAGTGATTTGAGCCAGCTTTGGAATAGTTGAGTGGTGGTAAGTGGATTAGCGAGGCGTGTTCTTGAAAATTTGGGCAGTTGATTGATCATATTGATGGATTGATCAAATCGTCATGACATTTTTGACACTTATATACTGCAAGGACAACTTTAAACCTACTCGAGTTATCATCGACTATTGATGGATTTCAAGCCAAACTGGTTGAATAGGTTAGCTAAACTGCTTTAGGCCTATATGATTACCCATATGGCTAACTGTATTTTGTGTGATCCAATGATGATGCTGTCAGTATCTCATGTCAAGTTTAGCCTTGCGTCTCCTCATCTCAGCATTCTATGCTATGCACAGGCTAGCTAACACGAGAGAATACGCGGTTCCCAGTTTCAATCCCCATACCGTGTAAATCAGATGGCCTGTCTTCGCCCATTCCTCATTTGCATTGCATTTTTGTCTCTCAGGATTTGTATGGTGTTTTCACATTTTTCGACTTGGGTGTGTTCAACAGTGATGATGAACGTTTGGTATATTCTGCGCTTATGTACTTGAGATAAATGATTACAACGCCTTTTATGAGCTATCTATTGATCCCCTAATTCGTCGTTCAAAGCGTGGTTAGTCGTGCAACGTGAAACAGTCGAGCTCGATTTTGCAGGTTATAGATTTGATGAGCATGACCGCGATTCGTTCCATTTAAGATTGCAATTTGCTCGCTATCCTGGTGCAAGGTCAGGTGGCGGGCATCGTGGCAAGCGTTGAATAGCGCGGTCTGGCAGGTGATTTATGCTTTCTTTTTTATCCGCCCGACCTCTTATTATTCATGGCCGTTAGGTGCTCTGCAAGAAAACTTTATTGTGAAACGATCAATCAGGCTAAACCATGGAAACGGCAATTTTCTGTAGGACTTGCGAACTGGGGAATGTAATGGGGGATGATACCACAACTTTGCAGTTTCAGGAATTACATGAATATCTGAATCAGCACCTTTAGTAGGATACACGTGATCACGTGCTTTTTGATAATTATTCTGCAACTGTTAGTGACTCGGATAAAGCGTGCTTTGTGTTAAAAAAATGCGGGTTTTGTTTGTTTTGAATTACTAAGGTTGTCCCCCTATGCATATTGGAGGATACCAATGAATTTATTTCTAGTTGATCTAATGAAGTCTATCTGTGTTTGCCTATGGATTGGGTTTAGATTCATATGATTGTGTGTACCAATGAAGACTTGTAGTTATCCGCGCTTGCCTATGTTTTGGGATTGGGAACAAATGATTACATGCATGTGCTCACAAATACAGATGCATAAGAACATGGGCACTCACATTGATTAAATATCTGCATTCATGCACATGCACTCACATCACATTTCATAGGCACACTGTTTATTTATTTACTGCTTGCATAAGTTTTTGAAAAAGAAATGGATGGTCTGTCTAGGAAATAAAAGAAATTGTTTCTTGTTGGTCTTTTTTAATATTTTCATCATCTGAAGTAACTATCATGCATGTAGGATACTCTGCGTGGAATATATTTTCTCGATTCGTCAATCTATTCCCTGAAAGTTTTCCCCAGGTTGCTGGGTTAGAATATAGTTTTTAGTATACTATTAAATCTGAGTTTCTGGTCTGTGGTTGAGAAATTTGAGAGTCCTTGAGTGTCTTTCAGCGGGTTCATACATTGAATGTTAAGATTGCTTATGCAAGCCAACTTTTATTCGCCTGCCAAGAGCTTAACGAAGTCCAGTCACAAGCTTTCACTATGAGAATTGGAGTTTAATATATTGTGAATTTTTGGACATGGATGCATTCTGGTCTCTTTTTGTCAAAGCAGTTTTACCATTATCAGGCTCCGCTAATATACCTATTGCTAGCAGGCTTGATCGGTGGCAATTTTCTAGCTAATATACCTATTGCTAGCAGGCTTGATAGGTGTTTATTAGGCTGGCTTGGAAGCAGGTTAGCTGTTTAGCTGCTTCACTTTAAAAATGGCACATCCTTGTGCGGGCTACCACGATCCCTGCTTGTATATTCAGGTCGTTGAGTTGATTGTATATCTGGTTCAGGATTCATTTTGTTTCATCCCAAACACCGTGTTAGTTAGATATACGTTGCATTGAGGATGATCATTGAAACCTTTCTTCATCATTGGTACATGGCAATCTACGAGGGCTGTAATTGCCTGTTACTTATCAGCTGAAAAAATCTGCCATCAAACTATAGGTAACTGTGTCACTTGGATCTATGCACAAGGATCTGGATTGAGGATCTTCTATAGTAAGAAGTTAATTCACCTCTACTGGCTACTGTATTGACCCATTGGCTTTTGTGGTAATGGTGTTCCATAGACGCCATAGACAAAAAGACTGCCCGGATCAAGAACATTTTGTAGATATTTCTCATACCTTTTCAAATCGTAAGCAATATCTCATGTAGGAGGTACAATACTGTTTCAAGAATGGGCTAAATATATGTGAACATATGGACGAGATCAAGAAAATGTTTCTTTTGAGACGTAGCGATCATATTCTTTTGGTACATTTTGTTCTGTTGATATGAATTTGAGGAGACATTTCGATGGTAGGAACAATGATGAGCTTCAATCCAAGGTTGTGAGTTCCTGACTGTAGTTTAGACCGGAGTGAAGGATCGTTGTCTGACCTTTAAGCTAACCTTTCTCTCCCACTTGTTAATTCCTTTACTGTCAGGTAGCATTTGGCTCAGTATTGATGCAACTACTTTTAGCATTACATTTGTTCAAATGCAGATTTGAATGTACGAGTTTGGTGCGATTCTTTGGTCTATGTCTGTAAAACTTCGGTGTCTTTTTTCTCTTTTCCAAACCAAACGCCTTCCCAAGGTTTGACCCGTGCACAGAAGAATTTTTTTTGGCTGACAGGATTTTTGCGTTCGATCTCAAAGTGATGGAAATTTCTGTGTCTGGACTGTCCCAGAAAACATAAAAAAGATTGGAGCAAATGATATTAAACATGAGAAAACATTCAATTCTCAATTTTTATTTAGAAGAGAGTAGCCATGCATGATGGCGTTACATCCATCTTCTTAATTCTTCTCTTCTATAGTGGTGATACCATGAGTTGTCGCGCCGTCGATGATAGCATATTTAGCCGCACCGGCTATTCCAATTATTCACGTAAGTTATTAAAAGTTTTGGGTTATCAGCACTTGCACAACCCTCCAAACAAACATCCATACAATCTGAGCCATCATCAATTGCTTGGCTTGAAAATACCAGCACCACCATTGATACAACAGCCAAAGCACCACTCAAGACAACTTTGGACTCCATCACCTTTTGTTTTGGAAATTTCTTTAGTATACTAGATAATAGCTTCTTATATAACATAAAACGTGTCACTAGAAAATGAAAATCGCATGAAATAACTACTTTTGAAGTGTGAATACCCCACCCGACTCTTATAGTTTTTCATTTGATATTATTAAAGAAGAGAAATTATTAGGTGAATATATTCCTATTCGCAGCAGTAGCTTGATGATTGGTACCCAGAGTGCCCATTGAGAAAGTACTGTGTTTGGCCATGGTAGGCTATTGTGTTAGGGTGGTGACTAGACCTCTAGGTCTCCGGTGTACCCAAAAAAAAGGAATTTGTTTGATGGTTCAACAGAATGTATGCCTTTGTCTGTCAGTGCCATTGTGGTTGTTGTAGGGACCAAAGTATCAGAGGTGTTTGAGTGTAACAGAGGAAATCGAAGGTCAGGGGGCTGTTGACATGGTTACATTTCCATCTCTCTTGATGAACAAGGCAAAATCAATCGTTGGAACTTGAAAGTATCAGTAACAATCTTGAAGAGGCAAGTTTATCCACAGCATGCAACTTTTAGTTATTGGAAAACGTTATCAACCATACCGACTGGCGATAAATTAATTGCTGTCATAACACAGCATGAAATAGTCTTATCAGTTTGAGTTTTACGTGCATTTGTGTTTTTACTTTGATATTGCAAAATGTAGGGTCTAACACTTATCCCTAAATGCAGCAATCTGGAGCTTTTCATGTGGATCTTGGACGCTGGTCACTGCTATCCTTTGGACCTGAAGTTCGCCGAGCATATGGTTCCTCTAGATTTTTCTTCATAAGCAGCATACTTGGAGGAATTTCAGGCAAGCTTTCTTATCAAACCAGAGCCAACTGTTGGTGGGACAGTAAGGATAAACTGGTTTTGTTACACTCTCCTACATCATTGGTTGAAGCCTTTTTTAACTTGCTACATTCTAAAGGACACATTTGGGAGCAGTTTAGACAGGCATAGTTTATGGGTTCTCCGGGCTTCCCACCACTTTCTCATACGAAAAAAAATCACCGGACAAATCATGATAACCGAGTTTTTTTCTTATAAGTCTTTACATGAAAGATTTGAGGAGTTATTGATAATAATTTTTAAAATAAATTTTTTTTGTTAAGCACAAGCTTAAATTTAAGAGGTTAAAAAATCCATAAAAGCCCAAAAAAACCCACAGGTTAGGCAAAATGATTGGGCCCAAATGCCCATGGAAATGAGCTCAAGCCCTAGGCTAGGTCTAGTGCCCGTGGGCTCGAGTGTTGTGCCGGAATAAAAAATCATTAATGATAAATAAATATAAAAAATAATAAATAATAAAAGTTAGATATAAACCAATATATTTAATCTTACAACTTGAATCCTTGGCACGATTGTGTTTAACGACTTTGATTACAAAATCGATTTTTTATTTAATTAAATGATCATAAAAATAGCCACACATGCAATTGATTAATTAAAGTTGAAGGCAAAAAAATATTTTTCAAGTTTAAACATATTAAAAATATTATCCATAAAATAATATTTTTAATTTTTTAAAATAAATTTCATTTATATAAAACATATAAATGAATTAGAATAATCTCTTAAAAAATTAAATTTATAAAAAATAATTAAAAAATAACCACTATTTAAAAGAGTATGATAAACAAAATAAAAGGGATATTGATTAACATATAAATTTAAGAACTATCTTGAAAAAAATACGCATAAAAAGGAATTAACTAAAAAAAATAATTTTTTTAAAAGAAAAAGGTTAGGTATTGTTGTGTTTAATTAGAAATCCAGACCAACGTGCTTGACTCATTTAGTAAAGGTTTGCACACAGGCCTGAAATAGTAGACCTATGTACTTGAGCTCTCTCTCTCTCTCTTTTTTTTTTTTTTTTATGGATCCTTAATTTTCTTGAAGAAAAACAAGTTGGTTGACAAGTCGTTTGATATAGACTAGTACAATGGTTGGAAAAACAGGGCAAAAAGTTTTTTGACCTCGTAACATAATTTTCAATCTATTTTTTTTATCTAAAACACAAAGAAAACATCCTAGGCAACTTGATAAATTCGTTCATGACCTCTAACAATCTTCTCAAAAACTGAAATCAACCCGAAACTAAAAATTTAACCGAGCTCATATATGTTTTTCTAGATAATTTCAAGGTAAAAAACAATTAATGTGAACTCCTCTCATCAAATGAGATAATTCGACACCAATCTTGATTATTTTTATTGCCGAAATCAATTCCAAAAAAATATTCTTTCTCTAGTGTAGGATTCTAGTTGCTTTCTCTCACTTCTCTCAAATTAGAGCTTAAAAAAAAAAATGAAATTTGAGACTGAAATTGATTTTTCCCAAAAATTTCAGAAACTAAAAGGATCAATATTTATAATTTATAAAATATGAGGACTATAGTAATTGTTTTGTCTAAATATTTTTAAAGCCATTCATTGCTTCTGTATTTGATCTTTTATCTTTAAATCTTATTATTCTCCAATAAATTGGTTTCTAATTTGGTCCAATAATAATTAATAATTATTATTTTTTTAAAAAAAATATGGTGAATAGTCTATCCACAATATCACATGAGAGAATCCACGGTATATTTTATGCAGCGGATTCTTCACGCATTTTAGATTTATAGTTAATTCTTTCCAGACAACTTTAGAATCAGGAACAAAAGGGCTACCTAGCTTTTGGCATTGGATTTCACTTGTAATTCTCCAGCTATAAAACGAGGCAACTCTCCTCCTCGACTCGAGCACACAAGGATCTCTTCAGGAACAGGTGCTGCAAAAAATTACAAAGAAAATATTACAAAGAATTGGCAAGAAGCAAAAGATCACACACCAAAAAACAGAAAGAGGAAACTCCCCACCGCCCCCCTCAAAAAACAAGAAAAAAAGAAAAAAAAGTGACCTGCTGTCAATTTACACGTAACATCAGGTTCTACATGTACAGGCCTTCGGACCCTACAAAAGGCCATCAAAGCTCCCACACAAGAACTCGTCTGTCTTTCAAACTGGTGGTCTGCGCTGTTAGGCACAGCCAGCTAACAGTGATAAAGATTGGGTTTTTTTTTTCCTATACCAAGGCCAAAATGGGAAGATAGAGTGAAAATGTTGATTGGAAAACAAAATATTCCACCTTCTGTCGATTCCACAGATAAATCAGCTTTAAGTGGGGGCATTAATTGTACTGAAAGGTTTTCAAAAATTCATATGCTATATGCTTCTTTGGACAATATATTTTTATACCAGCTTGAAGAAAATTCCATGTGAGCTGATTATTATATGGAAGATCTTAGAATACTTTTAAAATAATTACCAATATTTATTTTACATATTCATTTTGCACAAAAAGATAAATAAAAAGATGAAAGATTAAAACATATCCACAAAAAATAATAAAAATATCCCCATGATTTTCAGTTTTTTTTTTTAAATATTCTTTCTCATGTTTCTTTCTCTATTTTTTTTTTATACCTAGCTAGTTACACTTGCAAAAGATCACGAATTCGAAGGTAAAATAATGGTTATTTTTTGTATTGGAGGCTGATTTAATTCACTGTGATCATAAAAACTGTAATTTATCATTGTTATTTATAATCCCCGGCCTAAGAAAAAAAAATTCCATGAAAGTGGGAGAAGATCAATAACCTTATTGAAAGCAATTATTAATTAATTATATGGTTTAATTACGAAGTGATTCTTTAGAAAAACTAAGAGCTTTGGAATTCCTTCCTTCTCGAAAGCAATTATTATATGCTTTACAAAGTGATTCCTTAACAAAAACTTCGTCCCAGCTTTGAAATTCCCTTCCTTCCCAAAAGCGAAAAGTATCATTTCATAAAACCTAGCTAATCGGAAGATACTTAAAGGTTGATCCTCTAGAACAAAGAATGAAAATCTTGGTGTTGATTCTTGACAGTTAGCAGCACAAAGTATGGATTATTAATGCACACTGAGGCAATTGTCAAAGATTTTATAATAGTTTTCTACTTTATAATCAGCAGCGAAAAGCTTAACTATTGCTAGCTGTTCCTCACACTCCTTCTAATGTTTTGTTTTATTACATGCATAGATAATATTGCCCTGATCTAAATATTTAATAATATCATGCATATATGGCTTGTGCAAAAACTATAGAAAACCAAAACTATAACATATTTTTTTATAAATTTATTAATTCAAGATATATTCTTGTTACTTCGAATTATACAAGGAAACGGGAGGATTGGATGGTTTCAAAGTGAGAATCGATGTCCAACAATGGTGAAGTCAATTTGAGGAATTCGATAGAATTGCGTGGATATGTTTGTATTACATGAAATTCATATAAAAACTATACATGCTTTCTCCGAGATGGTGAAGTCCAACAATGGTGAAGTCATGATGTATGATAACACACGGGGCTTGTAGCTCAGTGGCCTTGGCAGACTTTGCCCTGCCTAAGTGCCCTGGTTCGAGCTCTCGTGTGTACCCAGCACTTGAGGGTCTAGCTGCTGTGGTCCATTGTGGACTTGTTCCGCCCCCCCTCCCGGGTTCGACCCTCTATGTGCACGCCTGTCACCCCCGCGGTGCCTTACCTGCTCCTGGGCTTGCAGGATGTCCAGTGGGCCGTGGGGAATAGTCGTGGTGCGCGTAAGCTGGCCCGGACACCCCACGTGAATCAAAAAAAAAAAAAAAAAAAAAAACAATTGCTAATAAGATTGATCAAATTGGATGACAATTAATGAACTGGAGCATGGTAATTAAAAAAGAAATCTATTTAAGTTCTTATTAATTTATTTATCCCACTTAATCTAAATTATTGAACCGATCATGAAGACTAATAATAAGAATTAGAAAATGACCGGTGAATCTTTTTCAAGGACATGAGAGGATGTAATCCTGCTCATCAAATTACCTTTATCTTCCGAGAATTGAACAATATGAAAGAGAGCTCGACAAAACCCGATTATACGGAATGGGAGCTTACCTCAATTTGTTGACAATTTGGCCCATAATAGTATGCTCTAAATCGATTATGTTGCTAACTTACAGGTTACAGCTTACCTAATACAAGAAAAGAGGAGTTTAATTATAGAGGCTTGTCTTTAAAAGGGTGAAATCATTCCTGATTTTTTGGGTTTGATGCATACTCAAGTTTTTTAAGGTCGTCTCCATTGACTTTGGCACTAAAAATGTCGTGGAACCAGCACATGGAGTATTTAGAATTTCGTGTAAGAATAAGAGTAGCTACAAAATTTTGAGTTTAGAATCTACTCCAAAGATTTGAGCCCTATACTGAATTACTATATATATATATATATATATAGAAAGATAGAGAGGTGTGTAACAGTAGCTAGAAAAGACTAAAAACAGTTGATTAGCTACCACGAGGAACAAACTATATATCCATGGATTGGACGTTGTTGAGGTTAACTTCCTACCTACCGACCTTGTAAGGCTAATCAAAAGCAAAAAAGGCTGGTTTTACTTCTCAAGAAATTAATGTAAAGGGAGGACAATACCCAATAAGACTAGTTGCTTTGATTTCTATATTTGTTGTTGGTGGTCGACAGAACCAATCTCATCACCAGTTGTACAATGTGCTCCTGCCAGATTAATTTACATGAACTATGAAGTGCAATTATTATATCATAAAAGGCAAAAAATGGAAAGTAAATAAAACATCAAACTAATTGGTAAGTTGAAAGACTCCATGATTAGATAACATATTTCAAAGACACTATCCCCACCACCACCCTCCCTCTCTCTCTCTCTCTCTATATATATATATATATATATATATTATTTAAGATTATATTTTTATATTTTCAGATCATTTTAATATGTTAATATTAAAAATAAATTTTAAAAAATAAAAAAATTATTTTAATATATTTCTGAATGAAAAAACACTTTAAAAAATAACCAATGCTATAATTCTAAAGCACTTTTAATTTTACATCAAAATACTATCTAGCTAGCAAAACGTATAAACATATAAAGAGGATGAAATAGATTAAAAGAGAAAACCATGGTGTCGAAGAACAAGCCAGTTGGTTTATGCATAGCCATGGAAGTAATGAAAACTTTCAAAGTTTTCCATGGACACTTGTCTTGTATCAAATAATGTATTGTCTTCATTAAAATTCGTTGAAATCGTGGCTACATGGAAATTTTGCCAAACTCTCTCCTTGTAATTATCAACTACCTCTTATGACGGCAAGCCATCGAGACCAGATAGCATTATTACTCATAAAGTCAATCCCCAGTTGTATATGCACACTCATAATTGAAGATATCATCGTCTGTGATGTGTTTGGTATATTAAACAGAGACAAGACAAAACAAATTATCATTAAGTGTTCGATGCATTTATATAGATATATTAGACATGTCACGAGTTGTTGTGAAGTGTTTGGTGTACATATAGCTTACGAGTAGGGGTTTCATTGCAAGAACTTTTCTGTTTCAGAGACTAGTAAACCATATATTCCATAGATAAGATGACCAAAAACTCTCAAATCAAAACAAAACAAAACATAAAAACTAACATAAATTGTTAAGAGATTTCATTTACTCTTGTTCAGTGCACCAAGGAAGCACAGGATTGTCTAGCTCAGTTAAATTCAGTCCATTTCCATGTCCTGTCCAGTACTGTACCAGACGATGCCTGTATATGTATAATATGCTGACGAAGACGATGATGGATGCGTGATGGATCAAATAGAATTACGAAATTGGCCTTAGCTTTCCAGGCAGTGGGGACCCATGCATCACCCATCAATCATGGGAGACGGTCACATTTCTTGGCCTTTCACCATGGAAGGATGCAGCAGTGTGTGTTCACTTGGAAGAGAATACGATGCTTTGCTTTCCGTGTGCTCCTTGTAATTACCCTATTCTTAGTTTCCTGAAAACAATTACTCCTGCTCTACGTACAAAAGTTGCCAAATTTAGTGCCGGTTTATATTCTGTAGCTTTTGCTTTTTTAAAGTAGTTTTTAAATTGTTTTTTACTTGTAAAAAACATTAATTTATATTATTTTTAGATATTTTTTATGATTTTAATATTGTGTACAAAAAATAAAAAATATAAAAATATATTATTTTAATAAATTTTTAATTAAAAAACACTCTTAAAAAAGCATCTTACATCGTATTATTAGGTGATATTTATTTTTGCGATGACACCATGTTTTTGAAAAAAATAATTTTTTATCTAAATTTATTTTTTTATCATTTTGCATGTTGATGGGGGTAACTTTATAAAATTTATTTTAAGATTTTGACTAAAACTAGAACTCTAGATCAACAAAAACAAATTGATCAAACAATATGAATTGTGAGAATTTTTTGTTTTTAATTTTTTTTATTTAAAATATCGTGTGTATTTTAAGTTTTGAGGTTAAATACATGTTATAAATTATTATTTTTTTATAAATGAAAAAATAAAGCATGCAATCAAATATTTATATGACCTATAAGTGTAATTAACAGAAGGAAGCAAAAATTGATAACGAATTTAATTCTAATTGAACTAATGATT
Organism: Populus trichocarpa; assembly: GCF_000002775.5. Taxonomy (NCBI): domain Eukaryota; kingdom Viridiplantae; phylum Streptophyta; class Magnoliopsida; order Malpighiales; family Salicaceae; genus Populus; species Populus trichocarpa. The sequence goes on from NC_037296.2 coordinate 2,068,798, forward strand.
GAAAAAACCCAATTATTCTGCACTTTATATATATATATATATATATATATATATATATATATATATATATATATATATATATATATATCTGTGTGTGTTTTTTTGTTTTCCATTGAAGTATTCTTATATATCTTTAATTTTCAATATCCAGAATCTAATTAATTATAAATTTACATATGAAAGTGAAAAGATCAAGTGATAAATTATTAATTTTATGTGCCTAAGCAACTTTAAAAGAATAAGTAACCACACTTTTAACCGATGTTAAAGAATCATGATTAATTCTAAACTGAGACATATAATAAGGTAAAAATCAGTGTAAACTAAAAGATGAAAAATTATTAGCTATTAAATAAAAAGTGAGAAAAAAAGTTTTTTATTCTTATTTATTATTTACTATTTAGTTCTCCTCCGAGTCAAAGAAATATTTCTTGGGGAACCGCCCTAAAGCCACCACCCCTCCTTTCACCATTTGATCTTTCTCTCTGTCTATTTTTGTGCTGGCTTTACCTTTCAAGATTCTTGAAGTATTTGATTTACAAGAATAAGGCCCCATCAATAAATTAAATATACTGCATTAATGTCCTAGGTCAAGACTTTAGCACCCCCTATAAGTTGTAATTAAATCATCAACAATGTGATTATAAATTAAAAAATAATAGAAAAAAGGTACAAGGCATGAGTAGAGCTTTGAGTAACAATATAAAATATTATATTTTTTTTATTCATCGATAAAGATATCTTCAAGTTAATTATTTTATATATCAATTCAGATTATGTGTTTTCGGAATAATTTTAAAGTCATATATATTCTCTATATGCATTCAGGTCAATATCCTAAATTTCATTAGTTTATTTTTAAATTTTAAATCTTGAGATCATATTTAAAAGAATTTTCTTAATTTATTTTTAAATACACCTAGCTACTACGGGGATTGCACTTTTATAATTGTTCGAAAAGGGACTTAGTTGTAATTGAAATACTTACAATTAACCCAAAAAAAAACCTGTATTTCTTTCTTTCTTCTTCTTTTCCCTTTTTTTTAATAGAAAACTCTATAAAAAAAAATTCATATATCTTGGAAAAGGGTTTCTTTGTAAATACACAAAGTCATAGCAACATCTTTAATATATACTTCCATGTTAAGTTGGTGCTTAATTCCTCAGCAAACGTGTATCGAATTTCGAACTTTCCTTTACATTCACTTTTGCTGAAGCTTCTCCTCCTCTCCCTTTCTTTCCTTTTCTTTTTCTTTCTTCTCCCTTCTTTAGCTAGCCTTGGTGCTGGTTCATGGATATTGCACCCTTGTGGGCTCTTGGGGGTGGTTTCTTTCGTCTATTAACTGCATGGCAACACCAAAAACACAGTCAACTACAATCAGTGATCATCAAACCTGCACAAAAGCACACCGTTTCCTTTCATTACTTGCACTTCTTTTCATTTTTATTTTACTCACTACCTCCACCAAAGTACCCATAAACCCAACAAATATGGCGGCATCGATTTCCATCAAAAGGCTTCTATTAGAATCCTCAGAACCAGCCTCTACTACCATGAACTTGCATCCAAAACAAACGCAAGACGCACGTACTTCTTCTTCTTCCACCTCATCATCAAAATCTACGCGTACCAAGTTTGGAGCTGCTGCTCATGAAGTTCCTAGCGGTCCAAACCCTATTTCAAACAGGTAAATAAGTTGATATATCAATGATCGTGCATGATGAAGCACAGAAAACTCGTACTGCCCTTGACAGCCGGTTGTTGAAGATGATAGCTAGAGAGTTGTAACGGTGAAGTTAATTACGAGTTTGTCATCTTTATTGTTATTGTTTTAGTGAACCATTAATACTGTTTGTCGTCTGTGAGAGGGTTGTTACCTTCTTGTTATGTCATCATCCTCAGCCTTACTTCTTTCTTTCTTTCTTTTTTCGTGCTTGTTTTAATATTGGGGGAATTAAGGGGTTCTTTTTTCTCTTACTAGAAATTAATGTATAGCAAGAGAGATATATAATTAATATAATTATATATTTTGGTATATGTATGCTCCCATCTCTATATATTTGATCCATATACATATACCATGATGCGGTGGTGATGGTGTTAATGCCCAGTCTTGAGAAATTCGCATGCAGTGAGTCCCGTTTATTTTGAGTACAATTCTTAAATGTTATCGATCGAAATGATCTATCATCTTGGAGATCTCTTTATTAGGTTGAAAAGGGGTGTTATTGATATTATTATATAAATTTCAGCCGAGTTGTCTGTTCATATGTTTCTCATAGCTAGTACTGGAGTACTTCCATTTTCTTTCAATTATGTTCGCTACTAAAAGGCTCCCAGATCTTCAGTAGCATAGAGAAATGGAAACAATAATGTTTGGTTATGCTCACATGTGTCTGTTGACCAGTACAGTTGATAAAAGAAGATCGAAAATTTGTTGTAGAAAAAAGAAGTAATTATGATAAAAAGAAGATCTAGCTAGGTTGCTAGCGAGCTAGCATGGGAATATAACTGTTGCTGGGATTTCCTTTTCAACATATTGGGTTTTCATCAGACCAGGCGAGGAAAGGAAGATAATTAAGAAAGGAATCTGTGGGTACAGTTGTGTCAGAAGTGTTGCACAGTGAGGGGCAGGGCCATTTTAAGTGATTGATCTTCCCCTTTCATTATGGACTTGAGCTACTGTCTTGTAAAACACACCATCCAAAAAAGCTGAGATGAGATGCCAAATCAACAACTAAAACGTCAATGAGAGGGACAGAGCAAGGTAGCCCATGATTTGATAATGATAACAGTATCATTTGCTATTTTGTTCAATAATTAAGGTAATTGCTTGCCACCAATGATATGCTTTATGATGGTTTTCCTGAGTGAGGGAGAGAAACGAAGCTTTATTACTACTGTTAATACAATTTATTTTTTTTATATATAAAAATGGTTAATATGTAATATTTACATTATACGGATCTAACTTCTCAAAATTGAATAATATGCATATTATATATAATAATTGTAAACAAAACTAAAATATAAATATTATGGGTTGGGTGACGGGTCAAAATTTTAAAAAACCCGATCAACTCGATTTAATCTATATATTTTATATTTCTTTTGTTTTTATTTTTTTATAGTTTATAGATTGAACATTTATTTTTATTTTATTTAGAAATATTTCAGCTTTAAAATTCTTATTAATGAACTTCACATTAATTTTTCTTAACACAATAAAAAATAACTTGTCTCTTTAATGGAGGGAAGATAGAGATAACTAAAATTTAATAGCTGTGCAAAGTATGAAAATCAGAATTAACACTAGAGATGCCATGATATCTACAATCCATATTGCAAGCCCGTCTCTAAATACATATCCATGAAAATTAATAATATAAATCTAACCATGAATATATGTAATTTTCACAAAAAAATTAGTACAACCTAATATATCCATCTCGCTCGAGTCTAAGAAAATTGAATGAGTTAGATTATTTACAATTTTTAAAATATTATAAATTAAATTGGATATAATTTTGAGCTAAAACCCAACTCGACATCCCTAAAGAACCCTACCTTCTAATAATGGATATTATATCAATTATGATGCAGCTAATTGGTAGCGATAAGCTCCTATTTAGAGTGCGGTCTACATAGAGGTTTGCAAAAAATTATTTATTTTGCTTAAAATTAATTTTTGCTTTAATATTTTTGGATCGTTTTGATATGCTGATGTCAAAAATAAATTTTAAAAAATAAAAAATATTGTTTTGATATATTTATAAACTGAAAACGTTTTGAAAAAAAACTGGTCCTCTTAAAGCTTTATTCAGACAAATATATTTTTCTGTCAAAGTGCAAAACAGCAAACCATTTCCTTTTGACTTTTGTCAGGTTATTTTATGTTATCGAAGAGGCTGAAGGTTTTAATTTCATCTTCAACCGGAAATTATGGCTGTAAAGGGACAAAACTTGCATTGTTGCAGCGTTTAAATGCCATACCTTTCTGTTTTTAATATTTGATTTTGACCAAATGTATGATCACTGAAACTTCCATTGATCTATATCTGTGGTTTTTGAAATAAAAACTCAGGCCAAAGTTTTTTTTCTGCACTTTCTTACTGTCTGGACAAGAAGAGCGCAGCAACCCTCTACACATTTTTCATATTCATAGGAATTTTTAGCAAATTCTTTTGGATGCTGTTGGAAAGATGATATTTAAAGAAGACGAAGCTCTTTAACTACCAAACCAACCCTTCAGTGTTAAACGATAAAATACACTGTCCAAATAAAAAAAAAAATCTAAAAAGGTGAAAATAAAGGGTTCTTCCATATTTTAAAGAAGACGAAGCTCTTCAACTTTTTTTCTTTTTTCTTTTTAGAACAAGATGAGAATTGCCATCAAGCAGATGGGAAAGGGAGGACAAGATGCATGGAACTTTAAAACCAAGCTGCAAAGTCATTCTCCCTGTACAGTACTCCTTGGGCAACAAGACCATCGATCTGCGACTACATTTAATCCTTCACGTGAGACATGATTGATGAGGGTTATTGATTTGACCTGCTTTATAAAACAGTTGCTAATGCTATTTGACAGCACCATTATCAAGACAAATTCCTAAAATTATATATAAAAAAAGAGATAAATCCGTAAACTTATGTATTCTATAAGTTTAGCTCTGAATAAATAATGTATTCTCTAAAGAACTTAATTTGGAGATTATTGAGGTGCCTTTTAAGGAATTATAATATCTTTTTCTCTAATCTTGCATTAAAATGAAATGAAATGAATATTTAATTTATAATAGAGTAGATAAGGATAAAAAAACAATAGTGTGAAAATATCGTAGGATAATCTCCATTTACTCCTTTAAATTAAGTATATAGTTTTTATTCAATAGTTTGTTCTATATCAATGACACCCTGACATTTCATCCATTTATTAATCTTTCACAGAGGGTAAAATGAAAATAATCAAGTAACGCAATTTAGCATTTCTTTAACAAATTAATTAAGGATAATTAAAAAAATAAATTAAATATGCATAAAAAATATAAAATATTTTGATATAAATTTTCTTAATTCAATTTCAATCAATACCGGAAGAAAAACCCTTAAATACGTACAGATACTGAGTTGAGAAAAATGATATAAAAAATTATAAAAAAATATGGGTGAAGCAATTTTCATGGGTTTACATCTATTATTATTTCACATAATTATAGAACAACGCAAATAAGCATAATTATAATAACTATTATAATACAAGAATGTGATTATGTTAATATATTCAAGGGAAAACTTTGATTATTATTTTGTTTTATTACTTTCCAATCTTTTATTCTATCAATTTGAGTGTTTAAACTTTGATTTTTTATTATTGACTTCCATCAGTCACTTGAGACAGGAAAAAGTTAACGTGGCTAGCTGGGATCCAATGGCACGTGGCAAAAATAGGCCCCACTAGTAATTACACAGAGAATAAACAAGATAGAAAATTGTATTTTGAGTGGCCAGCTTCGTTTATTATTTTATTACAGCATCCAACCTTTTTATTCTATCAATTAGAGCACCCAATTATTATTTTTTCTATTTAAAAGTTCCCTCAATTACCTTAGACTGAAAAATACTAACGTTGTCTGGATCTACTGACAAATGGCAGCATCTAACTGACACGTGATAAATATGGGTCCCACTATATATATATATATATTGAAAAAAAGAGAGAAAAAACTAACCAGAATAGTTTACTTAATCGTTTTCTTGGATTCGGTGCTCAGAGAGATGGCTGACAATGTGAAAGTTGTTTGTAAAAGCATTTCTAATGGTAAAAATCGAGTAAAATTGCTTATAAGGTTTTTTTAAATAGTATAAATATAATTTTTTTTATGTACATTCTAATAAAAAAACATTCCATTTGAATATTAATATATATGTAATATTAATATTTTTTATTTTTTGAGAAATTTAATTGATGAAAAAAAATATTTAAAGAACTTATTTTAATGTTTTAGTTTTTTTTAACACGACTTTTCTTCGATAAAAAAACTATTTTGATATTTCATTTGGCTTTTTCATTAAAGCTGAAATAAGGGAAGGAAAATTAAAATATTAATTTTTTTTAATTTTGACTATTTTTTAGCTCTTTGATTGTAGATACCCAAGATTAATTGGGAATTTCTAAAATGATTATTGGTGGTTTGAGTTGAAAAAAGTGATGGGTAAGATAGGAAGGAAGGATAGGAAGGAAGGTAGGACAGTAAGGATACATAAAAAATAAAAAAATATTTTGATTTTTCATTTTTTTTTCAATTTGTTTTAATTTTAACTAAATTTTTTATTTTTTTTCCTGTATAAATTAGTGGAACTCACTTTTTTTGCTATGTGTCTATTAGAGACAGAGTCACATGTAAATGGAGCCCAACCATGTCAGCATTTTCTTCTCTTAGTTGACTAAGGGAAATCAAATAATAATAAAAAAATCTGGGTACTGAAATAGATAGAGTAAAAGGTTGAACACTAAAGTAGAGAGATAATGCATTAAAAATGCAATCTTCTTATAAAAGATATAAGAAATTAAAAGGGGATCTACTTTTGTCAAGTGTCAACGAAAGAATTAGAAGTGAGGAAAAAAACTAAAAAATAAATTAAATTAAGAAAATTAAAAAAATAATCGAAAAAATTGAAATGTGAAAAAAACTAATTAAACTTATTACAATTTTAAAAAAACCGACCACTGTTGTTCGATTTTATAAGTCTGAAACCGGAAAAAAACCGAGTCAAACAGAGAAAAAGCCTAGCCAACCCGGAAAAAACGGAGTCAAACCGGTTTGAACCGGTTTTTATTCTAAAATACTTGAACCGAACCGAACCGAAACCGGTCGGTTTGAATCGTTTTCTGTTTGGTTTTGATTTTTTTTAAAAAAAACTAATTTTATTACTTATTTTAATAAAAACCAAAATGAATAAAAAATTATCATCATCTAGAAAGAAATATCACATGTATCAGTGGATGATACTGGCCACGTAAAAAATTAGACACTATCATTATCACTATCACTAAACACTTGACTATATAAATACCAATAAAGAATTACCCCCGCAATGAGGAGGTGTATTGCTAGTTCCAAATTAATTTCATTGCAAAAATTCTAATTTTTTTTAAAATATAATTCGACCGTTACCTCCCCCTTTAAGAGATCTCTTATAATAAAATATTATGCAAGAAAAATTTTTCAAACTGAATTTTATGTCCGTTGAGATCTTCCGAGGATTTTAAATTTTTTCAGGGAGTTGAAGCTTAAAATCGAGTATTATATATAAAAATGCCCTCCCTCCCTTTAAGAGATCTCTCACAGCTTTTAAATGCCATCAAGGCATATGAAACTATGAAAAACCCTATTTGAGAAATTTTATTTTTGGGTGCTGACCCGCTTTGAACACTATTCACTGGACAGTTAAACAGCTAGACCGTTAAGTTCGTTGGGCACCACTGCATTCAGATTTTTATTAGCAGTTTTAAGCCCATTAAATGACATTTAAATTTTGTATGTAATTTTTAAAAATATTTTTTATTGAATATTTTTTTAATATTAATATATTAAAATTATTGAAAAATATTAAAAAAAATATTAATTTGATATTTTTTTTAATGAAACAAGTAAAAGCAAGTACAGTGTTGAAAAGTTATGTTGTTTAACTTTGTTTTTTTGCTGCTGTATTTTTTTAACTTTGTTAATTCAACAGTTTTTGTTGGTTCTTATAATGATGAACCTGCCTGCTATGAACGGGGATAGCTTCAACAATGCTATCTGGTATTTGACATCATCGATAGAGGAAAGGGTACCGCTAGCTGGTTTGAGATGAAATGATCCTAGCTAGGATGTTATAGTAGTTTTAGACACTAAAAAATATGTTTTCAAGAAGAATTACAGGCCATTATCTCTCATCCTGTTCTAATGTGAAAGTGATTTAAAAGGAAGAGATTTCATCAAGAACCCACTACTCATCGCATACAAAGAATATGAAATAGCTGGCTGGGATTCTCATTCTATCCAATTGTCATCTCAGTCTCTCTCTTTTTCAGAGTTTCTTATCCTGCCGCTAGGGTTTCACTAGCTCCTTTTTCAGGGTTCTCATTTCTTCTACTACAGTTGTATCTGTTAATGTTCTTTCCAAGTACACCATGACCTCGCATGGTCTTCCTTTGTCTAGTCTCCCAGTGGATGAAAATTTAGAGGCAGAGGAGAAAATTGTATAATTCTTTGATGATGAAAAGATATAATTGCCAGTGGTCTCTATAGTTGTCAACTGAGTCTTATTGGTAATGTTCTGTCAGATAAACCTGTTTATAAGGTGCTGCTTCGTGATTTTATGTAGATAGTTTGGAGGAAGCCTGCTGGTTTTCAGATATTGCAAGAGTATATATGGGGATGGTTTATTTCATTTTTTCTTTGATTGTGTGCACGATCTCGTGACTGTACTCTTAAAGGAGGCACGTTTCTTCTTAAGAACAACTTGCTAGTATTACAGAGATGGGAACGAGAGAAAGCATTAATGGATATGGAGGCCTTTTATCGTGTTCCACTCTGGGTGCAACCATGGGCCGGGTCTTCCTGTTCATTGCCATACAGAAGAGATGGGGGATAGGATTGGGTCAACGCCTGGCACTGTGCTTAAGGTGGCATAGTTAGGTGCAAATTGAGTTGGATGTCCAGAAACCACTCGGACAGGATAACTCAGATTTAGAGTTGGACATGATATTGGATATCTTGACATTCATATCTTATCAATTACTTATTTATTTATTAGATAAAAAATTTAAATATTCATAAATTATTTATCACTATTTTATATATATGTGTGTGTGTTATATCCATATAAGGGAATCTTGGATATACGAAGGAGATTTGTATTATTTCTATTTATATGCAAAGGGGTTTCTAACAAATATTCAAGATTTTCAATGCTAGCTATAATTATTATATATTAAAGAGATTAATGTAATTCATCCCTGCTTTTATTTGCCAAGATAAGATCCCGAGTCTGCTTAAGATAAGGATTCCTAACTCAATTTCAAATTAAATTAAACTATGAGATTCTTATATTTATATAAAGTTGTAGATGAAAGGAGACTGAAGATATGCATGTGAAAATAAAACTCTTTTTTTTTTTCCTTAAAACAAAAAATCACGTAAGAATACCTACTATATAAATCCTAGTATACAATGAGAGTTCCGAGGTTCATAAATCCTTGTGCAAACAGTTTTCACTTATCCTGCGAAGAATCTCCGTAAAGTTCTACTTCATCTCTCAACTCTTGCTTGCCTAGCAAAACAAATCCTTCTCTCAATAAGTTCTTGACCTAGCTTTTGTATATGTTCATGGCTGAGATATCTGAGATTAAGGCCATGGAAATTGAGGCTGATCATGAGGAATGCTCGATAAAGCAAGTAGATCTTACAGTTCCAAAAACCGATGATCCCACCATGCCTGTTTTGACATTCAGAATGTGGGTTCTTGGTCTCGGTTCTTGTATCATTCTATCCTTTGTAAACCAGTTTTTCTGGTACAGGTCGCAGCCATTGACCGTTACCTCTATTTCTGCACAGATTGCTGTGGTGCCTTTAGGGCATCTAATGGCTAAAAAACTGTCTACTCGTAAGTTTTTTGAGGGTACAAGATGGGAGTTCACATTGAATCCTGGACCCTTTAATATAAAGGAACATGTGTTGATTACAATTTTTGCGAATTCTGGTGCCGGAACTGTCTATGCTGCCCATATTCTTACCTCTGTTAAGATATATTATCAGAGGAAACTTACTTTCATTCCAGCCTTATTTATTATGATCACCACTCAGGTTTGTTCATATTATCACTATTTTTCTTTTCTTTGTTATATTTGGAATGGTTAAATAGCATGCTTAATATTACATGATCAGTGAATGTTTGGTTAATCTATTTAATGTGTTTACATAATTTTGTGCATGTTTTTAAATTAATTTGAGAAGTACTCTTACTGGTTAATGAAATCTAAGATTGAGTCTGAGAGTCACGGAAGTTAATTTTACTGTTCATTAGCTGATTTATGAACGATTACTGCAATTTCCACGTGTTTGTTACCATCAGTGATCCAAATGCTGGAAATTACACAAGGATTGTGTCAAATTCTGCAAATGCATGTAACTTGGAAGAAAATTCTGAGTGGTTTCTGATCTTTCTATTGACCTTTCTGAATTTGTAGATGCTAGGATTTGGTTGGGCAGGAATTTTCAGGAAATATTTGGTTGAGCCAGGGGAGATGTGGTGGCCATCTAATCTGGTTCAAGTCTCATTGTTCAGGTACATTTGTGTATTTGCTTTCTATATTTTGAACAAACAAGCTCTGCTGTTTTTTAGCAAGTCTATACCCTCTAATTGGTATGAATCTATGATTAATGCAGGGCTCTACATGAGAGAGAGAAAAGGCCAAAAGGCGGTACAACCCGTACCCAGTACTTCCTACTAGTCATGATCTCCGCTTTTGCATACTATATCTTGCCTGGCTATCTTTTCACTATGCTATCATCATTTTCCTGGATCTGTTGGCTTGGTTCCAAGTCTGTTTTGGTTCAGCAGCTAGGTTCAGGCTTATCAGGATTTGGAATAGGTGCTGTAGGATTTGACTGGGCAACGATTTCATCTTATCTTGGAAGCCCACTTGCCAGTCCATGGTTTGCTACTGCCAATGTTGCTGTTGGATTTTTCCTGATCATGTATGTGATGACACCCCTCTGTTACTGGCTCAATGTCTACAATGCCAAGAACTTCCCTTTATATTCCAATCAACTATACACAGCTACGGGTCAGGAATACAAGATCCTTGAGATTATCAACTCGAAATTTCATCTCGATCGGGATGCTTATGCAGAGCATGGACCTGTGCATATGAGCACTTTCTTTGCTATGACTTATGGCTTGGGTTTTGCCACACTTTCTGCTACTGTTATGCACGTCTTACTCTTTAGTGGAAGGTATGCTCCATCAAATTTAGTTACTGTAGACTAAAATGACATTGGCTTTTCTGGTCTGATTTTTGTGTTCGTACCTTCCACGTGCAGGGACCTATGGAAGCAAAGCAAGATGGCCTTTGGAGCCAGAAGGAAAATGGATATACATACAAGGCTAATGAAGAGATATAAATCAGTTCCCATGTGGTGGTTTTTTGTCATTCTTGTTGCAAATATTGCTGCTATAATCTTTGCTTGTGAGTATTACAATGCTGCACTTCAGTTGCGTTGGTGGGGTGTTTTACTAGCTTGTGCCATCGCCTTCTTCTTCACCCTCCCAATTGGTATAATTAGTGCCACTACAAACCAGGTAAAAATTGTCGAAACCTTTGATTCTTATCAAGTCGATTGTCCATCATAATATGCTGAATTTCTTACTCTTGCCTGTGAACAGCAACCGGGATTGAATGTTATCACAGAATATATAATAGGGTACCTGTATCCAGAGCGGCCTGTTGCTAATATGTGCTTCAAGGTGTATGGATATATAAGCATGGCTCAAGCTCTAACATTCCTAGCAGATTTTAAGCTAGGCCACTACATGAAAATTCCACCTAGATCAATGTTCATGGCGCAGGTCAGTTTTTTGTGTGTTTCAAATCAGTGCATAACATGATGTACAAGGCTCAATAGTGAACATAATGACTTTGCAGGTGGTAGGAACACTTGTGGCTGTACTTGTATACCTAGGAACTGCCTGGTGGATGATGGATGCTGTTCCCAATCTTTGCGCTGCAGACAACGGCCCATGGAGATGTCCACAGGACAGTGTGTTCTTTAATGCCTCTGTCATATGGGGGCTGGTTGGGCCTCGCAGAATCTTTGGAAACCTCGGTGAATATGGCAATGTCAACTGGTTCTTTCTGGGAGGTGCTGTAGCTCCTCTCATAGTCTGGATTTTTCACAAGGCATTCCCAAGCAAGACATGGATCGGCCTCATTCACATGCCAATCATGTTAGGTGCCACAGCAATGATGCCTCCAGCTTCTTCTGTGAACTACACCAGTTGGATTATCGTAGGATTCCTCTCAGGATATGTTCTTTTCAGACATCGAACAGAATGGTGGAAACGTTATAATTATGTTCTCTCTGGCGGTCTTGATGCCGGGACAGCCTTTATGACTCTGTTGATCTTTTTTGGTCTTGGATTCTGGAATGTTGGTCTGCTATGGTGGGGAAGCAACCCGGACAACCAAGAAGGATGCCCCTTGGCTAGCTGTCCAACTGCCAAAGGGATCTTTGTCGATGGATGCCCAGTTTTCTGATGAAACTCTCTATCTTTCTTTTACTCTCATTTCACTTTCTACAGTAATTTTAGTTCTGTAAATATATATTCCCAGCTGATTGCTGATGCTGCTGACAATTACAGTTTATTTTCTTGATAATACACATTTTGGCTATGTTATTATGCATTTGCTACTTGAGTGATGTCAACTAGTTGTTGTTGTCTCATCTCATTCCGTCTCGATCTAGCTATTTATTTTATTTATATCTGGATATCCAAACTTTGGCTTTGATCATGGCTAGGTTGGGCAAAGTCAGCGAAAAAATAAAAATAATAATTATTATAATTTTAAAATTTAATTCGAGAGCTGATCTAGAAAAAAATCCAGGCCACAAGTTAGTTAGGAGAATCAACTTAAAATAAAAATGATTATTATCAAAATTTTAAAACTTGACTCGAGGATGGATCCCAGCAGAAACCTGGGTCACGGGTCGAGAGGGTTAGCTTGGGATCATTCGAGTCAACATAAGAATAAAAATAGTTATTATCATAGTTTTAAAACCTGATTCGAGGACCAACCTGGAACAAGACCCTGGTCACAGGTTGGGTGGGTCAACCTAGGTTGACTCAGGTTAATATAAGTATAAAAGTTGTTATAATTATATTTTTAAAACTCAACTTGGAGATCGATCGGGGCAAGGCCATAGTCATGGGTAAGGAGGGTCAACCCGGTTGACCTGATTTTTTTTTTTTAAAAAAATAACCAAAGCAACCTTGTTTTGAACGAAACAAAAATTCAAAAAAAAAAATCAACAAGATTTTGACTCATGTTTATCCTAAGTTGATCTAGGTTTTTAATTGGGTCAGATCGAGTCAATCCTTCTTTTATTTTTTTTTAAACTCGGACTAGTTCAAGCTTCAAGTCGCCTGGGTACCGGATCAATCTGCTATGGCAATCCGAGTTTTATAACTAGTATTATTATAATATTATTAATTTCAACACTCAATATAAACTAAATTGAAAACAAATCTAATTATTTTTAAAAATGTATAAATTTGACAATAATTCATATTAAGGTTAAAATAAACTTTTTTATATTTTATAATGTCTTGTTCACCATAATCAAATACAATTATTTTATCTTATACACTTTTCTTTTTCGTCTTATTTTTCATCTTATCTTCTCTATCTCTACTGTCTCCATTTTATTTTTATCATTGAATGCTAACCAAATGCTACTCAAGTGTTCATTCACTTCATGATTAAACTTATTAGAATTCGACAAGATGAGTACCATTAATTAAATGAGTAATTTAGGCATTTTGTAAAAGTATAGTGTTTATTTTTTTAATAAATATACTTAAATGATCAGCTTATACATCAACCAATTTTTTTTTTGATAATTTTAATTAAATCACACTTTTATATTGAAAGAAGGGAAAATATATAAAAGATTGTCCCAGATTACAAAAACTCTCTAAAAATTTAAAACCTTGCAAGATAGATGTGGCAAGAAATTGAGATTTTTGTTGAACTTTAATATCTTAACTCGAACTCTTACTAGTTTGATCACCTAGGAACTACCCAAATCCCGCCTAATCAGCTGGATTTTTTAAATTTATTAATTGAGATAATAAGAAATTCCTGTTTTATATGTCCTTGATGGATTTCTATAAATTCAATTTCTTTTTGCAAAATAAACAGAATAATTAATAAGAGAATTTATTTCGCACGTTTTCTTAGCCATAATTGTTTTTATTTAGAGTGTTCTATTTGTTTCCTAGCTAGTTTATTTAGAATTTTAGGAACTTCCATGTTTATTTAATTAATTCTTGGAGCTCATGATGTTTCCTACTAGCTAAATTAGGTTGAAAATAAGATTACGTGAAGAGACAGGTAATTGGCTGAGTTTAGAGTTCAAATTCTAATTGATCTGTTACTTTCGAATCATAACTGGAGCTATGTAATTCGATTTTAAGTGTTTCCTATATTTTTGGAAAGGAGAGACACAGGCCCACAATTCTTACGAGGAGTAAAGAACTAGTTTTGCTGTTTGAAAGCATGTAAAGTCCAGATCAATCATGGAGTCTTTGCAGCTGACACTGTCTCGGTTATCGGCCTGTGTATGAGAGTCATAGAAGTCAAAAAATTGCAAGAACAGATGCGTTGGAAAGATGATTTTGAAGGGCTACAATTGTTCCAGAAATAGAAAGTTCGTAATTCACACGTTTTCTTACCCAAAATCAGCCCGCAACCTAAGGCAAAATACCTGGCAGATTAGGAAAACGATTTCCTTTCTTTTTTTATGTAAGGCCCGAGGTACATAAACTCCATTATAACAGCTGCTTGGGGCGGCGGAGCATTCAGAACATACACAGGGAGTCAGCATCTTGACGACGAAAAAAACAGAAAAAAACAAGAGCAGAACAATTTTGAGCAAGAGATTGCGCAACGACTTAAGATATGACTACTTCCAATCTATTGAATTTCAACGTTTAATGTATCATGTTTGTTTCCTTTTCAGTTTGATGATGTAATAATTTTTTTGTTCTGAAATTTTCATGTAACCTAATTATGATTGCGTGAATAATTTGTTGATTAAAACTTGATTATGAACGATAATTAACATCAATAATCTTTAAATATATTTCTACGTATGCTCATGTCTCTGTTATTTATTTATTTATTTTTCTAAAATCTCTTAATTCTCCTCCTACTCCTTCTTGTTTTCTTCATTCAATCTTACACATACTTTATGTAAAGAAATAGGAAATAAAATTACAAACCTCATCTTCAATGCCGTCTTGATTGGGGGATGGTTATTGGCTGAATGTTTTGAAAAGTAAGTGGATTGAATTATTAATGGAAAGAAGGATAAATAAAAGAGAGATGATAATCAAACTTTAAAGATAAGAAAATCATCACTCTAAGATCAATAATCTTATTTGATTTATATATATATATAATAAATCTGAAAAATATACAAAGACGTATATTTTCTAAATTTCTCCATCCTTTTTACTCAAAAACAATAATCAAATGCTATTTCAAGAATGCATATAAGCCACCATCTTAAAATTGAGTTCATAATGGCTCACAATTCCGCATAATCTACTGAAGGAATATATAACAAGCTAAGATACAATCTTAACTTTATTTTATATATCAACTCAACAATTCTCTCTCCTTCGTAGTGTTACAGCTTGAACTATGAGTTACATTTTATATATATTCAGATGAACATGCAAGAAAAGACAACTGTAAACCAAGTGAATTTCAACCGGCACATCAAAGTTGTAGAAGAAAAACCTAGTCTTGTAAACTTGAGAGATATAACTCAACTGGTCAGATTTTAAATTTGTTTTCTAGAGGTCACCGGTTTGAATCTCATAAATCTCAGGGCCACTGAAAGCTTACATGGTTGTTAACTTCAGAATCCATGGGATTAGTCGAGGTGCGCGTAAACTAGTCCAAATACCCACGATAAAAAAAAAAAAGCCTGGTCCTGTATTAAACCACTACTTTGACAAAATTATAAGTAGAATAAATGAATACTGGTTAGTGAAATAGGTAAGTCGAATAATTTAATTTAATATGGTTTTGATTTGCTTGACTTTCATATGGTCTCAATCTTAATAGAGTTACCTCATATAAATTTCTTGTTCAAAGATTTCATGTTATATTGTTTCTAGATAGCTTACGTTATTTTTCAGAGCTTTTTCTTACAGGTCAGAAGGAGAATTAAGTGTCGATGTCTCAGGAAATTAAACACACTCATGAAAAATCAAAGTGTTGGCTTTTCGTTGGAAATGATTTTCGAAATGGGTGACAACTGGATGCTTTTTACTAATCACATTTGCTCAAGATAAGATCACGGGCTGGTCTAGGATAAGGTTACTAGTTCTTGTTCGTTTTTTTTTAGATTCTTACTGTAAATTCTCAGGAAAAATATCTTTGTGCAGTATCAAACTCATCAACTAGCTAGAACTAAAGGGGTTTGGTCCTTCGGTTTGTTCTTGTGATCAAGAAAATTTGTTCTCTTTTCTTCGCTTTTTAAATTAAGATCTTGAAGCTAACATAAGGGATTGAGTTGAGGATTTCAATTTGGTGCTTTTCTGATTTTGAGAGACAATTTATCTTTTTTTAAATTGAATTAAACTTAATTCACTTGGTTTTAAAAATTTTATTCAGCGTCAACTAAAACAAATGGCATAAACTAAATAATTCTCCGCGCTACGTTAAAAAAAATCTTTTACATGTAAAAAGGTAATACCAAGATCAAGTGAAATGCTTTAATAGTTTATTAAATTTAATTCAGCAGGTTAAATTTAAAATCTCTGGATCATATATACTTTTTATTTAGCTTGAACTTTAAATAAAAGTGTATATAAATTACCTCGACATGACCCGATCAACTTAACAAATTAAAAAAAACTTGGATAATTGGTAAAAATACGGTTTGACTTTTAAAATATTTTCAAGATGATATTTTTAAAAAAAAATTTAAGACAACGACACATTTGATCAACCTGAATCAATCTAGGTTAACCCATCAAACTCACAACCTAGATCATGAAATCCATTATTGAGTTTAATAACTTTGTTTTATGGTTTAGGGTCATGATAAAAAAAAAAAGATACTTGCAAAATCGAATATACCAACTCAATACCAAAATGTTTTTTTAGACTATAATAACCCTATAAAAAATAAATCGAAATAAATTATAAAATCTAATTCTTGATAATTATATTCTTATTTGAATCATTTTTTAATTTAATAATATGATAAAAATAATAGATGTCGCCTATTTTTTAAAATCACGATAATCTTATAAAAAAAATATATTGAAATAAATCATAAAATCTAATTCATAATAATTACATTTGTTTTTTTTTCTGTCATTCTTTATTTAACAATTTCTTGTTAATAATTTCCCTTCCTCTATTAATTCTTAATTCTTGTTAATATATATTTTCAGTTACTTTGTAAGGTTTTTTTTTCTAAATAATATCCTTGAGCACCATAAAAAAAAAAAAAAAACACTTCTTCTATTGTAGGTTCGGGCCTCCTAAACCTACCCCATCAACAAGATATTTCTTGGCTTTACTTGGCTAAGAAGATAACAAAGCATTAACCAAATCAATGCACTATGATAGATAATACGATTGCAAAGAATCTTCAATGATAAGCATCCTCCTCCAGCGAGGGAGAATATGGTTGAATAATATTTAATTCAAAATTTATTGGGATAACATCAACCATTCATTGTGAAGATTAATTAAAAAAAAAATCTAAGAGGTATTAGTTAAACGTTGTTTTCCAAGATACAAAACATCGTGAATTTAAATAGTATTTTTACCATATTACTTCTCATTCAAAAAAATTCATGGCATGGCTGGTGGTGGGTATATTAATTACTGTTATTTTTATTGGACTCGTTAGTTATTATTTAATTAATTGGGTCAAATTAATTTTTTTTATTTTTTAAATATAATATAATTACTAATTTAATCTTGGTTGAAAAAAGAAGAAGCACTCAGGCTGTTTTAATTTTGATTTTTTACTTAGTTTCAGCACAATTAAATTATATCATTCCTCTTGGAATTAAAAAAACTTATACTTGGATTTAGGGGTATTTTAATCTTTTTAATTTGATTATTTTGTAATTCTCAGGTTTTTTTATGGGTGATGGGGTCATTATCTTAAAAAAGGAAAATTATTAAAAAACCAAGTACCAACTCAATGCTATTATGTTTTTTTAAGATCATGATAACCTTATAAAAATAAACACTAACTCAATGCCAATATGTTTTTTTTTTAATTATGATAACCCCATATAAAAAAAACTAAAATAAATAACAAAGTTCAATTCTCTATAAGTTTAATATTGAAATACAAAAATAAAAAAATAAATTATTATTCCAATAAATAATAACATATAAAGAGGGGAATACTAATTTCTCTTCCTCAATTAATGGTTAATATATATTTTCAGATGCTTGTAAGGGTTTTTTTTTCTAAATAATAACCTCGAGGACCATAAAAAACGTCTTGTATTGTAGGTTAATTCGGGTCTACTAAACCTACCCCATCAACAAGATATTTCTTGGCTTTACTTGAGCATTAACCAAATTAATCAATGCACTATGATAGATAATACTATTGAAAAGAATCTCCAACGAGGGAAAACATGGTTGAATAATATTTAATTCAAAATTTATTGGGATAACATCAAATCATTCATTGGGAAGATTAATTAAAAAAAATCCAAGTGGTATTAGTCAAACATTGTTTTCTAAGATCCAAAACATCGTGACTTTAAATAGTGTTTTTACCATATTACTTTTCTTTCAAAAAAATCCATGGCCTCGGGGGTGGGGATATTATTGTTATTTTTACTGGAATCATTAGTTATTATTGAATTAATTGGGTCAAATTAGTTTTTATTTTTATTTTTTTTAACTACAATATAATTACTAATTTAATCTTGGTTGTAAAAAAAAAAATAGCACTCGGGGTGTTTTGATCTTTTACTTAGTTCCAACACAATTAAATAATTTATTGCTCTTGAAATTAAAAGAACTTATACTTGAGTTTAGGGGTATATATTTTAATCTTTTTAATTTGGTTATTTCTTAATTCTCAGGTTTTTTTATAGGTGATAAGGTTATTTTCTAGAAAACAAATTATTAAAGAAAGATTGAGGGTGCGTGAATAATTATTATAAATTTTGGACAATGCATGTGACACTGTCTGATAAATAAAAAGCTGCTTCCATAACGCGGTGACCGAATCGTCTCGGCAACCCTCCACTTCTGGGAAGTGTTTGGTGTTGAAAACATGGAAATTATAAGCATTAAGCATCATCAAGAGACAAGAAATTGACAGATTCTTTATTCTCATGGGGTCTCCAAAAGCAACTACATGGAAGAATAACCACAAACTCAACTGATTACTATAGCCTATTTCATCATCTATACACCTGGTTTTGTGGAAATTATATTTTTTTTTCTGCAGGCCCTTTTATTTGAGAGTCTAGCTACAAATATATTTTTTTCTGCAGGCCCTTTTATTTGAGAGTCAATCTAATTTTTTTTTCCAGTTGTTGTATGATCGGAGATTATTCTTCCTCGTAGTTGCTTTTGGAAACCAAGCCCTCACATGTAATCTTGCTCAAGTTGAAGTCACCGCATAAATCCTCTCCAGAGCTAAAATCAAACTCATTTCCTGGACTCTGGCTCTCAAACTTGAATTCAGAACTAAAAATGTCGCCGCTCGAACCATGGCTTAGTGAATTATGATACTCACCACCAAATACTCTTTCATCCAGTAAGTAATCACGCATGAAATTGTCTTGGAAGCTTGCATTATGATCAAATGTACTGTTTGAATCCATAGGCTCACCTAAACTTGCAAAGCTGTCAAGTGAAAGCCACTCTGCAAACGTAACCTTTGGTGCTAAGGAGCTTCCTTTAGGTTCTTTAGGAGACTCAACATCTCTGGAACTGACCGGTTGATATCAGCTGATGGTTTTTCCGTGCTCATTGATGACTCAAGACTTGAAGCTTGCATTTTGAGTCTCTTCGGAGATGGTGAAAGTTCCATAATGTCTGAGTTTGAGCTGTCAGATTGAGTTCTTTTCAAAGACTCCATTCCTTCATCTTTAAGAAACTTTTTCTTCAAGTAGGAATGCCAATGATTCTTTATCTCATTATCTGTTCTTCCAGGCAAATGCTGCGCTATCGGAGACCACCTAGTCAGTTCAGAACAGATTGTCTCCATTAGTTCCGCTTTATTGACACAAAAGACATAAAATCTCTGCTTTGATCAGGAATAATGCAGTAGTTAATTAATGCTAAATGCAGAAACACTAATCCCATAATGTTTCTGCGAATTCAGCGCAAAGAATTCAGGGGTTTTAAATCGAATCATATTCTTCTATTTCCTTGCATCATTGTTTAGGTTACAAAATTCAAGTTGACCTGCAATGGCCTGTTGCCTGTTCATAAAAAAAGTCCTCTGTAGTTGCCTTGCTAGACAGTTCAGAAAATGCATGCTAGGCTAGCGCTGAGTAATAATCTATATTATTTGACCTAAATGATAATGATCATCCAAGCCCTAACTCCTACAAATTAATTTTCAAGGGTCGGTGGTCCTTAATTATATAAGAGTGATGCTTTTTAATAACTATAATTATCTGCGATGAAGGGCCTGGATCGTCTCTTCTTCTTCTGCAGAAGGCATCCCTCTTTGTAATCCTGGTCTCAAGTAATTAATCCATCTTAATCGGCAGCTCTTCCCATTCCTCTGCAAGCCTGCATTAGTACAATATTTAGTGCTTCATGATCATGAAGACCTGGAAAAGTCAACTCATAAGGGCTTTCTAGTTATTTTATGAGGAAGCCACCATCAATCCTTTTCTCTTGAAATCTAGAGAATATTCTACTGCGAATGCTGTCTGGATGATGCAAGCTGACATCTAAATTTCTAACTAGTTAACCAGCTGAATTAGCCAATCGATGATGAGAGGTTGGTAAATCTTAAGCTTGGCTTAACTCAAGAGTAATGAAGACTTTTCAGTAATTTAATTTGATGACTTCTTACATAATACTTGGCCATTATTTTATTTAACAAATTATATGTATAAGAGTATTTAAAAAGAAATTGTAAACAATCATCTTAAAATTTTGATTAATCAAAACTATATAACACTTACTCATCATTGAATATAGTAAAGGTACGGTGAGTTTTTTTTTTTCTTATCTTTATTAAATTTAGTTTTTTAAAAATAATATTTTTTTAAAAAATAAATCATTATTTAATATTAAATTAATCAAGTGTTGAGCTTTTTGGTTGAGCTAAAAAGTAGAATTTAACGAATTACATATTTAAAAGATTAATCTGAGTTTGCTTTCTTTCTTTTTCTTTTTTTCTTTTTTAAGCTTGTTTCTTTTTGTTTCATCCTCCTATATTTTTTTTGTTTTTTTATAAAAAATTTAAGTTGTTTTGAAAGTAATATGAGTTACCTTGAGTTTTTTTTTAAAAGAAATTTTGTTTTTGAATTAAATTAAATTAATTGATTAATATAACCATGAGATGCTTGCTTCATAATATATATATTTTTTGTTTGCTTTCCTAATCATTGCTCTAACAGCACATGTGATCTTTTTCAATTACTCAAATTTTAGAATTTTTTTATTTCTTTAAAAACGCTAGTGTCGAATAAATATTTTTTTTTTATGATAAAAAAAATTATTTGTCCCATGGCATAGCAGTAACCATCTCACTAATAATTTCTAAATGGGAATGAACCTATTTATATCACAAGAGTTTCTCGTTGCATCAAATTCAAATTTGCTCATTGATTTATAAAGTTTTTGTTTTTATAATTTAATTTGTTTTTTTAAATGTTTTTTACTTATAAAAATCATCAAACTGATATTTTAAGATGTTTTTCAATGGTTTCAATGTGATAATATAAAAAAATCTTAAAAAAATATTACTTTAATTTATTTTTATTTGAAAAATACTTTTCAAAAACATATACATGTTTTATCAAAAACACTATTATTCCACATAATAAGTAATGTAAAGCATGTTTTCTTCAAAACGGTAGCTTATTTTTTCGCAAAAATAAAAAATTTGACAAAAAAAAAAAAAAAGGATTGGAGAAACACCTCTAGGAATAAAAAAGAAATCTCTGTCCCCTCTACAAAACATTATCTTTCAAACCTTATTTTAGGCTGCCGCCAATGGCATCCCCTTCCTTGTGTTTCATATATATATATATATATATATGAGATTTTATTTATTTATTTCATACAATCAAGGTTTGATCATTTCAGATTTGATTTATAGATATGACTCTTCGTTCATATAAGAGTTTTGTACATTCAAATTTGAGAGGTTAGGTCATTTATATAAAGATTTGAATATTAAATGATTAAAATCTTTCATTATCTTTTGTATGTGTGAACTCGAAGAAAAGTCAGTTGCTTGGAAACTTTGATTAGAATGTTGAATAGACTTAGATATTGTCATCCATGAAATTAAAGACATTATGTTATCTATAATATATATAATGATTAAACTTGGCATGATACGAAACAATGCAAGTAAACTTGAAAAAAAATATTAAAAAAAAAATGAGTGAGATTTTAATATCTAACATTAAAAATTTAAAAAGCATTTTATACATAAACTATATATGAAAAAATTAATAAATATTTTATGTATATATATATATATAATTATCCCATAAAAAATTAAAAAATAATCCATATGAAATACACACACACCCCATATTTTAAGAAATATTTCATATATATAAATGAAAAATATATTATATCTATTTAGTAAAATATTTCTTAATTTTTCAATGCTAATAAATATTCAAGAGTCCAAAATGACTACAGCTTTCTTATTAAAAAACTGTTGATGGTTGATGGATCAGGACACATCAATGAGGCCATTAATGGAGCTTTAACATAATCATTGCACCATGAAAGAAACTCTTGCAAAGAATCTTCAATATATTTTTATTTAACTCTCTGCATCCTCCTCCAATTAATTAATTAACGAGGGGAAAAATAATATTTAATTCAAAATTTATTGGGATAACTTCAATCATTCATGAAGAGTCTTTATAAGATAATCAATGATGATTAATATGCTCCCTCGACTATACGCTAGCTCTACCTGTTTTGCATGAACAATAAATATTTTAAGAATTGAAAAAAAAAAATCAAAATCTTTAAACATAAACTGAATTCGAAGAATTCTTACTTTGATTCACCTAGGTGATAGATGTTCTTAGATCTTGATCTTTGTATAAACAAATACAATAGATGTTTTTATTTACCTATATTTAAAGAGATACAAGGATGAAAAATATATTTATAAATAAAATTAATCAAATATATAATCTATCAACTTGTTAAAAAGTATTTAGAAATTGTTAATATGATGTGAAAGCAATTCAATATTCTTGTACTCCTTGTTGAAAATGATTTGCATGGATAAGTACAACTACGATGTCTTGTCCGAGTTAATCAGTACTTACAGGTTGTTGTTTGTAATAATTCTATTTTTTATTTCATTGTAATTAAATTATTTGATTTGAATTTAATTAATAAATAAATTGAGTTTAAGAGATATAATTTAATTTATTTTTTAATTACCTTTATCTTATTTCTTGTATTTTAAAAACAAAGATATATTTTTGTAGTATTTTTATAAATTAAATTCCATTTAGAATTCAATTTTGTTTTTATTAAAACAGTTGATGGATGAATGGCGCTAATAAATGTCTAAGACAAGTTTGTTGTGAGGAACCTAACTGGTGGGAACTGGGGGCCTTTGTCTTGGTCGTAAAGATAAGGCTGTACTTAGACTTCATAGAAGCCATGGAATCTAAGGAAATTCAACCTATGGACTATATGCCTATATGTCTTCAACTTTCCTAACATTTCTTTTATTGACCATATATGTATGTCGAGAGAAGACCTTTCTTCTTTTTTTTTCTTTTTTTTTTTTTTGTGTGAACCAGGGCATCCCAGACTTTGTCCAGACTAATCCCCGCTCCGGGTGGCAAGGGCTCTCCAAGAGACCGGCTGCAGACGAAGAGAGGGGTCGAACCCCAAACCTCGTAAGCGATGAGAGCGCGCCTAACCGCTCCTCCAAAACCTTTCTAATTACACATAATCTTTATCTCAATAAAAAAAAAAAGAGGGTTAATTTGGATGCTTGCTTTGGTGCCAGTTAATTGTAGTTAATCTCTAATCATAATTAATTTCAAAAATTATTTTGTTATGAAAAATTATATCTCTAATAAGCAGTCATTTCGTGTTTGTTACTGCGAATTGAAAAGTATTTTTAAAAAATTTTAATTTTTTTTTAAATTAATATGTTTTTGATGTTTTCATATCATTTTAATGTGTTGATATCAAAAATAATTTTTAAAAAATAATAAAAAAAATTATTTTAATATATTTTGAAGTATAAAACACTTAAAAAAAATAACTCCTATTATATTTCCAAATATTCTCTATGAGTCAGACATGGAAAAAAACTATATCCTAAGATCTCTGTATCGCTTATCTACTGCAATGGGTGTAAATCTTTTTATTTTTTATGGGGAAAAGTTACAAGAATGCCAAAAACACCCCTGTTACAATTCAAAAAAAATATTTTAATAACTAATGATAAATCATTTTTTTTATATTGAGAATTTTTTTTTCCAACTGGCTGCCACTCCTGAACTGAAATTTCAGATCCAACCACCAGCCCTGCATGCGTACATTTACTGCTACCGCTATTAATCTCATCAACATAGGGGACAAAGAAGCAGCACTAGCTGCATCTAGAAAATGAAAGTCACTTTTTTTTTATATATATTTTAAAAATATTTAATTTTTTTTAAAATTAATATTATTTTAATATTTTTAAATTATTTTGATTAGTTGATTTCAAAAATAATTTTTAAAAAATAAAAAATATTATATATATTTCAAAATAAAAACCACTTTAAAAAAACAATAACAACAACATTTATAATCAAGCTAAAACGTAGTGGACCAAGCTGTGAGTGAACAGCTACCAGATAACAAGGCATGTGACACTGTGCCTTTATTTTCCAAGCTCACATAATGAGGTCTGCAAAATATCCGAATCCAATAAAATTCATCGAATCCTTGTGCTGACCATTTCACACTTAGCTGGCCTTTAAGCGGAATCTTTCCTTGTATTCTGCTAAGAATCTCCTTAAAATCCTAGAGCTCTTCTAGCGGATACTTACACTACACTACACCCGTTTTTATACAAGAGCAAAGACAGACAGTTCTTGGGGCATTCACTATCTGCGAATCTTGAGATCATGGCTGGGGCAAATGAGGTTCAGGCCATGGAAATAGAGGATGAAGAGGAGTGTCCAGTAAAGCAAGTAGATCTTACTGTTCTGAAAACTGATGACCCCACCTTGCCTGTTTTGACGTTCAGAATGTGGGTTCTTGGTCTTGGTTCTTGTGTCCTCTTGTCCTTTGTAAACCAGTTTTTCTGGTACAGGACACAACCGATGTTCATTTCGTCTATTTCTGCACAGATTGCTGTGGTGCCATTGGGGCATCTAATGGCTAAAAAACTGACCACTCGCAAGTTCTTTGAGGGTACAAGCTGGGAGTTTACCATGAATCCTGGACCTTTTAATATTAAGGAACATGTGCTGATCACAATATTTGCCAATTCGGGTGCTGGAACTGTTTATGCTACGCATATTCTCACTGCTGTTAAGCTATATTACAAGAGGAAACTGACTTTTGTTCCCGCCTTGTTTGTTATGATTACTACTCAGGTTTGTTTCCTTTTCCTTGTCAGATCTTTGCCCTGTTTAATTAACATGCTGGTATTTCTGTATGATCTTGAATGCCCTTTCGCAGAAAGTTCATAGAATGGTTTCTGATGATCCTTTAGTTGCTCTATGGATGTATTCCAGGTACTAGGATTTGGTTGGGCTGGTCTTTTCCGGAAATATTTGGTGGAGCCAGGGGAAATGTGGTGGCCATCTAATCTGGTTCAAGTGTCTTTGTTCAGGTAATTATGTGTATTTGCAATCTGTATTAATCGATCGGCTGCTGTATTTATAGCACGGCTGTATCTTTAATTGTTTGTCTGAATCTATGATCAATGCAGGGCACTACATGAGAAAGAGAAAAGACTGAAAGGCTACACAAGTCGTACCCAGTTCTTTCTCCTAGTCATAATTTGCAGCTTTGCATACTATGTCTTGCCTGGTTATCTTTTCACCATGTTAACATCCTTCTCTTGGGTCTGTTGGCTTGGTTCCAAGTCTGTTCTGGTTCAGCAACTAGGTTCAGGCTTGCAAGGACTTGGAATAGGCGCTGTAGGGTTTGATTGGGCTACAGTTTCTGCTTATCTTGGAAGTCCACTAGCTAGTCCATGGTTTGCTACTGCCAATGTTGCAGTTGGATTTTCCCTAATAATGTATGTGATGACACCCATCTGTTACTGGCTCAATGTCTACAATGCCAAGAACTTTCCATTATATTCAAATGAGCTTTTTACAGAAAAGGGTGAGGAGTACGACATCCTTAACATCATCAATTCAAAGTTTCACCTGGATCGGGATGCTTATGCAAAGTTTGGGCCAATACACATGAGCACCTTCTTTTCTATGACTTATGGCCTTGGATTTGCCACACTTTCTGCTACTGTTATGCATGTCCTACTCTTTAATGGAAGGTAATAAGCTCCATCACATAGATATCAACCTTTAGGTGAAGCTGTTGTCTTGTGTGTCCTAATTTTTCTGTTTGTACCTGCCACATGCAGTGACCTATGGAAGCAAAGCAAAAGGGCCTTTGGGGGCAGAAGGAAAATTGATATACATACAAGGCTCATGAAGAAATACAAATCAGTTCCCACATGGTGGTTCTACATCATCCTTGTCATAAACATTGCTGCTATAATCTTTGCTTGTGAGCATTACAATGAATCACTTCAATTGCCTTGGTGGGGTGTTCTGCTAGCTTGTGCCATCGCATTTTTCTTCACTCTGCCAATCGGTATCATCAGTGCCACCACAAATCAGGTAAAAATGTTCAGACTTCTGCTTGCAAGCTAAGTTCAGTTATATATAGTGCAACCCCATCATAATATCCTGATATTTTTGTTCTCTTCGGGGTAAACAGCAACCAGGTCTTAACGTTATCACGGAATACATTATAGGGTACATGTATCCAGAGCGGCCGGTTGCTAATATGTGCTTCAAGGTGTATGGATATATAAGCATGACTCAAGCTCTAACGTTTCTAGCAGACTTTAAGCTAGGGCACTACATGAAAATTCCACCTAGATCAATGTTCATGGCACAGGTTAGTTTTTTGTGAGTTTCAAATCAGTGCATAACATGATGTACAAGGTTCAACAGTGAACATAATGACTTCGCAGGTGGTAGGAACACTTGTGGCTGTACTCGTATACCTAGGAACTGCCTGGTGGATGATGGATGCCATTCCCAATCTTTGTAGTCAAGACAACGGCCCATGGAAATGCCCGATGGACAGGGTGTTTTTTGATGCTTCTGTCATATGGGGGCTGGTTGGACCGCGCAGAATCTTTGGCAACCTTGGCGAATATGGAGGTGTCAATTGGTTCTTTCTCGGTGGGGCTGTAGCTCCTCTCATAGTCTGGATTTTCCATAAAGCATTCCCAAGAAAGGAATGGATCAGCCTCATTCACATGCCAGTCCTGTTAGGTGCAACATCAATGATGCCTCCAGCTTCTGCTGTGAACTACACCAGTTGGATTGTTGTTGGATTCCTCTCTGGATATGTTCTGTTCAGATATCGAACAGAATGGTGGAAACGTTATAATTACGTGCTCTCTGGTGGCCTTGATGCCGGGACAGCCTTTATGACTCTGTTGATCTTTTTCGCTCTCGGATACTGGGATGTTGACCTGACATGGTGGGGAAGCAATTCGAGCAACCCAGAAGGATGCCTCTTGGCTAGCTGTCCAACTGCCAAAGGGATCATTGTAGATGGCTGCCCAGTTCTCTGATCAAACTGTATATTTTTACTCTCCTTTTGCCCCGTTTTCGAAACAATAATATTTACTTCTGTCAATACATACAGACAGCTGGTTGCTGCTGTGCTTGATAATGGGTTCCTAGATGAAAAACTTTGTTGAAGATTTCATCTTATTATGCAATCAAATGGATTAAATTCTTCCAGAAGATCATTATCTTTGGAACTGCTATAGTTTCAGACCAAGTATTGGAAGGAAAAACCAGAGTGGATGTGGACTTTCATGTTTGAGTTTGAAGTGATTTCAGGAATGGTGTTCACTTGCACAAGAACTCTTTTGGATGGAGACTCTCTATCCATATTTAAAAAAAAAAAAAAAAAACTATTATGGCTCAAAATTTTATTGTGAACCAAGAGGGAATTCATCGGAAATTATGCTTTCGCTATTAGCTCCAAAATAATTAAGCCTTTTCAGCAAAATTTCTTAAACAGGGGAATGAGGGCTTTATCGTTTTTTCGATTTTTTCTAAACTGTTAAATTACTAATTTAACCTTGTCTACAATCAAAATAAAATAGCATTCAGTGGCTTTTTGGTCTTTGACATAATTTTAACAAAGATACAATATACATTACTTCATTGGCCTTATAATTTAAAAATCATTGCCTTTGTTTTGGTTCAAAAAAGAGTATACGCAAACAGAGACCCCTTCCAGTTATCTAAATCCCCTGTGCAGACCCTTGAAAGAAGTGCCTGTATTTTTGCAAACAGAGAGCCTCTTCTAATTATCTAAATCCCCCTGTCAGACCCTTTAAAGAACTATCTGTATTTTTCATTATCATTTATCTTCCTCTCACAACCAATCTTTCAACAGCTAGTTATATTAATATTTGAATGCCAAGGAGCACGCCTTAAAATGAAGAATCCAGTTCAAGATACTCTTCTTGAAAAAAGTGCTAGTTAATTGTCCCAGTATAAGGCCCTGTTTGTTTCTGCGTTTCAAAAGCGCTTTTGATAAAATTTGAAAATTTTTTATTTTTTTATTAACTTGAAATTAATATGTTTTTAGTGTTTTCAAATCATTTTGATGTGCTGATGTCAAAAATAATTTTTAAAAAATAAAAAAACATCATTGGCATGCATTTTGGCACGAAAAGCTATTTGAAAAGCAACCGCAACCACACTGCCAAACAAATCCTAAATACGTTGGTTTACGCGGCTGCGGCAGCTTTTTAAACAAACCACGTAAACAATTCGTTTGATAATATTAAAACACAAATTACTATGTATGTGGGGCCTGTTGACACCACTGGTTTGTGAGAAGCAGCTCTCACGCGGCCACGTCTTATGGCAGGTGATAATTCACTTGGGCACTGTTTCTTAAAGTGAACAGTGCCGTGGTGAATTCACCTGGACACTGTTCATGTTCATGTGAACAGTGCAGGTGAATCTCACTTGGTATTGTTCACGTGAATAGTGTCTCAACTGTTATTGGACCGTGTCTGACTCGTTAATTTTTTTTTTAAATTGTGTTTTACTCGAAAAACTAGTGTTTAATATTATTCAATAACACTACAATATCATACGTGATGAAATTGTAGATAAGATAACGAAATAATAAAAAATATTTGATATAAAATATTATTTATTTAATGATGTAATAGTGGTAGTTAAATCTACAATATTTAAATTAAAAACCATCAATATTAATATATATCTTTTTTAATTATTTTATAACCTCAATTTCAAAAGCATTCTTAACCAAACACATTAAACTATTTTTTTTTCAACCTCAATTTCAACCACAGTTTTAACCAAACATCTATTTTTTTAAACCAACCTCAACTAAAAGTACTTTTTATAAAAACAACTTTTTTCAAACCACAACCACAACAGCTACTCAATACCAAACAATACCAAATGCACACCAAGAGTGTTGGCATAATAACAGGCTATAAGACCTCCATAACAAAATTTGTGAGGTCACTGAACCGACAAACAGAAGATATAACATGTTCTACCATAAGAAATATAATTTCTAGAGGTTTCATAAAAGTTGGTGTGCTTCTGTCCAGAAATGATACCTCATATGCTATCCAAGCAACAGAAGCAAACACTACAGCAGCCAATGCATTTGAGAACTTCCTATAGATATCCAACTTAACAGCATTTCTTTTCACCTGGATGAAATTAATTTATTTAAGTTCCTGAAAGTTGAAACGACACGAAACAGAAATGGAAAAACTGACATGATAAAAAATAACAAGCAGGATAGCAACAAGACTAGAAAACATTAAACGCAGAAATGGTTACCTGTAACTGTTCTAATGTTTTTGAAAGAGCTGTAAAAATCTACAATATTAAAAATGCATCGAGCAAGGCATCGGGAAGAACTAAAAACAGTCTTGCTCTTCCTGATAGGTCGTTAAGAGTCCCCACATACTCGGTAATATCAAGCAACTCGAATGCCAAAAAATAAGTAATTCCAAGAAGAAGCACCTTGGAGGTAAGACCACCAAGAGTAGGCCTCACAACACCATACCCCATAGAAACACAGAGTACAAGGAGGCGGACAATAGTTTTTCTTACAGCTCCAACAGTGACAACCCAAGTAGTAAGCACAACTGGCCTCATTCCAGTGCTGTTAAAATTAGCATACTCAAAATACCAAAGAATCATCTGAAACAATCCTAAACCAACAACAACCGAGATACAATGTTGAAGTTGCAGTATATCTTTCAAATCTGCGAAATAAGTAATCAATCACTAAATAAAACCTCGTTTTGGCTCTAATTGACTCCGACACTGCAAGTTCAAAAAAAAACAAAGAATAATAATAAAAAAAAGAGAGAGTGAAAGAAGGAGAGTCGTGAAGAGAAACAAGAGTCTAACCTTATTTGCAGATTTGAAACAGTGATCAAGAGTCTTCTGCTCCTATGCTCTTCGCGATTGAAATTGCTTTTTATTTAATTAGGTTTTCTCCCTGTCTACAATTCTGCATCGTTTGTCGTTTTGGCCTTTTAAAAGGTCAAAACGACGTCGTTTAACGTCTATGTATATATATAAAAAAAAAAGTCGGATCTCACCCGGGTCGACCGGGTTTCGCCGGGCCAAGTCCCCGGCGGGTTTTTACTTAGACCCGGACCGGTCCTAGGCTCAGGTCGACCGGGTCCCGGGTCGACCCGCCGGGCCGGTCCTGGTTTCAAAACTATGTGTTAACCTTTAAAAAAATTAAATCGATCCATAAATTTTATTTTTTTAAGACTTGATAACTATTCTCTTGATTATAATTTTTTTATTTAAAATAATTTATAAAATTACAGAATTTTTTCAATTGCATCCCCCATTGATTTTTTCATCTGACAGATTTAGTTCTTATTCTTTTAATTGATATATTTTTTTCAAGGATGGTTTTTAAAAATTGTTTGTTTTTTAATAATTTTATTTTTCTTAATTTTTTTTCTATCAAATCTAATCCTTTTTTATTGCTATTTTTTACCTTGAAAATTTTCTTAGATTGATTTTTTTTACTATTTCTTCTTTCAACATTTATTTTACCGAGTGTTTAGCTTATTGAATTATTCCAAATCTAGAATTCAATGAATTGTGGCTTTGAGAGATTAATCCGAGTTTACGAGGTTCACCTAGGCTTGTTTATTAAATTTAGCTTTTTGAAAATGAGTTTTATTTTATAATTAAATTAAATTAATTTATTTTATCCTCCAACAATTAATTCTTCAGGTGTTGAGCTTTTGGGTTGAGCCCGAAACTGGAATTTTCTCTCGGGCTTGCTTGTTTTATTTCTTCTTTTTGAAGCTTTTTTTTTTCTATTTTATCCTCCAACATTCTTTTTATTCGTTTTCTATGATATTTTTCTATCATTTTGAAAATAACATAAGTTGTCTCGAGTTTTTTCCGGTCTTTATTAGATGTTCTTTTTTTAAAAGGAGATTTATTTTTTAATTAAATTAAATTTATTGATTTCATCCTTCAAGATTTAATTCATAAAGTATTTAACTTCTTAGTTGAACTCAGATCTAGAATTTAATGGATTATGGACTTGAGAATTAACTCAAGTTCATGAGATTCACCCGTGTTTGCTTGTTTTTTTTTTTTTTAAGTTTTTTTTTTATCAATTTCATCTTTCAACATTTTATTAATTTATTTATTCACTTTCTATGAAAATTTTAAGTCGTTTTGAAAATAACACAAGTTATCTCTAGTTTTTCCTTTTCAATCTATGTTGAATCTGGTTTTTTTTAAATGAATTTTTTAATTAAATTAAATTAATTATAAGCATGAGATACTTGTTGATAGGATGTGCAACCTTTTATATTTATCAAATTCTTAGATTTTTCCTGTTACTTTTAAAATGTTGGCATGAATATTTTTTTCTAGCATATCAGCTGCCATCTAACTGGGCATCTTCTATATGTTTGCAGAACCTTCGTTGTAGTTATCCGAGGTCGACGAATCTAGTCTTGTCGATGACTGCAAAAGGTTTCTGAATAACAAGTAGGATACAATTTGAAAACATGAAAGAAAATATGTGAAAGAATTAAATTCTAATTTCATTAATTTAGTGTAAAGGCAAGTTATCAGAAGGAAATGTTAAATACATGTGTAAAAAGAACGGAAATCTTTCAGATGAACAATCAGAAATAAGAGGATTGTTCATTAAGAACATTCAATTGAGCAAGTAATTTAGCAGCTTGGGATTTCATGCTACTGCTTCCCCTTTGTGTTATATCAACTAATGACATCTTCGCTGAATTTCCATATTTTTGCTTGAATTCAAATAGTCGAAAGATTCGCTCTAAAGCTCCCAGTGTTTTCTCCTGCACCCTGGCAGAAGGTGAGTTCAATAGCTTTATAATTTGAACAATGGCATTTGCTTCAGCAAGCACCTTACTACCACTTTGTAGTTTTTGTCCATCGATCAATGTCAGGAGTGCATCTAATGAAGCTTCACAGACTCCAAGATCAGCTTCTCCAAGCATCCTCACCAGGGGTTCCAGTGCATTAGCCTCTAAAATGCAGAAGGAAGATTCCACTGTACAAATTCCCAGATGTACAGGGCAGCATGTGACTGGTGCAGCCAAGCAGGAGAAAAGACCACGTTTTTTCACCGGGCTGCTTAAGGAACTTGAACTTTCAGAAAGCTGTTTAAGTGAAATGGCAGCACTTTGTTTCATCAAAGCAGTTCCAGAAACCAGTAATTGTACAAGCACCGGAATAATTCCAACTTTGGCTACTCTCTTCTGCCACTCCTGATTCTCAGTGAAACGACAAAGAGCTTTAATGGCATTCTCTGTTATCTGCTTTCTGTGTGAGGCATTTCTGCTCTCATCAGTGAGACAGGTAGAAATGACCTGAACTGCCCCAGCATCTACAAGCCACAAAGTTATATTTGGGTCATCAGGAAGATTAGAAATAATACCCATGGCTGCAGCAATCTCCTCCACATCAGTTGATGCCATAATGACCTTGACCAGGGTCTCAATGCATCTTTGACCCACATGTTCCAAAATGATGTTGTTATCACCATCTTCTGTCAAGCAGCAGAATAGCTTCATGGCATTTGCCCGTACTATACTATGATCATGCTCACATAATTGAACCAATACTTGGACAGCAGAGAGCTACAAATAGCAAAAGCATTAAAAAATGAGGGAATAGGCAATTTGAATTAGTTGCTACATAATTCTTCCAAAATGTTCGAGGCCTAAACCCATACAAAAATTATTTTTGATCATTTGTTCCAAGATCAGAAAAGAAAATCTGGGTATGCAAAAGGACATTGCATTATCTAAAAGTGCCATGGATATAATAAGGTCAGAGTTCTTTTCCTTGATACTAAAAGTGCTCATAGGATTGCATACCTGTCTCAGTTTTGCTCTTATTTCTACACCGGAAGGAGATTGGCACATTGCAAGAAAAGTTCGAAGAATGGTCTTCTGAATCTCCGGACCCGTCAAGGAAATTAGACAGAAGAGCTTAAAAATATCTTCCTCAGATTCCAGTAATGAGATCTGCTCATGATCAGCTTCTTGGCAAGTAGTTGCTATGGCAAGGTTCATAATTATGGCTGCAACATGCTCGCGCAAACTTGGTGATGATAAGCTGTGTCGATAAAGAATTTCAAACAGAGGTCCAACTGCACCTTCTCTGATCATCTGAAGACCATTTTCTGGTACATTTGAAAGGTTCTGAAGAGCTTTAACAGCCACTTTTTTCACTTCTAAATCATCATTCGAGAGAAATCGAAGAAGAGGCTCTAGTGCCCCATATTTAAACAAGGATAATTTATTGTGATCAGTCAAATCAATTTCTGCTAATGTCTCAGCCATGACCATTCTAACATTTTCTGGCCCTGCATCAAGTGACAAGAAACTAGTCGTAGTCATCTCGATAAAAAGTTACTAGGTAAGAAAATAGACAAACAACCTTAAACACACATCTTAACAAGCAATCATGTGGAATATTATCCTCGGCTGATCACTAATTTCTCAAGGAAATATAATCATTGGTCAGACATTTGAACTCGGTGATATTTATCAGAGTAAAGCTTGCATATGAATGACCAAGATTTCTTGACGATAAGAATTTTTAATCATTGCGAAACGCTAAATCAACTGAGTAGCACACCTGTTATTAGATTCATCATTGAAGAAATATAAATACCATTATAAAAGCATACCTGAAGAAAGAAGCCGCAGTAGTGGCTTAAAATAGTTAGCCTTTGCCATCTGTATAACATTTTGATCAAGGAAAGACAGATTCTCCAAAAGCTCTCCTGCATCTCTGGCAGCTTCAACTTCCTCACTGTTTAATGTGGTCACTAGGAGAAAAATACAGGCCTGAATATTTCCGATTAAATCTCGCACCGCATTGTTTCTTGATAGTTCAAGTAACAACTGCAAGGCTAACTTTCTTTCCCCAATCTGGCGTGCAAGCGACCGAACAATAAATTCAAGTGCATGATCTACTTCAGCAATTTTTTCCTGCCAAAATAGCATGTTCAACTTGATAAAACATCTGAAAATTACACACACACACACACACACACACATATATATAAAGATGAATTGTGAGAAAGTTGAGGGCATCCATCTTCTTCAGAATTGACAAAGTATCATCCTACCTTGTGTTGCTAAAAGAGAAAAATAAGAAAGTGAGATTATTTACATGATGACCCATCAAAGAACATTACATGGCTATTCAGGTTTTTTTTTATCTTATCAATGATGAACAATTAAATAATGTGTGCGTGCGTGCGCACACAAGCAAGAAAATGGTCTTGAGATGTACCTTATTGTGGTCACTGCCCTTTGCAAGGATGCAAAGGATGGACAGAGTATGGATTCTTATTTCACGATTTCTCTCACCAAGAAGTCCAGTAAGAACTGGCACATAGTTCTCCAACATCACCCATTCTTGGTGCATCTCTCGTTCTGCCATCAGATCTTGCAGCTTGCCCAATGATTGAAGAACTTCTTGGTCTTCATTTGATTGAAGTTTTTGTTTAATGGAAACAATGATAACCAAGTTGTTTCTTTCCTTCCATTCCTCAATCGATCTACGAAGAGTTACGTTAGGTCGTAAAACCGAAGTGTCTAAGGTAGTGCAGGTCATGGGACAAAGGTTGTGCCCTTCTGCAAACCATTTTTCTATTGCACTTCTCTCGAATGTTTTAGCAGAGGAAGTTTCCACAGGATCAACCATTACATCCTGAGTAATTGGACAGAAGAATGAATGGAGAGGTTCCAAAGTTTGTCTACCCAGAGAATTTCTCTTGTCAAGGTACTTCCTTTCTCGCTCCTCATAAGATGTAGTGGCATCAGCCTTTCCAAGAAACGAACTGATCTGCTCCATCTGTATAGCTTCTGCCATGTCCTTTCTTAGCTTGAAATTTTCAATTTCGTTCTTGAATTCTTCAAACTCCCTCTTCAAAGCTGACCGATCACCAGAGATCCCAACAGCTTCAGCAATACTAGCCAATAAATTGTTTGCATAAGATTCATCCACATTTCCCTCCTTTATTGCCCACTCAATCTTTCCCAAGACTTCCTCCTCCAATCCTGCTGCTCGATATTCTGCATCCAGCATATTCTTGCATAGCTTGCTGATTTCATTACTTACACCCAATGAAACATCTAAAGAGGCAAGAGGTATGAGACTCAAGGCACGACCGATCTCTTTCGTGCACGCC
This sequence comes from Populus trichocarpa, assembly GCF_000002775.5. Lineage (NCBI taxonomy): Eukaryota > Viridiplantae > Streptophyta > Magnoliopsida > Malpighiales > Salicaceae > Populus > Populus trichocarpa. The sequence goes on from NC_037296.2 coordinate 2,104,818, forward strand.
TCTAAATGCTTAACAATTTTTCGACAATTCAGTAAGAGATAGACCTTGTTCTTGTTGCTGCACTCAACAGCTAGCCTCTTAGCAACTTTAGTCTCACTATTTAGAATCTCTACAGCATTATTCAAGTTCTCAGAATGGTCTAGGTTGAACCTTGCTAAATCTTTCAAGAAATATGCTGTCTTCTCCAAGTACGTCAAAAATCTCTTGAAATTCTCCTTTTGAATGAGCACTTCTTTGGCTGCATGTACTGTGTCAAATATGGAAACTACAGTATGTGAAAGCAACTCCGATACTGAAACGATTGATGCATTGACAATAACTTCCCTTGCCATCTCATTACTAAGGAAAACCTACAGATAGATCATCAACTCTTATCAAGTTACCTAAAAGTCGCAAAATTAACGAATCAAGAGTCCAACGCTTTCTTGAAATCTTCCGACAGCAATGCCACAAATCCAACTCACATTCAAGAAAGTACCTGTGTCTGCAATCAGTTTCAGAAAATTTTCTTAGACAATAGACGTATTCTTCTTCAACCAAACAACACAACTTTGAGAGCAAATGTAAACAGGTATAATGAAAATATACACCAGACGGATTTTTCTTGTTTCACTTGCCAAAAAGGGGAAACCGAAATCAAAATTTCTTCTCAAAATTCAAACAGCTGAACTAATAGTAAGGTTCGAAAACAATCTCATGGATCATCATAGTCTAGTCAAAACTGAAAGATTTTGGCAATGCCATTAACTGATATTTTTTAAAATATAATTTAAAACTCGTGATTGCATACATAAAGAAATCCTTGTTCCAAAGTCTCAACTAATTTCTCTGGCAAGCGCTCGCACACATACAAACACCCGCATGCATGTTTGCTAAGACTCAAGGGTCTAAATCAAGAACGCATACCTAAGACAAAATCGATTATTTTCAAAATTTCTTTAATTTTCTTCTCTTGAATTTGTAGTCTCTAAGTGGCGATATCCATGTATCGTTGGAAAATAATATAAATCATATTTTGAGATCTTTCTTAATAGTTTAAGCTAATAAATTGAGATAGTTCTTTAACATGATATTAAAACCTTTATAACTAAATGGTCACGAGTTCAAATTTCACCATTCCTATCAATTTAATAAAAATTAAGCAGAAAATAGCATAAACCTGTACAAATTTCAAACCTAAAATAGATTGATAAAATATCCAACATAACATCCAAGACTTTGTTTTAGGTATAAAACAGTAGATTGGATGTCTAGATAATCAGATTTGGCACACAATGAAGCAAATTTCCTCTAATCTTTCACTAATAAATCACTAAGCAAGCACAGAAAAAACCAAAGAATAAAAAAATAAAAAGAAAGGTGCATACATACTATATATATGTATATATGAAACCTGTCATAATTTGATTAGAAATTTAATCTACTTAATTATTCCTAATCAAAAAATTAAACAGTCCAACTCGAAACAAAACACATATTAATACATTCTGTCATGCCAACTTTCTCAGCAACCAAACAAACCCTTAAAACACACACGGAAAGAAAACTGACCTGATGATCAGAAAGAAAAACCAGCAGAGTCTCCAATGCAGAGCTAAAACTTTAGGGTTTGATGAAGATAGGGAGAGGGTAGCAGGCAGTGAAAGAAAATGGGAAGAAATTCTTATTCATCTTTTATTTTTATTTTTAGCAATTTATCGTTTCTTTATGGTCTAGCACATAACCGAAGACTTGGAGTCAACGAACACTGTGTGTCACTACACCATGGTTATTGTGCATGTGATCTATAAGGTATTGCCACGTAATAGAATCAAGATGTTTTGGTATTTGATGGGACACGTGGAGAATCAAGAGGTGATAGTCTATGAAGTGAAGTTAGTCGGTGCGAGTATGGGAATTATCCCCGGAGCATGAAGGACGTTGTCGTGGAAAAGGCGCCAAGTAACTGTAATCGCTAAGGTAATGTTTAAAAAATTAATTTAAAAAATTTTAATTTTTTAAAAACTCAGTTAAATCACAAAAACAAATGAGGTGTAAGATAAAAAAAAAAAATCAACCCCAAACTTTTGTTTTCTTATAAAATCTAATTCCACCACCCCCAACAACCATCTTATTACCAATGCCAAATTACTAAAATTAATACAAAATTATTTTTAACACTTCATTTTTAACGGTTTAAATTAAGTATCTTTGATTATTCATTATATATATATAACGGTTTTAAATTAAATTTATGATAATATTAATTACGGCATTACTTGATATCTTATATCTAAGTACTTATATCGAAATAATAGTTCTTTGATTCACTAATTTGTTGTTGTAGCTGTTCGCTTTTTTGTTTTTTTTTATTCAAGCTCTGCTTTGTTTTGCACGCATGGAGTTCACACCTATACACACACACACACGTATATATAATTAGATTCCATGGAACACACAGCTAGTAGCTAGATTTGACCGAGTATTAAATAATTAATATTAAAAAGAAAATTACCTGCAGTTACGGGCATTGGTGACTATGGTTGCAAAAGCAGCCATGTTCTTTATTGGTTACAATAAAACCCATTAATTTATGAATTAAGAATCTTATCTTCTCACACTATACCATAATGCTTGCCATAAATTAATGAACATTTAAACTTTCCTGTTGATGTTTCCATCATTCAAAGTCATCTTCAGATTCTCAGGAAATTTAGCAGAAAGCACAGCATTATTTTCTTAATATGAACATGGTACGGATTTTGATTTTTTAAATCCGCAATCAGACAATAATCTAACGAGGGTATCAGTAATGGAGCTTAATATATATATGAGCATGCACCAATGGGCTAAATGTCTATTAGTCTATAGCTTGGACGGCAAAGTATACTGCTTCGGCATGCTAATCAATGTCATTTTACCAAATAAATACACTAATTGTAGCTCAACTCATGATATTAATTAGCGTTATTGCCTATTTGTTAGAAAATTAAGCAGGTAATATATATCTCACGTATCATAAATTTGATTAAGACGGTATAACTTTTACGCAGAGTAACAATCTATGGAAGCAGGTGAGACTATATGATGAACACTTGGGCAGAAACATGGAATATATCAGGCATGAAAGAGCAGTTCTTGATTATCAGCCTAGCTAACATGATATATAAGAATGGTTATATATTATCCTGCTGTTGACATCCTCTGTGGCACTAATTACCACTTAATTTCTTAATTTGGCAGGATACACTAACTGATCAGAACTTGATTTTGAGACCATATTTCGCACAGGAGATTTTTGGGATGCACATCGTAGTAATTATAGCCAATGTGCTTCTCAATCATGCATGATGCATCCATCAAAATGGGAAGAAGAAAGACCTCAGACACCATCAGAAATTAAGCTTAATCCAGAAACGAATTTCTTGAACAATGATAGGAAGGAGAACTAGTAGATCCACAAAAACACTTCTCATGAGCTTTAATATTGTGTATGATCAGTGTTTTATATATATATATATATATATATATAATATACACATAAATAATATAGAAATATGTTTGGATGTAAAGACGGAACAATGATATAAAAAAAATATTTCTGAAATAATTTTGATTTTTTTTATAATAATCAATTTATTTATTAATAAAACAATTATTCAGATAATGGTTATGAGAATACAATAAATTTAAAGAAAACTAAAAAAAATGATTAGAAACAAATTCAATTATAGTATATCAATAACATCAGAATCTAAATTTTATTCCTTACGCGTTTCTTGCCTGTATTTGTTTATAAATAAATGTTTTCAACACTGTAAATAAGGTCAGTTTTTATATATAAAAAATCAAACTCGTTAATTTTTATCCAACAAAATAGACGATGAAGAATTAATCAAGCCAAAAACTGCATCCCAATTTGAATGAATTTTGAAATTATATCTCTATCATTCCAAAATAATAAAGACAAGGGAATACATTTTCATTATATTTATTTTTTCCATCTCAAAACGTTAACCAAATTCATTCAAAAGAAAATGAAGAGAAGAAATCTTAATAAAAAGTAGAGAAGAAAAAGAAAAGAGTAGGGAAAATGTTCAAGAAAGCAACTCCATCAATTAACACCATCAGGCATCATAAATAGTAGCTAAAAGTGTGTTTCTTCTGCTCTTGAAACAAATAAAAGATGAGAGAATGAAGCGTACAAGAGTGATATTGATTCGGCTCGTCTTCAGCGAAGAACTTCTGATGCAAATACAGAAGATGAGCCGGATCAATACCACGCCATGTCTGCTTCTCCAAAAACATGCCCATTTCTTGATCTCTCTTCCATGGACACTACTTCACCTCAATGCTTAGATAGAGGAGCTGGAACCTCCACATATATAGAAGAGGAGGAGGAGGAGCTAGGAGCTACAATATTTAGGGTTTGTCGGTCTCCATATTGTGGATGGCCTGGCCCCTAGATTTAAAGATTTAAGGGATAAGGTAAAGGACTATATAAGCATATTAATTGGAACAATGTTATCATGATCAAGATTTGGGAATCCCACTATCAATCCTCCTCATGTTGTTTAGGAAAAGGACCTGCATAATGGAGGATTTCTTTTTATCTTGGCATGTGAACAAGAAGGACGAGCGAGTCATCTCACATTTGTGTTGTAAATGTGCACATGTGATGGTTAATTTTAGGGTTGTTCATGGTCGGGTCGGGTCGGGTTGTTACCCATAATTATATCCACCCTATATTTGGTACCCATAGACTTGACCCATTCAAAAAAAAAAAAAAAAAAGGACCCGAACAAGTTAGATAAATATAGGGTTAAGTTGAATTTTTTATGAATATATATTACAAATATATATAGGTTAAGTATATAAATTCTCTTATTTATTGATTATTCTAAAAAACCATTACACTTTCTAAGATATAATTGTTTTTCGCAATGCACATTATAGTATATATAAAATGAAGAGTAAGGAGGACAAAATAATATTTATAGAATTATTTTCTAACTAAACGAGTTATACTTGTTGGATGATTTTTTAAAATCACAACCCATATTTAACTCATAATATTCATTTATTTGTTTTTTTTACTTATTATTATTTGTAATATACTAATATTCACATTAACCAACATCAACAGGTTGGATCTGATAAAATAATATAAATATTACCAATTATTGTTTTTTTTTTTAACAGTCCTGGTTAATTTACTGTTGAACCAAAACTTTAATAATTCCATGACAGCCAGCTAGCTAGCTCCACAGTCACCTATAAACTCCACACTCACCTATAAACTCCACAGTCACCTATAAATCCAGTAACATATACATGAAAACGCTGCAATACGTATGATGGCAACAGGTAGGTAATGGCATGCAATTTCTGTGCAAGTATTTGGCAGGGTCGGGAATAGAAATGGTGTCCTAAGAATTATGAAGACAAATTTGAAAAGGAGAGATACGAGAGAAAATATGTTATTTGGGCACCAGAGCCATAAAGATATTTGACAATAAGATTACATTTAGTTGGTTTTAGTTCGATTTGATTAGAGTGATGGGAATTTAAATATAAAATTAAATATATGTTTGGGATAATTTTGGATGGAATTTTTACTGTTTTAAAATAAAAACAAGCCCATTTATCTTGTATTTTTTGTTAGAACACTAATAAAAAATTATCAAATAATTGAAAATTTTAGAAAAAATGATTTTTTTATGGGATTGATAACAATTAGATGGTGTTAATTTAGATTGAATAAGTTTGAATTAAACAAAATATAGATAAATTAGTTGGGTACCAATTACTTGTTGTTTATTGGTTATTAGATTTTGATGCAACATTAATTTTCTGTACAAATGATAAGTGGTTATTAGATTGTGAATTTATTTTTAATTATCAAAGTTGAATTTTAAATTGATGGTTACATTATTAATAAATATTGTCATCAATATTCTAAATAAGTTTCATAAATAATGGATAATTGTTCTTGGATGTATCGAGATTCTTCTTACAGGGTTGTATATAAAAGATTATTGTAAAGAGATTGAAAGTTTTATTAATTTTTCTCTTTCAAATCTAAAGAACATTAGTAGAGGATAAATTAGATATCCATGTGTGTAAGGAAAAAATAAAAAGTTTTACCGTTCAGATGTTGTGATGATGCATACTTATGTTGGTTTGTATATGGACAACCCTGTATTTCTTATAAAACCATATTAGAAAGGATTGTTGGTTGAACATCTAATTCTAAGTTCTAACAATATATATATATAAAGTAGTAGATAATAATAACACGGTTATAGAAATACAATAATAGATATTTTTTTGTTATTTAGGAGGAGATTCACATGTATTTTTTTTAATCAATTTCAATTGTGAAAGAAATTAGATTCCATGTTTTTTTTTTACAATGGAAAATCAAATTAATGTACTTGGCTAGGGAGGCTGGCTGCTCTAGACAAACATAGAATTGACTTGAAATAAAAAAGAAGTGACAAATGCTTTTTCTCCCCCCTATTCTTTGGGCATGCAATTGTGCTAATTAATTAACAAGACTCCAAGTCCCTCCTAGCTCGATCCCTGGTACTGTATGATCACGAGGAATTTGTAAGGTTGTGCCGCCATGGGCAAATTTATAACACCTGAATATGCACTCAGTTATTGTTAATAGATTTGACCTAGCTAGTACTAAATAATATTATCCCTTTACAGGTAAAAAGAAATTATCTGCAGGTATGGACATTGATTGCCATGGTTGCAAAAGCAGCCATAGCTAAGATGTTCTTTATTTATTGGTTACAATTAAGAATCCCATTAATCTATCAATTAAGAATCTTATCTTCTGACCTCGGTATAGCGATCGGTTATTAATGTATGTTTTTATTTGAAAATATATTGAAATAATATTTTTTTTAAAAAAATTTATTTTTAATTTTAGTAAATTAAAACGATTTAAAAATATTAATTTTTAAAAAATACTTTTCAATCATAAAAACAAACAGAACTTATACCATAATGTTTGCCATATATAAATAGTCAAATCTATCTGTTGATGTTTCCATTATTCAAAGAAAATTATCAAAAAACCGAAAAACGGCCATAGTTGGGACACTAGTTAATTACATGTCTCAAAAAACATATTTAGGTATGTTAATTAAGGTCATTTTACAAAATAATAAACTAATTGTAGCACTAATTGTAGCTCAACTCATGATATTAGCGAATTAATGACTATTGCTAGAAAATATGTAATATTTCACGTATCTTAAATTTGATTAAGACGGTATAACTTTTACGCAAAATGACAATATGATGAAAACCTAGGCAGAAACATGAACTATATCAGGTATGAAAGAGCAGTACTGCTTAATTATCAGCCTAGCTATCACGATATATAAGAATGGTTATATATTATCCTGCTGCTGACATACTCTCTGGCATTAATTACCACTTAATTTCTTTGGCAGTATACAGTAACCCAGAACTTGATTTTAAGACCAAATTTCGCATAGGAGATTTTTGGGATGCACATCGTAGTAGTTATAGCCAATGTGTTTCTCAATGATGCAATATATCCATCAAAATGGGAAGAAGAAAAGACCTCAGACACCATCAGAAATTAAACTTAATCCATTAACAAATGTTTTGAACAATGATAGGAAGGAGAACTAGTAGATCCACAAAAACACTTCTCATGAGCTTTAATATTGTGTTTGATCAGTGTTTCAGGAATATATATATATAGTTGATTGAGGAAAAGGAACAATGATACAAAATATATATATTTCTAAAATAGTTTTGAATTTTTTTATAATAATTGATTTATTTATTAATGAAACAACCATTAATTTAGATAATAGTTATGAGAAATACAATGAATTTAAAGAAAACTAATAGAAGAAAAGATTGGAAACAAATTAATTAACAATTATAATATATCAATAACATTAGAATCTAAACTTTATTCTTTACGCGTTTTCTACTTGTATTGGTCCAGAGATAAATGTCTTCAACACAGTAAATGAGATTAGTTTCTATATACGAAAAATTAAACTCGCTAACCTTTATCCAACAAAATAGACGATGAAGAATTAATCAAGCCAAAATATGAATCCTAATTTGAAAGAATTTTGAAATAAATCTTTATCATTCCAAAATAAAATAATAAAGGCAAGGGAATATATTTTAATTATATTCAATTTTTCTATCTCAAAACATTAACCAAATTCATTCAAAAGAAAATGAAGAAGGAATCTTAATATAAAAAGTAGAGGAGGAAAAAAGAGAGTAGAAAAAATATTCAAGAAATTAAGCAACTCCATCAATTAACACCGTCAGGCATCATAAATAGTAGCTACAAGTGTGTTTCTTCTGCTCTTGAAACAAATAAAAGATTAGAGAATGAAGCGTACAAGAGTGATATTGATTCGGCTCGTCTTCAGCGAAGAACTTCTGATGCAAATACAGAAGACGAACCGGATCAATACCACGCCATGTCTGCTTCTCCAAAAACATGCCCATTTCTTGATCTCTCTTCCATGGACACTACTTCACCTCAATGCTTAGATAGAGGAGGTGGAACCTCCATATATATAGAAGAGGAGGAGGAGCTAGCTAGGAGCTACAATTTTTAAGGGTTTTTCGGTCTCCATATCGTGGATGGCCCGGCCCCTAGATTCATAGATTTAAGGGATAAGGTAAATTAGGACGATATATATAATTTACTATAAGCATATTGGAACGATGTTATCAAGATCAAGATTTGGGAATCCCACTTTCAACCTCTCTCTCTCTCTCATGTTGTTTAGGAAAAGGACTTCCATAATGGATGATTTCTTTTAATCTTGGCATGTGAACAAGAAGGAAGAGCGAGTCATGTCGCATTTGTGTCGTAAATGTGCACATGTCATGGTTAATTTATTGTTGAATCAAACCTATAATAATTCCAGGCCAGCTAGCTAGCTCCACAGTCACCTGTAATTCCAGTACATATACATGTTCGAATGTGTTTGCGAATAAGTCTGTTTTTTTTTTTTAATTTAATATTAGATTTGTTAACATATTCTTGTAACAACGAGATAACCTATAATATTATTCTGGTTTTGTAATTCGAGAATAATATTTAATGAGTTAATCTAAGTTGACTTGGATTGTATAATTTTTTTTTTCATCATTCAATATTGAATTGGTTGGAAATTGAGTTTCATAATCTGTTTTGATTTTTTTTTATATCGATATCTTGATCTCATAATTAGGGTTACAGAATTTGGCATTTTAACCTCGGTTAAATTGAGTTGTTTTTTTTCTTTCTAATAGATTATCTTAGTCTCATGACTTATTGGATTGTCCTCATTTCATGACTCAGGTCATGAGTTTAGCAGATTAACCTAGTTGACTTAATTTTTTTAATTGTTTTCTCAATTTCACTATTTAATATTGTGTTTCAATGAAAATTAGGCTTCATGATTTATTTCAATTCATGTTTTATTAGGTTATCTCGACATTGTGATCCAGATATAGTGTTTAACGAGTTAACCTAGATTGACTTGACTTATTTTTTGTGTTATTTTTTTAATTAAAATTTTTACAAATTTTATTGTTCAACATTGGATCTGTAAGGTCAATTAAGAGTTAAGATTCATAATTTGTTTTTATTTACTCTCTACGAGGTTATTTCAGTTTCATAATCAGAGTCACAAATTAATTTGACATGTTAATCCGAAGTAAATTAAATTATTTTTATTTTCTATGAGGTTATCTTGATATGATAACTCTGGTCATGAATTTAAAGGTTATCATAACATTCCTTGTACTGCGTAAACACCTGTGTTTTTTTTATATATATAAACAATAATGTCTGTCAAATTAGAAAACATAAGTTTTTAATAAATAGTTAAGGAAATAAACCTTACACCTCCACTTCATGGTCCAATAAGATTTTTATTAGTCATTAGAAAACTATAATTTTAGTAACATTAATTGTATCAATATTTTGTTTACATAGTTTTCTTATTTCAAAGTTATTGATTAGTATACGTACGCAATAGACATGTATATTATTAATATGTATCAATAACTTAATTCGGCCCCTTCAAGATGTCTTCAGTCAATTCATATATTAGTCGAAGCATAATATTTTTTCGGAAAAAAATTAATAGCACGCCTCGTACTATGCAATTAAAATTCTCATTGAAACACAATATCTAAGCCACCAAATCTAACTAATTTGAAAATGTAGGGAGAATCTAAGCCACCAAATCTAAAAGTATCATAGAATCTTTTTTTTTCCTTATAATGGAAGTTCAATTTTTCATTCTTTTTTCACAAATATCTTGGATATTTGAGAGTATAATAGTGATTGTTTTTTAAAGTGTTTTTTGCTCGGAAATACATCAAAATAATATATTTTTTATTTTTGACATCAGCATAATTAACAAAACAATCTGAAAACACAAAAATAAAAGTAATAATTTTTTTTAAAAGCATTTTGAAAACACAAAAACAAACAGGATCTTAATTAGCCAAATTTAAGAATGAAAATAGATCATGGGAGGTTCATACTTCATAGTCAAGGCATTCACGTAGCTTTCTTCCTATTTTGCTTTTTTTCCCCTTTGATTTTAGGATTCAATAAGAAAAAAAATGATTGTTATATTTTAGAAAAATTAATATAAAATTTCTTCTCAAGTTGAAAAATTGGGGGATCTCATTAGACCATCATATCGAACCCTAAAACCAGTAAACAAATCCCTAGTAGCCATTTCAATCACGTTTAGCTCTGTCATTTGTATAATCTTGGTCTGTGTTGTTGGTTACATAGTACTCTTTTTTTATCAAATAATATATACTTATATCTTACAACAGTACTTTTTATGATTAATATAGAATATATGCTGGACAGAACGACATATTTAGTACACCAAGACAGATCAGAATCTAATTCAATTGGTACAGCATATTAATTTAATGCATGCCAGTTAGCTTATACCCATAAAAAAATTAATATTTATTTTTATTTTAAAATTAATACATCAAAATTATTAAAAAATATTTTTTAAAAACAAAAACTTACTCAGTATATACATGTGTGTGTAGATCACAAATCACGCTTGCACTTGGAGAACGAAACATAGTATTAAATATAAGAGATAAAACAAAAGTTGAGCTAGCAGCCAGATGTTACCTTTTGCTATAATATTTGAAAATTGGAGAAAATAAATTAAAGGGTGAGTGCTTAGCTTGATTTGTCGTCAATGGTGGAATTTAATCCCAATTTCAGAAGAGGAGAGATTCCTGCCACGACCAAGATTGTCCTTTTCAAATGGATTTCAGGCCGCAGACACCAAGTCTTTTAACCCCACCCCTCTCCATAATTCATGAGATGCTTGACCAAGAGAAACCATTGGCTTGTTTTTTCTGGAAATGATGAACTTTTCACGAGTCCAGACTTTGAAAATCTTGGCGTTGCATGTACGAGAGGCAGATCCTTGAAATATCATCTACAATCAAAGACTATTATAATGTGTGGCTGCTAACTGCCTAGAAAATATCAATAAATACTCGTTTATTTACTAGAAAATAGTATATTTCAAAAAAATAATTTTATTATGAATTATTTTTTGATATTTAATAGTATCATAAAAAATAAATTACAAATTAATTTCCAGTATTTAGATATATCATGGAAAATAAGCTTGAAAATATTAATTTTTTTTTCAAGTTTATTAAAATAATGATGAATAAATCTTACAAATTAAAAAGTTGAATGAGAATGAAATTAAAAAAAAAATCTAATTTCCTAAATTATCTCAAATAAAATAAATAACAATTAAAATAATAAAAATTAAATCTAACAGATAAAAAAATTAAAAGATAATAAAATTAAAATAATTATAATTATAATTTCATAAATTATTGCAAATAAAATAAATAACAATCAAAAGAATGAGAACCAAATTTGATAGATAAAAAATTTCAATTAAAAAAATAATAAGAGAAAAGCAAATACCAATAATAAAAAAGAAGACCAAAATTAATATAAAAATCAAATTCCAAGGGGTGAAATTGAAAAAAAAAAGATTAAAAACAAAATATATAGCAATAAAAAATTTGAAGACTAAATTTGTTATAATCAGTAAATAATATGATATTTTTAAATTTTTCACAACTTCTGAAAAGTATTTTTCGTTCAAAATAAAAGGAAAACACTTTCCTAAAAACTAAGCCAAATTTTCCTTTGACTGAAAAGTGTTTTCCATTAACCAATTTTTTTAATGACAAACAAATACTAGAAACCACTTTCCGCCAAACAAATGAGACCTAATGTAGAAAGGGGTATTCGATAGTGGTACGGTTATTTTTTAAGATGTTTTTTTATTTAAAAATATATTAAAATAATATTTTTTTTATTTTTTAAAAATTATTTTTAATAACAGTAAATTAAAACAATTAAAAAAAAATTAATTTTTTTAAATTTTTTTTCAAATTTTATCCAATCTTGTTTAGATCGCCAAACGAAGCAAAATATTAATTAATGATTTTAGCTACGAGTATATATATCCCTCTGTCTGCTAATTCTGTTGTTGGTATTTGAAATTAGATTAAATAAATGGCACGAATGAATCTATGATAGGTTTGATTTTTATTTTATTAGAGTCAAATCGTGAAAAAGGGGAGAAATAACTATAAAAAGTTTAAGCTTGTTAACACTTTAAACTCAATCAAAATATTCTTATAAATGCTGCTAAAAAAAAAAAAAACATTAATCTTATTCTCTCTTCGACTAGCCACACTACCCATCACAACCACTAGTCTCCTCACCATCGTCGACCAAACCCACTTGAGCTAACCGTAATCTCAGAAACCACATTCTACCCACCCATCCCTGAGCAGTCTTGCTGCCAACCGCCCCACCGCTTTCAACCTCCTCTTCCCTTTATCAACCACCACCCAGCATAGCCCATGGTATAACAACCTTCTCCAGTACTACACTAGCCCAACAACCCTCTTCTCTCTAACCACTCCAGCGAACCTAACACCTCCACACCCCCACCAGGCCACCACACAAACTAGCTAGCATCACCACGCCAGCCTAGTGCCCTTCACTAAGAGTGGCCACCACAACCCAGCATCCACCAACTCTAATTGAACCATTAGTCACCAGATCTGACCTGTGCTTCACACCACACCACCCAAACCAGCATCCTTTTATCTCCCTTGCTAGAAAAACAACCTTGCTTGAAACCAACCACCTTACTTCCTTACAACCCTAACCAATAGCCCCAACAAATGCCGCCAATAACCACCGTAACCCATCGTCCAACTCTTCCCGAAACCATAGCCACAAACCACTTGCTCTGTCCTCTCTTTTTTCCACCAAAAACAACATAGAACCAGAGTTATAATGAGCAAGTCAATTAGGGTTTCATCATACATGGCAACACGTCACTACCAAAAGAGAATATTTTAACAAAAAATCGAGTCGACAAGTTGTGTTTGTTGTCTAGGCAAGTCAAATTTGATCGATTTGTGGTTGATTTCTTCTCTACCAAATCGATCCATAAAAAGAAAGAGTTGCATGTTGAATTCCATGAATGATCTCTTTCTTCTATCATTGGGCATATGCTCCAACAAGCTCTGGTGTTGGCAAGATTCTCAGCCGTCAGGCAAGATGCTTGGCCGAGGAGAAAGGGATTCCTGATGAGTTACTACAGAAGTTGATGCTGATGATTGAGATTATGATAACGTTTAAAGATTCTAAGGAACAATTGACCTTATGGAAAAATAAGGTTGTCTGCATAGATACACGCACTTGCAAGATTATAATCAAGTTGCTGGCCCGGCCCTAACTGGCATCAATTTCAAGCATTTCTTCCTGTCTAACACTCATGGAGAGCTGGCTCAGGTGCAATTATTCTGCAATTAGCCTTGGTGGCACATGCCCCAAATCCATCATAATTCTCAAAAACTTAATTAAAAATAAAAAAGATTTCTATTGCAAATAGATTGTAAAATAAATCAAAAAACATTTGAGATTTTCAGAAAAAAGTTGGCATTTTAATTAGAATTCTTGTTGGGACTTGAGACTTGTAGTTTTGTGACCGATCGACTAGAGGCAAACTGAAAAAGAAAAAATTGCAAATGTTTTTCAGCTGCAAATAAATTTGTAGCTAAATAAAAAAAAAAAACTACCATCTGCCGTTTGTTTCTGGAACTACCAGGGCACCAAGCCTAAGAGTGGCCCAACAACAAAAATAGGCTTTCAAAGCCCAATCCTCTCTAATTAAAATGGGCCTCTCTCTTCTACATACGAATAACAAAAGCAAACCAGTCACTCTGCTTCTTCATGTGTACCGACAGAAACGTCTCCTGAAGAATCAACCATCTGCCGTTTGTTTCTCCGTCCGGTCAGACAGAAACGGTGTCATATATCATCATCAATGGCGGAAGACGAAGTGCTTTACGAGACGCGTCTTCACATCTCCAGACCTTATACTTCCAATTACCCTCCTCTCCTACACTCCAACAAGGTCTCTCTCGATCGATCTCTCTAATTTCTTCATCTTAATCACAATTAACAGATTAATCACTGTTTTCTGTGAATGATTCAGGTCAATCAAGGCGGTTTCTTGTCCATAATCAAAGAGAAATTGAGTGATTATAGGAATTATAATTCAAAATCATCAACAGAAATTAGGAAAAATCTATCGCTGTTTATATCTACACGAGGTGATTACGTTGCTGTAGCTAGTGCTAATCAAATTACGATTTTGTCCAAAGAGAATGATTATCAGCAACCGCACGGAAGCTTCACTTGTAAGGCATTTAATTTTAATTTTACAAGCTTAAATATTAAATTATGCAGTTAATCAGTACAAAATTTTATTTTTTATTTTTTTATTTTATTTTTGGATTTTTTGATAGGTAGAGGTGGTGGTGTGTTCACGAGCGGAGTGTGGTCTGAATTTCATGGTGTCTTAGGAGTAGTAGATGATAGTGATACGGTTTATTTGATCAAAGTGAATGGGGAAGAGATTATGAGAATTAGTAAGCGGCAGTTGAGAGCAAGTTCGTCGATAGTAGGATTGATTCCACAGGATGCTGATGATAATGATGCGCAGCGGTCTTGTTTGTAAGTGTTGTTGGATTTGCATCGTATGTTAATAACATGTTAAGTTATGTGATTTTGATGGATGATTAATTGGTTGAAAAAGTTTTCCAGGTGTAGATTTGTTGTTATTACAGCAGATGGATGTCTTCATTTGATTGAGATGAGTAAGGAGCCAAGTGCTTCTGTTTTAAATAGTGGGTTGAAGTCGCTGGGGAAGTTTCCAAAGGATGTTTTCTGCTCTGACTATAGTTCGGAATGTTCCTTGCTTGTTGTTGTTGGTAGTGCAGTTGGTATCTCGCAATCGTCTGTTGAAAATGCTGCTGGTATGTTTTAGGGCATTGTTATTTTTGTTGTGGTAGTCAAGTGAAAGTTTGATTTTGTTGAGGGGTTTATGTAATTGATATAATATGATTCTATTTATGTACATTTGACATGTAATTTGGAGGTGGGCGTGAAAATGCTAGGATTTTTTTTTTGTTTTTTTTTTAGTTATATGGGAATAATTTTGAATATCAAGTTGTCTTGTTTTTCTAACCTTCAAATGACGGGATGCTTATCAACAATTTTAGTCTCTTATAATTTTTCATCAAATCACACTGAGTTTGAATTTCCAACTACTTTCTATATATGCAAGTACTAAAGCTTGTTCTTGTTTGTAGCCTGACTTGCATTTCTCAATGAAAGATCAAATGTTTGAGTCCTGCTAAGCATATTTGGACTTTAACTCTCAGATTTGAATCCTTGTGTCTAGCCCACACATGACAACTCACATAGGATTTATGGAGTTTCTTCATTTTTTCCTAAACTCTTTGGAGCATACTTTGAAAAAAAGAATTACAAAAATAATAATACCCTAATTGACATTTTGGCCCATGAATTTGTAATGCAACTCGCCGTGTAGATGGTGAAATCATATATGTTAAATACCCACCCCAGGCAGCTTGGAAAAGCATTTTTTTTACCTTTATTATTTTTTTTTAAATTACATTAGACAGTTTTGGAATTTTATATTCTATATTTTTTTTCAGGATCTTGTCTTCTTTCTCTTTGGTGTAGAAGTCGAAACTTAGATTTGGAACCATTGATTTCTATTCAGTTCGAAGGCTTGTATTCCAAATCAAAAGATGCCATACTATCATGTCCAAAGGTGCTAATTTCACCACAAGGTAAGTTTGTTGCCACTTTAGATATAACAGGACGCTTGCACATTTTCAAGATGGATAAAGAAAGTCGATCACTTGTGAGTTTTGCTTGTGAAGAGCAATTACGTTCACAAGGAACCAGTAACATAACAAATGGACAGAATGAGCTTTTAAATGATATTGTGGATTTTACTTGGTGGTCTGACCGCATCATGACTCTTGCAAAACGTGGAGGCATTTTGGCCATGCTTGATATTGTTACTGGCTTAAAGTTTCAAGAGCACAACCATCTATATTCAATGCTTGTTCTGGATAGGATACAGCAGTTTCAAGGCCGCATATTTGTTTTAGATAGCAAAGTTCCAAGTAAACCTCATAGAGAGTCAGGTAATGTGTACAATGTAGAGCAGGTCACAGGTAGCAGAAGTGATCAACTTGATGTTTCCCAGTTGCACTGGAGCTTGATCTCACTGTCAAAGAGATCTGTTCCTGAAATGTATAATATCTTAATTAGTAACTGTAAATATCAAGCTGCCTTGGACTTTGCCAATCGTCATGGCTTGGACAGAGATGAAGTTTTAAAATCTCAGTGGCTGCACTCTAGCCAAGGAAAAGATGGTATTAACATGTTTTTGTCCAATATCAAGGATCACAGTTTTGTGCTTTCTGAATGTGTTGATAAGGTTGGACCAACAGAAGATGCGGTAAAAGCTCTACTGTCATATGGGCTGCAAGTGACTGATCAGTTCCGTTTTTCGGAATCAGAAGCTGATGAAGGGAGCCAGATCTGGGATTTTCGTATGGCTAGACTTCAGCTGTTACAATTCAGGGACAGGCTAGAGACCTATATGGGGATAAACATGGGCAGGTATTGTGTTATTTGGGAACTCAATCCCCTCTCTCTCATGGCTTACGGGTATTTATCAGAAATACAATGCTTCATCAGGATCTGGACAACCATTTTTGATGTATTTTATGAACTTTTACTTGACAAACAGGCTGAATTCCTTGATGCATTTGCATACTATGCAAGTTCATATTGATTTTTGTAGGAAAAAAAAGACCCGCTATTCTTTCTATGGATATTGAAGCTGTTTATATCAACTACATGCAGAAAAATCTCATGCAAATTTCTCCATTAAGTCCCACTTTCATACTGTGATTTAATTTGGATCATTGAAGATGCTGCACCCACATAAATGATTTGATTCTTGATACATAATTTCAGGTTTCTTAATTCATTTTCCTTCACATGCGAAAAAGCTTTAGCATAATGATTTTATGATGCTATGCTTATAATTATTCTGCTGCTGTTATTGATATCATTGCTGGAAATTCTTATGCTATTAAAGAAACATAGCATAAAATATTCCTGGATTGTGTAATGACTTTATAATGCTGTGGTTATTATTATACTGCTGTTGTTGTTGCTGCCATTGCTGGAAAATTCTTATGAGATTAAAGAAATATAGCATAAATGCACCTGAATTTACTATCAGATTATTAGTCGTATTGACTGATAGTGTATTGACATAGTCTTTGTGCAGGTTTTCTGTACAGGAATATCGCAAATTTCGTATTATACCTGTTGGTGAAGCTGCCATAACACTTGCTGAAAGTGGGAAAATTGGGGCCCTAAACCTCCTCTTCAAGCGTCATCCTTATTCACTATCTCCTTCATTGTTGAAAATATTAGCTGCTATTCCTGAAACTGTTCCTCTTCAAACCTATGGGCAGCTTCTTCCTGGGAGATCTCCTCCCCCAAGAATTGCTCTTAGGGAAGAAGATTGGGTAGAATGTGAGGAAATGGTTAACTTTATCAATAGGCTACCAGAGAATCATGAGATTGGTACCCAGATCCAAACTGAGCCCATTGTCAAGCGGCGCCTTGGTTATCTTTGGCCGTCATCTAGTGAACTCTCTGAGTGGTACAAGAACAGAGCTAGAGATATTGATAGCTTTAGTGGCCAGCTTGACAACTGCATCGACTTGATTGATTTGGCTTGCCGCAAAGGCATCTATGAGTTACAGAAGTTTCATGAGGATATTTTATTGTTGCACCAGCTAATTTATTCTGATGAAAATGATGTTGACGCATGTTCTAATATGAGTCTTATCTCCTGGGAACAGTTATCTGATTACGAAAAATTCAGAATGATGCTTAAGGGAGTGAAAGAGGAAAATGTGGTAAAGAGGTTGCATGATAAGGCTATTCCATTTATGAGAAATAGGTTTCACAACATGACCTATTTTACTCAAGATCAGGATACAGATTGCCATTTTCCTTCGCATGAAAATGATTCATTTGTGGTAAAATGGCTAAAGGAAATTGCATTGGAGAATAAACTAGACACATGCTTGATGGTTATTGAGGAAGGATGCAGGGAATTGCATATGAATGGTTTCTTCAAGGATGAGATTGAGGCTGTAGATTGTGCTTTGCAGTGCATTTATTTGTGCACTGTTACAGATAGATGGAGTGTAATGGCTGCCTTATTGTCAAAACTCCCACAGAAGCAAGGTACATTCTGTGTAGTACAGATTTGATTGAAAAAATATTAATTAGGTTTTATTGGTTGCTATTTCGTTTATAAATTTCTAAATAATATAGGTCTCAACACGCGTGTGCATACATCTTGTGCACTTAGAGAGGGATTTGGTGGGGGTGGGGGTGTTTCATTTTGTAAAAAAGAATGAAGTTGGAGTCAACATGTATTCACTGTAGCTAGTGAGAGATCTCATGGTACAGAAAACAGTTTCTGCATTTAAATAAGCTCATGGCAGAGCTGATTCTTATTAGCCCAGAGATGCCAATTATGAGATTTCAAACTTGAAATAGGAATTGGCATAGAAGATACAGATCATTCCAATTAAGTTCTGCTCTCAAGTTGGAGTTGCTTTTAAAATCTGAAGTTTCGATGACATGAGTGTTCTTTATTGATTTTCCTGAATCTGGAACTTTACCCTTTTTTTAAGTTGTTCTTGGATAATCAAGAGTATTGGCTTTAATGACTATCTATATTCTACTGAAGACTGAAACGTATAGAAATATCAGGATACATGAACACAAAGCATAGTACTTTGTGTGCATTTTTGTCATCTTTGGTTATCGTTGATATTGGAATTATTGATGATTAATAGTATTTCACCTTAACAGATGTCGGTATTTCTATTGAGCACCTCGAGAAACGACTGAAGCTTGCTGAAGGTCATATTGAAGCAGGGAGGCTTCTGGCACTGTACCAGGTTTGTCTTTTGTTTTCTATGGCCCATGCTTCTTTTGATCAGGAAATTCATTACAACCATCAAATAAATGAATCATTAGATATATGCTTCTATTCAGGAATCTTCACTTTCTAGCATGCTCTTTACTTCTTTGTTTCAGGTTCCAAAGCCAATGAATTTCTTCCTTGAGGCCCATGCAGATGAAAAAGGTGTTAAACAGATTCTTCGTCTTATACTGTCAAAATTTGTTCGCAGACAGCCAGGTCGATCAGATAATGATTGGGCAAACATGTGGCATGATTTGCAATGCTTGCGAGAGAAGGCTTTTCCTTTCCTTGACCCAGAGTATATGCTAGTGGAATTCTGCAGAGGACTGCTGAAAGCTGGGAAATTTTCACTTGCTAGAAATTATCTGAAAGGTACAAGTTCAGTAGCCTTGGCATCAGAGAAAGCAGAAAATCTTGTTATTCAAGCTGCACGGGAGTACTTTTTCTCAGCTTCAAGTTTGTCTTGCTCTGAAGTAAGCACTAGTGCATGTTAAGCTCTGTTATGGCTTTGGATACCTGGCAGTAATTTGATATGTTCATCTCTTTAAATATCCATTAAATAACTGCATGTTCTGAATTTGAATATGGGTTTTAGTATGCCATGCTTTGTATCACTAGGAATTGTTCTGAAGGCACTCTTGTAGTTTAAAACTTTTAATTAGATATTTGTGGAATCGTGAAACTCTTTTGGTTTAATATTTCATTATATGTCATCAAATGCATTTTCTAGCTATTAACTTGTTATGGTTATCTTTTTGGAGTACCTATGCCATGAGGCTAAAGTCTAAATCCATCAAAGAGAAGGAACTGTGGGTCAAAGTCAGATTTGTTTCGTGTGCCATTCATCTTCCTCCAATTATCTTTTGGAAAAATAAAAAATACCAGCAATTCCAGCCGCAAAGCTCAATCATGACCAGCATAATCTCCACCAGCATACCTGCACTGCAACAATCCAATTACCACAACCAGTAATCCTAACTGTCACAAATTCTCCAGAACCAATGCTACAGAATCCACTCCATTGCTGTATCACAACCTAAATGACTGTCCACAGACCTGTCATCTCCACCACAAATCCAACTCAAATTGCAGTCACAGGCCCCCAACCAACAATCAAAACCATTGCCGTGTCACACAATACATCCCACCATAATTACAACAAACCTGTTTCAAACCCATCCTTATGTGACCAAATATTTATATCAAATCCTTGTATTTCAAATAGACACACATCATTAATAAAAGATTCACGAAAACTTTAATTCCTCATAAGTTTTGTGCATATGAAAAAATCTTCTTTCCAGGCAGATGACTATAACCTTATTTGGCCAGCATCTAAGTTTTGAAAAAGAAAGTGTGAGACCCTACAAATGATTGACTCAAAACAGGGTCTATCTTGTAATGTGTGATTTTATTTTCTGGTACTTGAGTTCCATTTGCCTTTTGAGGCATATCGGCTATGTGAATTAGAATGGCGGAGGATCACTTGTCTGTAGTCATGAGAGGAATCAAAGAGGAATTGTTGGCAGTCTAGAGAGAAGTTGCGGAGACAGAGAGCTAGAACACTTGTGTTTTCATTTCTTTAGACAGTGTTATAGAACACTAGAAGTTTTATACATTTTTTCCACTTGAAAAGAAACATCTAATAGTTGAAATATTGTCTTTAACATGTTTTGGTCTGTCACAGGAAAAAAAAAAGTTTTGCTGGAGTTTCTATGAATTCCTCAAAAATCACAATTATAATTGTGTTTTTGGAGTTTTTTAATTAGATGTTGGTGGATTCTCTGCGGTGCATTTAGATTTTTTAATTAGATGTTCTAAAACTGAACATGGACTTTCTGTTGTATGTCAGAGCCAAGTTTGAAGTATCACCTATAAGGTATCATGATGGTGTTTTCTTGATGTATTGTATTATTATGTATGTTGGATTATCAAATAATGCTTCAGTTCTTTTTTCTTTTTCTTTTTTTTATGAAATGGAGTAGGTTGTGAGGTGGCTGGGGTTCTTTTAACAAACTTATGGAATAAGTAATTGTAACCTGTTGTGTTTTAGGTTCTCTAATTTCTTTTTACTAGCGACATTATAATATGCAATAATGTTTCCATTGTTTATTCAGATTTAATCATTGAATTCGAGATGACGTTGTTTTGATTTTTCAAATGGCTGTCTTCCTTTATAAATTGATTGATTTTGCTTCTGCAACTTGTTTCAGATCTGGAAGGCTAAGGAATGCCTTAATTTATTTCCAAGTAGCAGAAATGTTCAGACAGAGGCTGATTTAATTGATGCTCTCACTGTTAAACTTCCTTACCTTGGAGTGACTCTACTTCCTTTGCAATTTAGGCAAATAAAGGATCCTATAGAGATCATCAAAATGGCAATCACTAGCCAAGCTGGAGCTTATCTACATGTTGATGAACTCATTGAGGTTGCCAAACTTCTTGGGTTGAACTCTTCAGAAGATATATCTACTGTTCAGGAAGCTATTGCTAGAGAAGCTGCAGTGGCAGGTGATCTACAATTGGCATTTGATCTCTGTCTTGTTCTGGCCAAAAAAGGGCATGGTCATGTTTGGGATCTATGTGCTGCGATAGCCAGGGGTCCTGCCCTTGAAAATATTGATATAGGCTCTCGAAAGCATTTACTAGGTTTTGCTTTGAGTCATTGTGATGAGGAATCTATTGGTGAGTTGCTTCATGCGTGGAAAGATCTTGACATGCAAGGCCAGTGTGAGACACTGTCAATCTTGACTGGGACAAGTCCTTCAAGCTTCTCAGATCAAGGTTCGTCTATAACATCACCCCCAGCCTATGAAGAAACAATTGATCTTAAGGATTACTCTGAACTGGACGGAGGAGCAAGCAGTGGAGATCGAGAAGTTTGTTTCAGTAACATTAAAAACACACTTTCTTTTGTTACTAAAAACTGTCGTGTGGATAGTGGAACTGATCTGGAATCTTTTTTGTGGGAAAATGGAAAACTTGTATCTTTTGCCTCTATTCAACTTCCATGGTTGCTTGAATTGAGTAAGAAAGCAGATAATGGTAAGAAATTTTCTACCTTTATTCCTGGTAAGCATTACGTTAGCATAAAAACACAAGCTGTGGTAACTATCCTGTCGTGGCTGGCAAAAAATGATTATGCTCCCAGAGATGATGTTATCGCCTCACTGGCAAAATCAATCATAGAACCACCTGTTACAGAAGAGGAGGATATCATGGGGTGCTCTATCTTATTGAATCTCGCGGATGCCTTTAGTGGAGTAGAAATAATAGAAGAGCAGCTAAGGATACGGGAGAATTACCAAGAAATTTGTAGCATCATGAATGTGGGAATGACATACAGTTTATTACATAACTCTGGAGTTGAGTGCAAGGGTCCGGCTCAGAGGAGAGAGCTGCTGCTGAGGAAGTTTAAAGAGAAGCACAAACCACCTAGTTCAGGTGATTGTCCATAGTTGGTTATTTATCATAAAAAATCTACCTGGCATAGACTTCCGCTGTGATTCTATTTTATACCACTTAATGTTCTTTCCAGAGCAATGAAGGTAATTCTTCTGTCTGTTGTTTTACCTGTTGAATGCAGATGAAATGACCAAAATTGATGTACAGTCCACGTTTTGGAGGGAATGGAAGTTTAAATTGGAAGAAAAAAAACATGTAGCTGAACAATCTAGAGTGTTGGAGAAAATCATTCCTGGAGTTGAAACTGGGCGTTTTCTGTCTGGTGACCTTGACTACATTAAGAGTGCTATTTTCTCCTTGATTGAATCAGTAAAGTTCGAAAAGAAGCACATTATAAAGGATGTGTTAAGATTGGTCGATGCCTATGGCTTAAATCACACTGAGGTATGCTGGTGTATCTGTTTTTATCTTTGAATGCATGGAGGACAACCAACTGATCTTTTGACTTGTTATATAATATTTTTTCTCTGTTCTTCAGGTGCTACTAAGGTATCTTAGTTCTATCCTTGTTTCTGAGGTTTGGACTGATGATGATGATGTTAAGGCTGAAATTTCAGAGGTCAAAGGAGAAATAATTAGCTTTGGTTCTGAAACCATCAAAACTATTTCCTTGGTTGTATACCCTACAATTGATGGGTGCAACAAGCAACGCCTTGCTTGTATATATGGCCTCCTCTCTGACTGCTACTTGTGGCTGGGAGAATCCAAAAAATCATCGTCAACAGCACATCCAAATTCACCAAATTTGTCTGCTCTTGATGTAGCTCGTTTGTACAAGGTCTTTGAGCAAGAATGTCATAGAGTTTCTTTTATCAAGAACTTAGACTTCAAGAATGTTGCTGGATTAGATGGTTTGAATTTGCAGTCTTTCAAAAATGAAGTCTTTTCACATGTTAATGAATCTAGCTTGGAAGCCTTGGCAAAAATGGTACAAACATTGGCCAGTATCTATGCTGATTCACTGCCTGAAGGTCTCATAGTGTGGCAAGATGTCTACAAACATTACACAATGAGTTTATTGACTACTTTGGAAAGTAGAGTTAGAAAAGAGTGTGATGTTCAAAATGCTGAAAGATTTCAGGAATTTATGAGTCAACTGGAGCAAACCTATGATTTTTGCAGAACATATATGAGGCTTTTGTCACATTCAGATTCTTTAGATATTATGAAGCGATACTTCACAGTGATTATACCCCTGCACAGTTCTCATGAGATTATACCTGATAACTCAACATGGCAGGATTGCGTCATTGTTCTTTTGAACTTCTGGCTTAAATTGACAGAAGAAATGCAGGAGATAGCATTAGATGAGAGTTCAGTAGGAACACTGAGGTTTGATCCAGAGTTCTTATCAAGTTGCCTGAAGGTTTTTATGAGGATGGTGATGGAGGACAGTGTTTCACCAAGTCAGGCCAGGGGCACCGTAATTGGTTATGCAAGTTCTGGTTTAATTGGAGATTTTTCTGTTGAGATACCAATTTTCTGCAGAGCTATGTTATATTCTGGTTGCGGGTTTGGAGCCATTTCAGAAGTATTCTTGGAATCAATGTCAATCTGCGCCATCAGCTCAGCTTCAACTGCTAAGAATGAATCCCTGGATCTTCCTCATCTCTATGTAAATATGTTGGAGCTGATTCTAAGAAACTTGGTTGGTGGATCCCATGAACACCAGAATCTGTATCATTTGTTATCATCTCTGAGTAAGTTGGAAGGTCAAATGGAGAATTTGCAAAGAGTCAGGCATGTAGTTTGGGAAAGAATGGCCCAATTCTCTGATAATTTGGAGCTCCCAAGCCATGTTCGAGTATATGTTCTAGAGATTATGCAGTTCATCACAGGTAGAAGCATTAAGGGTTTCTCCACAGAGCTAAATTCTAATCTTTTACCATGGGAAGGATGGGATGGGTTGCTCTCTACTGGTAAAAAGAGCAACCCTTCTGCAAATCAGGGGTCACCTGATCATACAGATAATTCTAGCAGGTTTACAAGTACACTGGTTGCCCTCAGATCATCTCAGCTCGCATCAGCCATATCCCCAAGCATAGCAATTACCCCTGATGATCTCTTGAATGCTGAGACTGCAGTCTCTTGCTTCTTGAAATTGTGTGAATCTTCCAGTACAGAGCCTCATTTCGATGCTTTGATAGGCATTTTAGAAGAGTGGGAAGGGTTTTTTGTAACTGC
The DNA here is from genome assembly GCF_000002775.5 of Populus trichocarpa. Classification (NCBI taxonomy): domain Eukaryota; kingdom Viridiplantae; phylum Streptophyta; class Magnoliopsida; order Malpighiales; family Salicaceae; genus Populus; species Populus trichocarpa. The sequence goes on from NC_037296.2 coordinate 2,129,975, forward strand.
AAAAGATGAGGTAGATACCACAGAAGCAACAGAAACAGGAAATGACTGGAATAATGATGACTGGGATGAAGGATGGGAGAGCTTTCAGGAAGTAGAAGCTCTGGAGAAAGAGAAGCCAGAGAATTCCAATCACGTTCATCCTTTACATGTCTGTTGGATGGAAATTTTCAAAAAGCTTATCACGTTGTCCAAGTTTAAGGATGTGCTAAGACTGATTGACTGTTCCCTATCAAAATCTTATGGAATATTGCTTGATGAAGATGATGCGAGGAGCTTGAGTCACACTGTGCTTGAGAAAGATTCTTTTATGGCTCTAAAAATGGGGCTTCTTCTGCCTTATGAAGCAATACAGTTGCAGTGTTTGAATGTAGTTGAAGACAAGCTGAAACAAGGAGGGATCTCAGGCGTGCTTGGCAGGGACCATGAGGTCTTAATGCTCGTGTTATCTTCTGGGGTTATATCAAATATAATCACCAAACCCTCATATGGCACCACTTTCTCATATCTCTGCTATGTGGTTGGGAATTTCTCGCGCCAGAGTCAGGAAGCCCAGTTATCAACAATCACAAACAAGGGAGCAAATGAACGTGTAAACATAGAGAAAGATGTGTTGTTACTTTTCATAAGAATCATGTTCCCCTGCTTCATATCAGAGCTTGTGAAGACAGATCAGCAGATCCTAGCTGGATTTCTCATTACAAAATTTATGCACACAAATCCTTCTTTCAGTCTCATAAACACCACAGAGTCTAGTCTTAGTAGGTACTTGGAGAGGCAGCTCCATGCACTACAGCAAGGCGACTACTTTTCCCTCGAGGAGATAAGTTCCTGTGAAATGTTCAGGAATACAGTCTCCAGACTGACGAACAAGTTGGGAGATGAGATTCGATCGGCATTGCCATTGCTTTCTAGTAATGCTAGATGAACTATCTTATAAACCTTCTTTTTTTTGCCCCTGAAGGAGGGGGGTCGGGGTGGAGAGGGTCTTATTTTAAGAAACCCATCTAGATCACTCACAGATGTATGTATTGTTGCTTCCCAGTTCCAAACGCCGGACATCAAATAGGAAAGAGGACTGGCAGGTCTTGAAAAGAAGCAAGGGTTAGCTAGGTTCTCCAGTCCACTGGCTCCCCGTTTCAGGCTCCAGACCTTTCTCAGTAAGATTTTTTTTTTAGCAAATTTGCCTTGATTCACTTAAGAACATTTTTTACTTTGTGTTTCAAACTTGTAGGATATCACTCCCTTTTCTTGTTCGTTCCTATGCAGGTTATATGGTTTTCTTCTTGGTTTTTAAGTAGGTATGTATGTATTTATCAGAATTTTGGTTCGACTGCTTTCTGTATACACAGTGTGCCTAAACCATCAACGAGTTGCTATATCGTCCTTGCATCTGTCTTTTGGTTTTGAAATGCTGATTGAATTACTTACACATTTTCATATATAATAAGAGCCATTTCTTGAGAAATTTCTTGCAATCTCTTGTTGGATTCGGGCATTCCAGTTGATGATAAAATCCTTGGATACTGTAATCCAAGGAATTTGCTCATGACAAACTGACGTCATATTGATGATATTTTTGTTATAAATATCCCATTAATCAAGTCAATTAATTGTGTTTGACAATGCCCCTGAAAATGATTTCTCAAATTATTTTTTGATATGAGATTTTCGATGGTTTTAACATCGTAGTAAAATCATCAAAAATACTAAAATAAATTATTATGATTAAAATCATTTTAAAAACACCCCTCAGCATTGAAGTCCCCTGGACCTTCCTCGAAATAAAACGTCCATTACCTTCAATTATTAGCATAATATCAATTTAATTTGTCTTGCTACTCGAACTAGGGTGCAAAGCACGTACTTTGAGCCCGGCTTCCTAACTGTGAATCTAAGCCTTGGCATATTTGACGTTGGGGCCCAAGTGCTTCACACACTATTTCTTCAAGTTTTATGCTAATTGCATCCAATAAAAGGACTCAATTGCAAATTTCAAATTGTCTGAGAGTAAAATTCAAGTTTATTTTCACGCTAGCTTAGCCTTAAACAAAATTAAATAAAGCAAGATGAAAATGATGGCCACGTCATCTCTCCCCTTAACGCCACGTCATAAAAAAGTCAAAACCCTAACTTAACGTCTCCTTCGCCTAAACCCATCATCCATCACGGCAAACACTCCCTTCTCTGCTTCAAAAAACCAATCAAACGTCTATAAAATGGCCACGTCATCTCTCAACTTCTCTCCGTACATTCCCGTTTTCAGCCGCATCCGGTCAGCAACATCATCATCGTTAATGGACGCTGCTAATAACAAGGTGGTAGAGGTGTTTGATACAGAGGAGGACTGTCAGTGTCTCTTGCGAAATACACAGCAGGTTTATCGGACAAGTTTGACAAAAGAAAGAGGGTCTTTCACTGTCGTTTTGTCAGGTGTTTCTCTCGTCAAGTCCCTCAGGTACCTCGTATTTGTCACTGTCAAGTTTGATCCTTTTTAGTTTTTTTTTTTTGGATTGGTAATGATGGGTTTGTGTTTTTTGTTGTTGTGGGGTTCAGAAAATTAGTGGAACCGCCTTAAGTGGGTTTGATAGATTGGTCGAAATGGCATGTCTTTTGGGTGGATGAGAGACTTGTTCCTAAAGATCATCCTGACAGTAACTATAAACTTGCTTTTGATGGTTTTCTGTCCATGGTAAGAACAACACGTACTTACATTTGTTATTGTCTGTTTGATTGTAGATTCTTATACTATATTTCCTTCATGTTACATTCAAGTTATTGTTTTAGGTAGCTGTTAATGGCGTTCGGGCTCTGTTTTTTGCCTGGTAGGGAAAAGAAAATTGAAATTCACTTCAGCTCATAAAAAAATCAAGGCAAATGTATCTGTGGAACTAAGGAGAGTGCTTAATGAATGGACTTTCAAAGAAAATTATGGATTCTGTATGTAATACTCTAAATTTTTAGGTTTTTTGTAATTTGTAGAAGGTAATAATTTGATGTGTGACAAAAATGTTTTCTTCTAGAGTATGGGTTAGTTGGAGTATGGATCTTGTTCAACTGTTTGATGGTGAATTTTTTAGTCACTGTAATGTTCATGTTTCCAAGGGTTTTTAGTTAACTGTGTTTATACACGGTTTCTTTTCTTGTGCCTGTGTGAGAACTGGAATTTTGTCTCTGAATTGAAAGAGTAATAATCTATTGTAGGCAATCGTATAGCAATATATTTAATGTACAGAGATATATGTTTGTGATTTGGGACAAAGCGAGCTTGAATCTTTTCTTTCATGGACAATCAATTTTTAATGCTTAATTATGTCATTATTTGAGGAAATAAACCTTTTTGTTTTTCCCCATAATTTTTTCGGCAGGTACCAATCCTTCCAGGTAATGCTTATGCCATCAACATGCTCTGTCTGCAGAGGGTGCAGTTGATGACTATAAGACCTGTCTCAAACATTTGGTTCATACTGGTGTGATAGAGAAATCTTCAGTGAGTGGGTTCCCAAAGTTTGATCTAATGCTTATCAGCATGGGTCCGGATGGGCATGTAGCTTCTCTTTTCCCAGGGCATTCGCTCCTCAAAGAAAATCAGAAATGGGTTACTCACATCACAGACTCTCCAAAACCACCTCCAAAGAGAAGTACCTTTACTTTCCCTGTGATCAATTCTTCTTCATATATTGCACTTCTGGTGTGTGGTGCTGGTAAAGCTGATGTGCTGCAATCAGCAGTGGGAAATGGTAAGAATTCTGATATGTTGCCTGTACAAACGGTTTCACCTGAAGGGGAGTTTTAGTGGTTTTTTGGACAAAGATGCTGCTTCAAAGCTGTAGCCGTGCAATGTCTTGGCTGATGATTTCATCCAAGCATATAGCATATACTACACAGTACACAGGTATCGGGTCAGTTTTCTCTCGTGTGATTGATCACCAATGGATGTGCTCATCGGTGTTGTAATCTCAGTGATTGGTGCGGATTGGCAAGGTTGTCCACCTCATGCCCGCCAAAAGGATTTGAATGAAGAATAGTTTGGCATTTTCACGTGGTTACGTGGAGTATGAATGAAGGATAGCTTGACTTTCCTGCTTTTTTGTCCTATTTTCTACTCAGCTCTACATTGTCCCCCTAATTAATCGAAGAATACTATGCTACCATGTTACTTTGGTATGGTAGTACCGAGGAGCACTGGGATATACATGTGATCTGGGGTCGGATGGTTTCGTTGTCTGCATCTCTTCTTTGGAGATCAGTTGCCTGTTGAAGGTTCTGAGGAAACAGGAATGTGCCTTCAGAATACAGAAAGTGGCCTCCAAGTCCTGATCAACAACCATTGAACCCTCTCTCTCTAATAGTTAGATGATGTAAGAATTACAGGTGACCATAATCGTTACCAGTAACTGGTTTATCAGTTGTGTTTTTGAGTTAGCTTCATGTAAATTAGCATGGATAATCTATCTTAATCATAATACTAAATATATCCAGCTGCTTAATTATCATACAAAAGCAATTAATGAATTAGGAGCATGTTGTTTTGATCAAGGATTCTAAGAGTGATTGAATTGAATGGAAGATCGTGTGGGTGAGGGTGAAAAAGGAAGTAATGTTGGTGGGAGCAAATGATTTGCATGTGGGCAGTGGCAGAGAGCATTTATCTCATCAGAAGTACTCCTTTTTGTATCGAATGACAAATGACAAAAAAGAAAGCAGTGATCGACAGAAAAGCAAAACAGCAGAAGGTTACGTCTATACATATATATACGGAGGAGGAATAATATATATTGAATAGTTATTTTGCCCGCGTGAGTCTTTTTCCTTCAAAACATATCGGGTGTGCAGATTGTTTTATTATGTTTTTTATTATATAAAAAAAATTAAAAATTCAATACAAGCATCCAACTAAATAAATCAATAACTATTTATATAAATAAATAAATAAAATCATTATAAAAAACTAAAAAAAATTGAAAAAATTAAGATATCAATGCAAATCACGATATATTATTACATAATATAAGACATTTATTTTATTGTGTTTACTAAATTTATTTACTTGTATCAATATAAGATAAATCTATATTCTAAAAAACTCATGATGTAAAAGATAAACACGAATAAAAATGACTTAATAAACTCACGTCTTATAAAAATGATGTAAGACCGAACAAATAAGTAATATTATTTAAAATGAATATTTTTTATTTTGAAAAATAAATTTCATTTGTATAAATATAAAAAAAAATTTATAATTGAATTAGAATAATATCATGAAAAATCAAACACAAACACAACAATTCTAAAAAAACATTATATTAAAAAATAGCATGTAAAACCCGTGATATGCATTATAAGATCGGAATAAATTCATAAATTTTTTTTAAAGATAATCACCGACCAATATTCTTAAGAAAAAAAATAACTGCAAAACCAAATGTTTTTGACAACTAAATGAATCGATAATAGGGGATTAAAATTAATGTATTTATATAAAATTCAAAGTCATTACTTATTTTAAATGTTATTTTCACTTTAATTTTCTGACTTTCAATCTATCTTTTCTTCCAAGAAAATATTCAGTTGGATACTAATTTAGAGTTAATTTGGAGGCTAAATTGTGTCAGAGCTTGACTATTACAATCCACTTGTGAGAGGATGAATAATATTAATTTGCAGCTGAGTGTTTTGGCCAGAAGGCTAGTTTCTGCTAATTAATGCAGGAGGAGGTAGAAAGATGCCACGAAAACCTTTTAGCAGCTGCTTCCACTCTGATAGCTGACACTGATTGCTCACTGGTTCCACTTTTAGTTTGCGTGTTCAAGTTATGACTATAACTAGCTAGGGCTCGTGCACGCATGGCATTGGGAAAGCTTCAATATTGATATATAGAATCAAATCATCCAATATATATATATATATATATATATCACAAACAAAACTCAATAAAAGCCAGGTATATGTGTATTTGTATGGTACAGCACTCGAGATCTTGATCGATGGCTACTTAATTATTCCTTTGAATACTCCATTGATTTGTTAATTTGAGAAACGAAAAGGGCATTAATTATATATATATCAAGTATAGATATATTGATCAGAAGGCCAGCCGCATCATCTGGATCTACAAATAATTAATCATAATGGGTAATTAGTAGTTGTCCTTGACAAAATAAATAACCTCGTACAGGGCACGAGACTTATCCCTAGCTAGCTTAATTAGCTAGCAGCAGGAGGGTTTTCATGGCCGCATGCATGGTGTAAGAGGAGGCAAGGTAAGGGCAAGAAGAAGGCCTATGTTGGGAGCTTCGATGATTTTGTTGCTGAGGAGACAAAGGGCAAATATTAGGGGACTTGATTAATGGTGCATATCTGAAAGACAGCAATAGGAATATAAGGGTACTTAGCGCGGAAAACCAGAAGGAAACCTTAGCCCATGCATCCCATCCACCTTGAAAGTTTAAATCGCACCTAGCTATATATATATATATATATATATATATATATATATATATATATATATATATATATATATATATATTCAACCAATATAAGGGAGTTTTGCTGAGCAATTGTGGGCTAGCTCTCCCCTCCAATTCTCTTCTCATGGTTTGTTTGAAAATAATAATAATAATTTAGGCTGTCAAATAAACATATGATTCCTATCATAAAAATCCCCCTTCAATTTGAACATAAAGTTTTTGTTTTGAAATTAATATTTAATATTAGAAAATAATATAAATTATATGTCAGGTTCTCATTAAATAGCTTAAATTCTTATTTGATAAAAATTAAGCACAAAGTAATATAAGCCTAAGTAAATTTCAAGCTCAAAAAGTTTTCATTTGAAGGGGTGTGTACTTGAGGGGGATGCTAGAAAATAATATAAAACATATTTTGAAACTTCACCTCACCTAACTTAAGCTGTGAAGTTGAGATGATTCTTTGATATAAATGGTTATTTGATATGGTATCAGAGTTTTGTTAATCAAGCGGTCACGAGTTCGAATATATAACATGAATTTGTGCAAATTTCATACTTAAAAGATTTTTATTTGAAGAGATCTGTTAAAAAATAATATAAATCATATATTGATTGAGACATGATATGATTATTTTACATTCAAAATCATTTCATTCTTAATTCATTTCTATATCAAAACTTCAATCAACTAAAAAAATCGGGTTTCAAAAATTATCTCTAAATTCACAAGTCTCACCATCTCATCATGCACATAGCATAGCTGAACTTATCCTTTCCATAAGGAAGATTTGATCAGTATCTTATAAATAAATACACACACATATATGCACATTTAAAATTATATATCGATCAAGTGAAGCTAGCATTATTATCATTAAAGACAGAAAGATAAGCAGCACCCAAATATTGCACTAATATTTAATAAGGTTTTTTTTTTATGAAATAATATTTAAGTAATTAACAGACAAACAAGAACACTTTTAATTAGCTATCTAAGAAAAAGAGAAGATGCTGCAGTATTCTTTAACTCGACAGATTTTGTCAGTGGAAACCGTCGCCATCCTCATTATAATATTTATGCTATGATGCTCAATACAAAACATTAATTGGTCTAACGTAATTAACAAAGAAAAAAGTTATTCCTAATCTAAATATAAGACAAATAATTAGTGCTATGTGAATGTAGGAGAGCATTTGATGATGTATATGAGGAGACATTAATGATTAAATAGAAAAAAAGGCAAGTAATTGAGGGAGCTAGCTAATTCCAGGAGGAGACAGAGAAGAGGGAATGATTCCGCCAGCCTAAGAAGAAAGAATTGTTGAGAATCTGAAGCTGATAGCCATCAGAAGGATAATGGAGCCTTAGCAAGAGCTTGGCCTGCGAAAGTGCAAAGGGACTCAATGGAACTTTGATAAACCCTACACTCTTCAGCATCATTTCCCAAGTCTCAAATCTCTGATGCCTTTCTCTTCTTCCTTCTCCCTCTGCTGCTACTATGTCCATTATCTCTCTCCCAAACCATATCTGCTCAACTGCCAGTCTCTCCCTGCTGTTTGGTGGCAGGGTTGCCTCTAGGGAGTCAAAGAGAGCTGTGTAGTGATCTAAGGCCTCCAGGAACCTCTGCAAGAAGAGAGGGTGGTTGTGGTTGGCTTCCCTTTCAGCAACAGTCACCACCTTAGGGTTCAAGGCCTTGATTTTATGGAGAAAAAGGAGCAGTTCACGAGAATCATCCTTAAGGAACCTGTGAAGATACGAAACGCAGTTCACGGCCAGAGCTTCATCTGGGAGAAGAGTAATTGCTGAGGGGAGATAGTGGGCAAGTGAGGTAGGGTCATTGTTGAGTAGAAGAAGAGGATGGAAGTGGAACCTGAGGCCCAGAGACTGAGCAAATTTCAAAAGGCGGTCTCCTGTCCTGTGGAGGACGTTCAAATCATGGCCAGTTCCAGTGATTCGAAGCATAGGAGGAGGATGAAGAGTATTGTTAGATCGCTCAGCCAAAGCTTGCATCAATGGAGGCCATTGCACCCCATGCATGATATCAAAGTCTATGATGTGAATAGCTTGCTGCCCTACTTGTATTGCTTCCAAAATAGCCTGATTTGCTGTTAGATGGCAGAATCTTATGAATGGGGTGATCTTATTCAAGGACAAATAGCAAGACCGAAGAGTCTCCTGATCCGCCTCATAGCTGATCAACATCTTATCATTAGTCCCACAAGGACGGGAAGTAACCATGTTGTTGATATTGAAAACATGAGCAGCAGGAGCAGTACTTGTAGAGATTCCATGGCCATTGAGGCGGAGAGAAAGGGCTCGAATAAATTGATGAACCAACCTCTCGGTGGAGTCACCATAAGGAGAAGAGTTGGAAGACAAAATGGAGAAGAACCGTTTAGCGGCGGAGTAGTCAGATTGAGAGATGAGGTCTGCACAACTGACTAGCAATTGACGCATATGAAATGCTGTTGGTGGCCCTGGAGTCTCTTCTTCTTGATGTCGATCATGGGAATTTGATGAACTCATCAGCTGTGACTGTGTCTGCAACTGTGACCAGGAGCCAAGCATAGTGGTCTATCAATGCTAGAATCCAGCCTGTGACCTGCCTTAGCTGAAGCTTAAAAAGCATCAGGACAAGGGTTCAAAGCTGGTGAAAAAGATACATGACAAAAGAAAAAAGGTAAAGATAAAAAAAAAAAAATATGGAGCTTATGCTGAACTTGGTGTGAAGAAAAGGCAAATTGACAAAGAAACAAACAGTGTGTGCTGGGTAGGCAGCAATAGGCATGGCTTCCAACTTGTAGTAATTAATGAGACATGAGAGAAAGAAGAGAACATTGTTGGTACTTAGGAAAGATGATGAAAACCAAATAAATACGCTCATTCGTCTGCCTCAACCTGCTTCAACTGCTGGTGATGCTGATGCTGCACGTCCCTATTACTTGTCGTGCAAGTCCTCAGTTCACTCCCACCTCTACAGCCTCAGCATCCACGGACCATGTCCCCCTATAAACTCCCTAGCTAGCTAGCTAGCTAGCTACTTTGACAATAATTAATATAGGAGCAACATTATAATACCATTTTCTTGTGTGGTTGCAAAAAACTTTCTAAGGGAAATGAAATCTTCCAAATATACTGGGATTTTGACCAATCAATATATTGGCAATGGGGATATACAAGGACATCAAGGATAAGAAGTTACATCAGAAATTCCTCCTCCACTACTTTCAGAATTCTTATTGAATAATGACACAGCTAGCGCATAAAATTTTAAGAAAATGACATCATTTGAAAAAAAGAAATTATATAGTTTAATACAATTGCTATTCAGAATAATGATTGTGAATATAATCATTATTCTGAATTGTGTTTTATATATAAAGCATAATTTAAAATAACGGTTACATGTTACAATTATGATTCTAAATCGGGATTATGATAAGTATATAATCACCCCTTTGTTTTCCATAGCTATTGTTCATTCAAAAAAAAAAAACCAAAAAACCCACCAAAACACCATAATTATTTTCACCTCGTCTCCACTAGCCTTTCTATTGTTTTTTGTTGTAAGCCCTCGGCCTAAACTTGTGTTGCAGCCTCTTTGCCGCAACAAATGGTGGAATCGCCACCCAACCATAAAAATTCAAAGTAAAGCAATTGCATTATCTCTTAGTTTTATAGGTTTCATTATCGAATTAATAAATTTTAAGTTTTGATTAATATCTATTTGTGTTGTGTTTGATAACCAAGTATTTTATGATGTTAAGATAATTTTGGATTTTAAGTGTTGCAATTATGTATTTTTAATACAATTGATGTTATTTATGGAATCAATTAGGTTTGAATTAGAGAAATTAAGGTTTAAATTGATTATTAGGTTACTTGTTGTATTTAATAATATTGTTTGAATTGAGATAAATTTTGTTTTAATTGATACAATTAGATAATTTTTCAATAAAATAATGTTATTAATAAAATTATGGTCGAAATCATTGCAAAGTTTGTGTTGAATTTTGAAAAAAAATTATCGCGATTGGGAAAATTGTTCAATTGAGATAATTTAGGTTTTAATTGATGCATTAAGGTCAAGGTAATAACAATTAGGGTTTGCATTGAATTATCATATAAATTGTTTTTGATGAAATGAATATTTTTATTTTTTAGAATATGGTTGTATTATTGTTTCTAATAAGAATAATTGTATCACTTATATTGACATTTGTTTAATACAAATACTAATGACAATAACAGTTGTTTAACACAATCGTTATTTCTATTAGCTATTTATTAATAAAATTGCAATTTTTTTTAGTGGTTGATTGAAAATATATATATTATTTCTCCAATACTTTTCAATCTTGTACTATATTCTAAAATCTTTTGCCAAACAATGTTAGTGTGGTAAAAGACCAGTGCTACTTTCGTTTTATTATTGTACATCTTTTTTTTTTTCTGATATTATTGTACATCTTAAACATCCAGTTCCTGGACACACACCTTAATTAATATAACATTTTCCCATATCTCATCTCACCTTGATCTTTCCTAGTCAGCTAAACAGATACTCCAAATAATTATCTATAATAATTCTACGCATGTAATGCATGGATTAGACTAGATGCTGAATAATTTCTAGCTAGCTATTTCCTAAATAATTAACTAAATGAATAAGCTATTTATAGATGATTAAGAAAGTTTAATCTCTCTGTTAACTATCTCAATTAAAAAAAAAACTATATTGTTTTAAATGTGTTAAGTCTATATGATACACTCTTAAAATTATTTAATTAATTTTTAATTACCAATAATAATTCAACTATGCGTGGTAGACATAGTTGTTAGTACTGGTATCTGAAAGAGCAGTGAATTCCAATATCAATCTGTGTTGTGTCGCGTTGCAGAACATTGGAATTTGCTTAGGGCCCGGGAAAGGATTCATTGAACCTTTCATTCATTCATTCATTCTTTCATGTATAGAAATATGTTTGAATGTTTTCATTTCCTTCCCTCGGATATATGCTTGCAACATTTAGCAATGACATACATAAACAAGGTGTAATTCTTATTTCAACTCCCTCTATTTTTTTTTTTTTGAAAATAATTGTAGATTTACAGTCATGCTGTTTTAGTGTTCCTCGTTCAGATATATGTATACACACACACATTTTGTTGATGAGTTGATTCCCCAATCATATTAAAAATGGATAAATTTAAAAATTTGACCTGAGTCAATTATCATATTAAAAAAAATATAAGTTAAACTAGATCGAACTAATAAGTCAACTTACAATCTAGTTGTTAAAGTTAAAATTCAGTTTTTATTTTTATTTTTTGAAACAAAGTCATTTTGGAGTGACTAGGTTAACTCACATATTCATTACCCAAGCCTTGGGTCGGGTCATGGATTAAAATAGGTTTAATAAAGTACTTTTTAAAAGTAATTTTTTTGAAAATATATTAAAATAATTTTTTTAGTTTTTTTTATTTCTAACATCAACATGTTAAAATTATTAAAAAAAAACTAAAAATTAAAAATATCAATTTAATATTTTTTTCAAGACAAATATTTTTTAAAAAATAATGTAACTAAACACATTTACATTCATTACGAGGGTGTTTGAGAGTGTGATCGTGATTGCTTTTTAAAATATTTTTTACTAAAAAATACATCAAAATAATATTTTTTTTTATTTTTAAAAATTATTTTTAATATCAGCACGTCAAAATAATCTAAAAATACTAAAAAAATATTATTTTAAAGCAAAAAAAAAATTAAATTTTTTTTTTTAAAAAAAAACACAAAAACAAACATTCAGGGTAATACCTTTTTCCAAATACATGCATGGGAAAGCTTGCGAATTGCAATTTTAGTACAAATTAATTAATAGTTAACCTACACCATAGGTCCATAGCATGGAGTAGGAGCACTTGCTAGCCACTATTAGTTTTTCCCGGATTGTCGCATGAGGCACACTACTAGATCCTTTCAATCTCATGGTCAGCTACTTTAATTTCTTCTTACAGTTAGTCTGATAATTTTATACGAGAATGTATTGTTTCTCATGAATCTCTTTTTTTTCATAAATTATTTGTTTTCGCTAAATTTATGAGATAGATTTAATTTCAATAAATATATATAGTTAGTTAGTTAAAGAATATCACATTATTGGGTGTTTGCCCATTCCAGTGTTTTTATTCATATTTGGCTTGTTAAAAAAAACCGTTTGAATTGGATAAATTTGCATACAATCCAAGGAGAATTTTTCAAAGAATTGTTATACTTAGATTTGGAAAAAATTGTATGAAATTCTTATTATAATACTATTTGCTAAAATAAAGATTAATTTATTTAGCTACTCTAAGTTAACTTATTACTTGATTTGATTATAAAACACATAAGGTGTTGGATTGACCCGTCAATCCGAATAAAATTTATAATAATGTTGGATTTATTGTATGATTAAATATGTATTTGATTTTATGTTAGTTTTTATTATTGTAATTTAAGAAAAACAAGTTTAAAAAACTAGAAATTATATTTTTTTAATTAAGATTTTTAAAAGAATTAAAATAAAATTACAACGTTGCATGAATTAATCTATACTTGTAATAAAACAAAGAACACGCCTCCGCATCATATAGAGTGATGAGTGCGGGTGCCAAGGAATTAATGTTGGTGTCCGCAGAATGATAGAAGCTTTAACACATCTATGATTGTAATAATTGCAAGTGGACTGGGAGTTGAGAGCATTTATTTCATCAATACTATTCTTGTATGAATGAGATGACGAACAATAAAGAAGTATGAAGTGACAGAAATAGTAATAGCAGAGATCAGCACCAGCAGGTTACGTCTGATACAGTTGAAATCTGGATAGATTCATAGATTTTTTTGGCTTGCAATGCCACCGGCCCTAGCTAGCTATAGTCTCAGCTCCGACACGCGTTCTAAGATCTTTTCGCTTTGCTTTCGCCATGCTAGCTATGACCATCTCATCACTGTCAGCTGTCTACCTGCTAATAAAAATCTGGTTATGAGCATCTTTCTACCTCCTCCTAGCTCTCCAATAAATAAATCAAACCCTTCTCTTCCTTTCATTTAAATCTCCAGACGCATAGATCAAGAGGGAATTAATGCTAGTATATGGATACTTGGTAGTGGTGGTCCATGACAAAAACAAATAACCATGCACGTACAGGACACGAGAGAGATCCATCCCTAGTAGGAGAACAAGAGGGTTTTTGATCATATGATGTGGTCTGCATGGTGCAAGAGGAGGCAAGTTATGTTGGGAAATTCGATGATATTGCTGCTGAGGGGACAAAGAATAGACATTAGGGTAATTAATGGTTCAAATCTGGAAGACAGCAATAGGAATATACGGGTACTTAGTGAGGAAAACGAGAAGATGCTTTGAGACTACTAAATTTGTATTGGAGATTGCTTAATACAATACCATTTTAATAATTAATGAGGTTTTGGAAATAGTTTTTAATGCTTCAGCGTCTTTTATTTTTACCGGATCTTTTTTTTTAAAAAAAAAAAATTGACTAGTGATAACCCAATGTTTTTTTCGCGAAGCCAAGTGTCAAGTGCGAGCATATATGAGTTCAATGAGCTGTTAAACCTATTATTTTTTAATTCAACCAAATACTAAGTCTAAATATATATAAGTCTGGTGAGCTGTTTGATCCATCATCCCTTAGCTCATCTAAGCTTTGAGTCCAAGTGTTTATGAGTTCGGCGAGCTGTTTAACCCACCATTCTTGGACTCAGCCAAGCGCTGAGCTTAGGTATATATGGATTCGACGAGCTACTAGACCCACCATCTCTAGGCTCAACCAAGCGCTTTGACTTCGGGAATCTTGAGCTCCATGATTACACCATGAGTTAGTAATATATTACTCTCTGATGAGTCAAAAATATTTTACTTTGATGAAACAGAGACTTTTTTACTCTAACGAGTTAGAGATATTTTACTTCCACTTTGTTCCCTTCCCTTCAAAAAAACAAATATAAGCCAAATGGGCTATAAGAGGGACCATGAGAATCCTTATAAGGGCAGACTTAATTTTTTTTAACTCCTTATTGAATATCTATTCTTAGAATTCTTCTCTAAAATATAATTGTATTTTCTCTCAAATGATATATACTTAATCATCGAAAAGTCCCTAAATTTATTGTTGTTACCCATTTTGGGGCCCCATATAAAAAAAATCAGAAAAGAAAAAAATACAAAAAAATTGAAAAAATATTGGAAGAAAATTAAAAAAAATATATATCAGTAAAAAAAATATATACCTGAATGCCCAAGAAATTGTTGAAGACTGGTTAAGAAAGATCAAAATATACAAGATTGAAAATTTTAACATTGTATTTTTTACTAATGAAGACCTTATTAGCAAAGGAAAATTCAATTTGAGGAGAGAAATTCAAAATTGGATGTTTAAGGACTTAATTGGAACATTTCAAGGTTTAATTGAATTTAATGAGGGCTTAATTTAAAGAAAAATTGATTTTTGAAGTCAATTTAAACTTTAATTGGAAGAAAATCAAGTCAGGGGTTGAATTGCAATTGACTAAAGATAGGGACTTTACTTGTATAAATTTTGAAGTTTGATGGGCAATTAAGGACTGGATTGAAGAAATCCAAAACCAAGGACCAAATTGAAAAAGAAGTGAATGTAAAGACTGAGATTGACCAAATCAGAGGCCAAATTGAAGAAATTGAAAGTTTATTGATCAATTAAGTGTAAAAATGCACAAATTCAGAATCAATGGCTAAAATGAAAAAGGCGGTCAACTTAGGGGCTTACGATTGAGTTTGACATGGTTGAAATTGCATGAAATTAAAAGTTTGGAGGCAATTATGAGTGCAATTAAAAGCAATTGGAAGAATAATGACTTAATTAAAATGTTCCAAATCCTAAATTCAAAACCTTAAATAATGTGTCGTTCAGATTTAATGAAGAGAATGTGAGTTACACGTCGTTCAGTTGACTGGCCTCTATTTTGATAGTTTTGGCTGATCAAGTTAGCAACTTCAAATGAAAGAATAGGAGCTACAAACCTCCAAATTGAGAAAGGTTGGATCCAATTGAAAGGTGTACATCCCCTCTACCTGCGTCAGGTGGTCTCAGGTGACGATGACGTTAGAATTTCTCTGATGAGATCTTAAAAGTGGACAACTCAATCAGCCATAACTGAAACATAATTGTGCAAGAACCGACCTTCTTTTCATGTGTTCACACACAAAGATTCCTCATTGGGTTCTTATTAAGGGTTTTCTCTTAAGATCAAGAGGTCAGAAATGGATTCAAGACCTCTCAAAACCCTATAAATACCCCTTCAAAATCACAAGAGGGAGTAGGGGGAAGAAAAAAAAACTAAAAGAAAAGATAAGAAAAGGAAGAGAAATATCAATAAGAAACATAAGTGTAGAGAATCTAGAGATCCAAAAGCTTAAACAAAATTTTTCTTAAGCTTTGCAAGTTTGTGAGAGGAAAAAGTTTCCAAACGAAAGCCAAGAGAGAGTGGTTGTTCTAGGTATACCTTGTTGATCCAAAAAAGATCCTTTGTGACTTGCTTTTGTTGTTTTTTTATTTATTTTGTTTTATATTTATGTTTACAAGCATAGAAAAGAGGTTTGGAATACTTAACAAGTGATGTTGCATTCACCTTTTTGTTGCTGTGTTTTTTATTTAATAATGTTCTTTTGAAGTTTTTTTTTGTGTTTTTGATACATTAAAGTTGTTGTTTTAAGTTTGTTTTTATATATATATAATTTTGTTTTAGTTTTTGTTTAGCTTAAGCTATGCTTATTAAAGCAAATGTGTTTATCCTAGGTTTCCTAAACCTGTTCATACACAAAATGAGTTCAGAAAATCAATTTTGAATCTATATTGCATAAACATATAGGCTGTTTTAGGTTGGTGGTTTTTGGATTTGGTACCCCATACTTGATTTTGATGTTTTTTGTTAGTTTTCTAGATTTAAATATGTTTGTGTATAGTACTGTTACTTGTTGGGATAAAAAAAAGGGTATGTTTTACAAGCCAAAAATACCCATTTCTAGGGCTTGGCAGTGGCAGGGCATGACTGGTTTTTTTCTTCTTCTAAGTTTATGGGTAATTTTCTTCGTATTCTTGGGAAGAACATTGTCTTAGCCCCTTGATTCGAACCAATTTTGATCCATTTCTTTGCACAGACCCTTCCTTATGCATGATTAATCTATAATCTAAAAAGGCCAAAGTTTGTTCATCGTAGTAAACTCGTCATAGTAAGTCGGTAGAAATAGACATCATTAGACCATAGCAAACAATAAATAAAAAAACAATGCAGCTTACCTCAGGTAAGACGTACTAAGGGTGTTAATATCTTTCAATTTACTCAACCAATCTCTTACCTAGAATATCTGAAAAACCAATTATGGTCCCTAGTAGTCTTGATACCAAGTGACGACTCTTCAACCAACCAAAAGACCTTCTAGATCCCACCCAAGAAGGGTCATCGCGACGAGGGTACAACATTCATTAAATGAGACCTTTTATAAGAATCAGGTATTAGCCACCAGCCGCTTTGACTAAAAAAAATCGATCAGATTATCAGAATTAAGAGATTAACTAATTATCCAAAACATAAGCCTGAGCCCACAATCTCAAGAGGAATTTCCGAACCTCATCAGTTTTGTATTAAATTCTACAAAATTCTTTAAATATAGAAACTAATTTTGCCTTCCTCTATGATGGCGAATAGAAAAGGTAAAGTGTTCTAATGAATTAATTAATTAATTAATTAACAAAGAAAGAGAATGGCAACTTCTCATCTATATATATATAACGTGTGTATTGTACTTAAATTTTCGGTTTAAAAATGAACAAAAGTCTACATCTACCTCGCATGTTACTATGCATTAGTGGGTGAAATAGTGAGAATGTTCTGTTATTTCCAAGTCCATCATATGAATTCCCTTCAAAAGCATTGGTTTATGGATGAATAACAGAATAAATAGGTGTCTGGCACATGGAACAGGGATCATAATTAATGTATATACGTACAGAATAATATATAATTGGAAAAAAAAAAATAGTAATGAAACAGCTGAGGAGGAGGAGGGAGAGTGAAGGGTTGGTGTGGGACAAGTTTGATAACCTCGGCAGAAACACGCAAAGCCATAAATTTGCATAAGAGAGCTGCTTCTCTTCTCTCAGCATACTGGGGTCTGATCAAGTCTCAAAGCTTGCTGACACTTCCTGTTGTGGCCTTGCTTGTCCCGTTTATGGCTGGATTGATTCCTTTTTATTTCAACATTGATTGATAGATACTCTTCAAGCCATAGGACATGTGTGATTGACTCTACAGCCTCTCTTACAAGAGTTAGGGCAGTGAAACTACTGCTGCTTCCTTTGCCCTATCTGTGTGTATTCGCATAGCGACATGGGACCATTTCTTTCCATGCTTTGCTTGGTGATCAATGGTGATGCAACCACTCTCTCACTGATCAACAGTACGTACTGCACTGTCCATGATCATATCCATCTTTTTTTTTTTCTTTTTTACTTGCAGGGATATCAGTCTGGACAGCGAGAGGAGACCATCTCCCTTGCCGTGACAAGTTATGATTAACAACACTACACAAGCAAACTTCCTCCTTTCTTCTACGTTCTACTCCTTTTGTCCCCACCCCAAGCACGTGTGCTGCCGTATAACCTGCAGCCTTGCCAGCGTAACTTTGCTTCTTTTCTTTTCTTTCTAAATGAAGGAGTAATAAATTTAATTTTATAGCTAAAAGTAGAATAGAGCATCTCTAGGCCTCCCCCCCTAATAAATCTTCCATCAATACTAGATGGATTGATTCAAAAACTCATTACTTGAAATTTGATTTAGGCTATACTTGAGATTAAATCCGTTACTTGAAATTTAATCTTGCTCAAAACCTAATTAATTTAGCCAAACCAATAAAAACTAAATTGTTTAACATAAGAATCAAACTATTCTACCTCTTTTTTTAAAAAAAAAGAAGAAGAAGAAGACAAAAACTCCCCTAACTTACTACACTAACACACATGAGATACAAAAACATTTGACATCTTCTCTCTTCACATACACCATTATCAATTGGTTATGAATGATATATAATTGTTGTACTATATGATAATCAATATATTTATACAAATTAAATAATTTATCATAATTAGAGGGTGCATGGGATTGTAGTTGGACTGTGTTTTTAAAAAATTCTGTTTTTTATAGATTCAAATTAATTTTTTTATGTTTTTTTGAATCATTTTGATGTGCTGGTGTCAAAAATAAATTTAAAAATAAAAAAAATATTATTTTAATGCATTTCTACACTTTCAAATAGATACTTAATCTACGAATCAACTAACTAATTCAATGAATTAACCCACGACCCAAGTAATCCGAAATCTTATCGGAAGAAAAGGATTAAATTTGACAATTATGGTTGAAATCCTAAGGAAAAAGGCACCCATACACCCACAATTACCTTATATGTGCTCGTTAATTAATTATACTTGCCATCACATAGAAGAAACAAAAAAAAAATCTCCAATTCTCCCTTCACAAATCGCTAACATGTTAACCTAGTCAGTTAACATATATCCAAGAGAAAACTACAGGCCGACAATCAAAATAAAATCTGTGCCAAATTTGACGAAACAGAGTAATTTAAATGTCTATCCTGTCTTCTTATTATCTGAAGATTACCGTATTTGTGTCTAAATTAGAATTAGAGACTGCATTACGGAAAGAGAGATCCAAAACAATGGAAAGAAGCAATTTAGTTAACAAAAATAAAAATAAAAAAAAGAGAGAGAGAAAGCCCAAAACTAATTTTTGAATTGGGAGAAAGAAGGATTATTGTGTTTGACCTCCTAAAAGACCATGGTTTCTTGATCTTGGTGGCACCTTTGGCCAGGAATTTTCTTAAGTATCGTTACTTAGAATTAGAAAATTAAGCAAGGAATGAAACTTCCTTTACCATCAGACAGAGATCTTAAACTATATATCCTTAGAGAATAGATACAAGCAGAACAACAAAAAAATAAATATATGCAGTCGTCTTTGCGGCACACATATAAACATTGCCCTCAAAGCATCAACATTGCTGCAACCCTTGTAGTATATTTCAAGACAATCGAGTCATCATCAAGTGTCTTGGTTCTTAAAGACATTCGGATCATCAAACTTAACAGTGCTGATACTCAAGTTCTTCGAGCAAAGCAACCAATTGAAGATGGCTCAGATTGCCTTGATATGTCCTTACAAGGTCGCACCAGTACAGATGGTTGGAGAGCATGTTGAGATGTGTGTCTCAATACAATTCTATGTGCAGGGGTCTGGAACTTTGGACTCCATCTCTGTGAATTTTTATTTTGGCCAGGATCGTATAGTACTGTACTTAATTAGATCAATGGTCTACAACTCCATAATTAAATATATACTTCTCCTTCATCAAATCAGCATTCTGTATTGTGGGTAGTTACTAGTTGATTGCATGAAATAACTAAATTGTTAGCTGGTTTCAATACGAAATATGTGATCGAGAGGGAAAAAAAGGAAAAATTTTAGTTAGTTTCAATACGAAATTTTAGTTATTGCATTTTAAAAGAGGGGAATCATTTCCTTTTTTTTCTTAGATTAATACTCATTTTAATTTTATATTGAATGTGTCAACGTAGCTATATTTTTACTAATAATAATGCAATATATGTTCATATTGATATGATAAAATCTATTATTTTTTATTAAAAAAAATATGAAGCAGAGCTAATTGCAATCCATAAAGCCCTTGAAATATGATTTGATGCCCCACTACAATTGATGTTTAATTAGTTGAGTCCTTTTACTACTAATGTGATTAATGATGGGTTTTTTTTTTACACTAATGACTGCATGGGAGCATCAATTACACTTCATTTGAAGGCTGCATGAACGTTGACTTTCGGAAGTTGGGGTTCGGCCCTAGGATCTGTCCATATATATTGTTGAACTGCTTGTTCTTTGAGTAGCATGTTGTCTCTTTTGCACAATAAAATGCCTTGCTCCTTCACTCAGCATATATTCCAAAGACCACATACACAGTTCTTCTAGGATCAACTGGGTCCCTGCTAAACCACATGTATCCCTGGAACACATATTTGAAAGTTTTCAGATGCTTAGTGTTCATCTCCTATCATCTTTAAAGAGGGGCTGCCCCTATCTCAATTCTCCTCGAAATCAATATTTCACTCATTCATCGAAGTAAAAATCAATCAATTTAAATGTCAAAGAACACCATCAAGATGTAGAATTGAAAATCTATAAAACCCATAAGAGAATTCGATGTAGAATTGAAAATCTATAAAACCCATAAGAGAATTCTACTGATAAATGTCGAAGTGACAGAAATAGAAAGCAACAAAAGGTGTCACCTGACCTTGTTCAGCAGTTGCACGGTTCTGTTGTTCTAACCAACTAACCAACAGAATATTCAAAGACAGGTCTGCTGCCTGCTGGTAATCTTTCCATCTTAATTTTGTGGTGTGTACCTTCTCTGAGCAATCAATTTCTTTCTTCAAATTATGTTCTACAATATTGGAAAGTAAGATAAATTATATATAAAAAAATTACATGTTAGAATAAGAAAATGAAAAAAATAAATTCTCGGATAGCATAAACCAAGGTAATTACATATATTGAGTCACTGAATAAAGGAAACATTTAACCAATGTGTCTCCATTTTTCCATCAACTCTTGAAATATATCTTCAGCTGTTTCCTTTCTTCTTCGTTACATTTTAACCACACACCTAATCACGAAGTTTGGTGTAGAAGGGCTAACTCTTATAGCTTCATCATTATAATCGTAGCTTTCACTTGCTTTGAGCTTGTTTAGCAGTTAAGGCTGTGGGAAAAAGTTTCGACTTGTTTAGAAAATACTTCAGATGTTGAAAGAAACTAAGCTGAGCTTTTGACAACTAAATAGAGAAAGGTGTGTTTACCTGTGATTCTTTGACAGGGTTGGAGTGACAAGGATTCCCTTGATGTTCTTGAAGATTAACTTTCAAAAATTATAACCAAATGAGCATACAGTGAACACATGAATGCATAACTAATCAATACTTCAACATGCAAGTGTATCCAACTCTCGTGTTTTTGCTGTCCTGCATGTCTTTTAACTCAGTTTCCAAGAACAAATACTTACAACCACCATCTCAACTAGGGGTATTGGGATCATCCAAATTAATTCATTTTATTCCTAATGGTTGATTGATGTGATCTTTCAACCAAAATGTGGAAGTTCGCTAAGGACGCCAACAGGGGTCAGGGAGCAAGAAGAAAGGCTTAGTCTAGGCAGTTTGGTACACAAAATGCAGCCAAAGGATCCAAAACCTACAACAAGAGAGAGAATTACATGGGCCAGTCAAAAGTGAGGACTTCATAGACTGCCTATAACAAAGTTAAAGCCAGAATCAACTTCTGCAAACTAAATCAGCCAAGTAAGAAACAGCGGTAGCAATGCAGAAACAGTAGTTAAACCCAGAGAAACAACTGTAGTATTGCTGCCTCATAATTTGCATCAACAGATTAGAATCAGCAGAATTAATGCAACAGCAACATTACCACTGAATGCATAGTGAAACAAGATTTCTCACAAAACAAGCATCATCAACAAAACAGTCGAATACAAGGCACGAGATCAGGGAGGTGTCTGCAGTCCATAACAGAGAAGCAGGAGCAAAATGTCAGTCCTTATATTAAGAACGAACTTATCAGTATTTTGATTCTATTGGAGCTAATTAAACATAGCATCCCAGAGACAATATACTTCCAAGAATGAATTCAAATATAGCACCTTATTGTGAAATAAACGACATTTTGTGAAACAGTCAATAAGCAAGAAACAAAACTCTATCAAGTTAAGCTAATTATCCACATTCCCAATTTTCAAAATGACAACGAGGAAAGGACATGTTTGGCACATAAATTAACAGCCACATAAAGCAGATATAAAATCCTGAACAGATCTTTGCTGCATTATTCCATAAAATTGCTTCTTTTCCATTCCTTCTAATACCATAGAAGTGTGCCACCGTCAGTCATTCAGGTTAAATATCAATGATATTTCTATTGAAGCATGCTCATATGATATAAGTAAAAGAGCAACCAGCACGGCCAGAGAAGAGAGCATGTAAGAGATGTAATTACAGATAGAAAACAGAAAGCACAAAGATTGAATTTAAGAATGTAATATGAAAGATCACAAGTACAAAGAATTTCATACATAAAGGAAAGCACACTGTTTTAACTCTTTGAAACCTCAAAAGTTGAGAACCTATCGGAAAATTATAGGTAAATCTACAGATTTGGTGTCATCCTTGACAGATCCCCAACAATTCTTTAGAACACCTTAGCAGCTGTTCCATTGCTGAGGTGCAAGTCCTGAGTGCAAGCCTTCATAGAGGAACTTGGGTCCACCATCTGGAATTATCCTCTCATCTAACTTTCTCCTACTATACTTCAGCAGATAGCGATCACTCTTTCCCTTGCAACTTTTATCATCAGGTGTCATAGATTCATTTCGTTCCCTAAAAGATTGAGAACCAGAGTTCACACTATGGTCATTCCCCCTTGAGTCTATCAATTTGCTGAAAAAGCTCTGTTCTCCCATCTTCGAACACTTGCCCGCATTTCCATCTTTCTTAGCATTAGGTCTGATTTTACCATCACCAATTCCATTCGATTTCCGACACTCCACGTCCACACTTTTACTCAGAAAATCATCAAGCTTTCCACAAGCAATGGGATTCCTAAAATCAGAATTTCTAATCCGCGTTTGACCATTACCCTCCCCTCTCCTAGCAACACCCAAACAACTTGAATTAACCATGCACAAATTACTCGATATCCGGGGCGAGCTATTTATTGCTCGATGCAACCGAAACGCCAATTCAAAATCATCAACATCATTATTCTCCTTAACAACCCCGTTATTAGCCACCATATCCAATGCTTTCCTGGCCACATCCGCCGCATTCCTCTCCTCCAACGCCTTCCTCACAGCCAAATCCCTAGCCCTAACCGCAGCCTCAACCTTCTCCTGTACCACACAATTAGCATCCTCCAAACTTCTACCCAAAACCCTACCACTATTCCTCTTGCTATCCCTACAAACTCCCCCCCTCTTACTAGCAACCGAATTAGGCACCCAACAATCTATACAAACAGAAAAATCACCACCACCATCACAACTAGAATACGACCAAGGGGTGACAGCCTTACGTTTTGCAAAACAAGATTTATGAACAACCCTCTTACATTGGCAACAACGAAAACACTTAGTCTTATCAGATGATTGTCTGAAACAATAAGAGCAAATCCTGGAAGACTCAACAAGATTAAAACATTTTGTACAAAGAAGGATGATTCGCCACTCACTGTATAAAATTTCGAGTCTTTTATGGGAGGAGATGCGGAGACCACAAGACTGACATTCTGTCAGATTTGGCTGATCCCTTGTCTTCTTGGCTTCGTTGCTGATCATGGGCTGTTCTTGTTTTGCTCTCATTCTCTCTTGATCCGTGGAGAATTTCTGATCAAGATTAGCTTTTTATCGCCTCCATCCTCTTCCCTGCCTATAAACCTGGCAGGAGGAGGGAACAATAGAAAATGAGAGGTTACTGACCTTTGGAGGTCCTTATAGGTTTTATATTTTATACAAGTAGTCCCTCAACAAAATAGTTTCTTAATTTTACTCCTACACTTCAAGTTTCTTTATATGGTGAGTCCATCTTTTTGCACAGTGTTTTCTTTATATCTTTTCTTAATAGTTCCTTAATTTGCTATTTACAAATTTACGGTGGCTACTGAGAAGCAATTTAATATCATCAATGATCTGACAGACATCCCAAATAGCATCTCCATGTTGATGGGATATTTCTTCAGCTATCATGGCTGAATCAGTCTCAGAATCAGCACTCCCATCACTGCCTACCCCAATTTGTCCGATCGTCTCGGTGGAAAACCATGACTTTTGGTTTTCAAGGTTGCGGTGTGGCCCCAGGAGCTTTCCATTTTGCTGAAATGCTTGTGTTGAGTGGCGTGTTGACTCTTTTGCACAAAAGCATGCCTTGCTCCTCGCCGCTGGGAAAAAGATTACAGTCCTAGTATCAACCCAAAAAAGCCCTTCGCTCATTCTTCTCGCCGTGGTCGGAATCCAGGCTGCAACCTAGTGGGTAAAGTATCGTCTGTTACTTTCTTACAATCTCAGCAAATTCCACGCAGTATAATTTGAGACCTGAGCTAAGTAAAGAAGAGTTTTCAAGTTTAATTTATTGTACCAAATTTAATAATAATATCAAGAAATCTAGATGTTATTTTTTTTTTTACATTCAATTTTTATTTTTATTTTCAAGCCGCAGTGTAGTATGAGTAATAACCTAGTTAACAAAATAACAAAAACAAGTTTTGTTGTTGAAAAATAAAGAAATTGATGCATTTCTATCCTTATTTTCTTATGAGTTTTTCTCCTCTCTTTTCTCGTCATTAAATCTCAGTACGTTAAACCTTCCATGAAAAGCTAAATGGTGCCACAAGCATTGATCTCTACTGACATTCAACAGCGAATCATCAGTTCAAGTGCCAAATCACTCAACTTTCTTTGCTAGTAAAGGGCATGTGTTTTTTAGCATTTTAGTGATTTTACATGGCCGGCCATCTCCTAAAAAACACTCACAATGAAAAAGCAGGCAAGTCTATTAAGAAGCCAGATACACTTTCAATAGATACAAAATTATAGACCAAGCTTTGAAAAGAATAAAACATGAATTACTTTGTAGACATGTCAAATTCCTTAACAAGCAAAGGAGGGGATGAAAGAAAAGACTGCTAATACACTACTCTGTCAAACAGGTGACAGTCAAAAAAGAATGATAATTATAGAAAAGCTCAAGAGACATATTTGTATCTCCTTTTTCTTTGGAGGGCAGACCACTATAGTCTCCTTGTTAAATTTCAAGGCTAAATCACATCTAGTTGGAAGCACAATAGATGTATAGAATGACTTGGATGGTTGTTTCCAGAAATCTTCGGTCTACTGTATAGAGATTAATCAGATGTTTAGAGGCTCTGCCTCGGTATCCCTTTCCTTCATCGACCGCTCTTCTGTCTCTGTAATAATTTACAACAGGCAAATATTGGAACCATTAGCACCATATCTTCTCCCACCATGCAGCACGCACAATATAATGTAAAATGAACTGAGCACTGCATTTATATCAAAGTTCAGCAGAAGTAGCAAGATTAAGGCAAAGATTTACTTGTCTTGTCCGCAATCATCATGAGCCTCCTCTGCAAGATGGATGCCACAAAGAGGAAAATCGAGCACATGCCGAACATAATGGTGATAGGGAAAGCATTAACCTTCAAATCAAAAACCAAAGAACAAGTTAGTAACAGAAAACAAGAGACGCTCAGTGTTTCCAGTCATGGTTGGATGGGTGGGAGGGGGGAGATGGTAAGCATGGAGCAAAAAACTACTTCCAGGTTACAGATTGGTCATGCTGAAGATGGCTACCAATGGGGTTAGTCTTAACCAATCGAATGATAAACCAGTGAACTTTTTTCCACTGCGGGTTATCAAAACTTATATACACTGGCATAAATTCCTGGAAATTAATCTGGGTTTTTTCAGCTCTATAAGCAATTCTACAATTGCTACTCCTAATGAGTCATGATACACAGTAAAGCTAGTAACTTACATTGTACAGAACAATGCACACAAAGATATTGAGTGGAATGCGGAAGAAGTTCATAATGGTGCTCCTGGCCTCCTCAGGAATGTATTGGGACCTCATCTTCATAATGGAAGGCCAGAATATCCCTACACAAGCCTCAAAGGTACAGAAGCCGAGTATCTGGAGACAGCTTGAGAATGAGATGCCTTCAGCTTTCTCTTTAGGTGGCGGCACTAAGAACTGTTCCATGTCAGAGAAACAGAAGATTAATAAGAGAAATTGAAAGGGGCAAGAAAGGAGTACAAGAATGGATTGGAAATTATACATACACTGGATACAATAGGAAGCAAAAGAGAGGCTGATGAAACAACAAAAACAATCTGCATGTAGCTCTCTACTCTGGGTGATGAGCGGGCCATCAACCGAGATGCAAGAGAGCTTCCCAACATTGAGGCCAACATGAATGTAGCAAAAATAAATCCGTGAGGAATCTCTTCATCATTTGGGCTCAAAGCTGGTGTCCAAAGGAACACAAAGGTATACATAGAACCTTCAAACAGAGACTGAATGGCACCCAGCAAAGCAATTTTTTCATCTGAACAGCATTTAACATAATTCAGAGGAAAGAAGAAAAAAGGAATAGGGAAAAAAATGTGGAAGGGATGTCGAAAGCAAGGAAGAAACAAACTGAAAATAAAACTAGCTTGTCAAACACCACAAGGAACAATGAATGCATCATGCAAAGCAACTAGGACTCTACCAGAAGCAATGGCCACAGCAGCACCCCTAAATTGGGCAAGCAAGTCCTTGTTCTCTGAAGGATCTCCATAGTTCTCTGACCATGATGACATAATAATAGCCATTCCAATTGCAAGAAAGCATGCAGCAGCATCAAAAGGAGCCACAGGACCAAGTTGAAATGTATCTACAAGAAGGTTTCCAAACAATCCAGACAAAATTGCCACAAGACCATTTCCCAGAAAAATCGCCTTTGAAAATGTCAGTGATAGCCATTGTTGCTCAAAGCCCCTCTGCACCAGTTAAGCGAAATAAAGAAGAATTAAGATAGGTAGCATTCAAAGGTAATCACGCATCAGTTACTGATTGATTGAATTGATTTTAGCAAAGACTAGCACGTAGAAACTGCCTATAGCAGAAACTTGGATTGGAAATCTTGAACCAATTAATTTTAGGAGGTTCTCTGATCTACCAAGTGATCACTTGATTATTTGTTCTTCTAGACCTAAATGCAGCCAGTAATAACAAATAGCACTACAGCAGAAACACGATCCTTTACCTTATTGTGTTCCGCAACCAGCCATGACTCAAATGATGAAAATAAGAGAGAAGTGGCGATACCTCCCAAGATACGGCCTATCATTAAAATTCTGTACTGAGGAGAATGCTTGGTAATGCAGCTCAGTATATAGGTAATGCAATAAGTCACACATGCCCTCCTTCGACCCCTGAAATAAAACCAAGCAGAGCACACTTTGTAAAAGAAAGAGAACTTTTAGAAAACAATAACAAATCTCAGAGGAAACTCTCACTGTTTATCAGCCAACGATCCAACAATTGTCCCAAACAGCATGGAGGACCCGAAACCAGCAATAAACAGCTGCCCAATATCCCCTTTCCCAAAGCCGTATGTAGTGTAAAGGAAGTAAACATATGGACCTTGCAACCAATCACCAGCTGTCACCACAAAAAACAGTAATTTATCATGAACATAATTGTTGAAACAACTGAATTACCAAGCTCTACTCTGATACTAAAGGCAAGAACTAAGAAATTTCAAATCCAGCTAAAGCCTTAAAAAACTGCTTAACTAAAATTCAACAAAATAAACAAGATCATTCAAGTATCTAATCAAAATGAAAAATAAATGCCAAATGAAGTCATTATTTTGATATATCAAAGAAACCAGATCCAATCTCCGTGATCAGTTTACAAGGCAGACACTTGCCTTTCTGTACAAAACGCAAAGTAAGCTCAAACCTTTACAGCACCAAATACCGACCCTCCACTAAGTAGTAGACAAAACAAACAAAAGAAGACCCATAAATTTATGACAAATCTAAATCCAGATCCAACGTCCCCGCCATACAAAAAACACAGCCTAAATCCCACATTCTTACACGACTCATTGTTTTCATGAAGTTTTGAGCTTTCAGCAACAACAAAACCAATCCCACAAAAATGCTAATAAACCCACCTCCAAAAACCAATCAAAAACACATAAATCACATCAGATCCATATAAAGACAATGATAGATCTAAAAAAGTTTGAATTTTAATGAAAGAAAGGGAACACTCACCCATCATAAGAGAGTAAACAACAAGGTAATTGTTCTTGAAAGAATTGAAAGCAGGAGATGTATTGATTCGATCTTTTGTTGTCTTGCTTAGCTCAATTCCTAAAACTACAGCACTTAATGCCCCAAAAACCAAATAGTAAAAAGCTTCCATTTTTTTCTGTTTTCCCTCACTCTCCTGTTTTTGAGAGAAAGAAGCCTAGGCAAAAACCAAAAAATATTCTGTGATGAATAATGTTTGCGTTGCTATAGGCTTAACAACCTCTACACATAGGGTGCGAGGATCTCTTCTCTTTGAAGCATGCGTGAGAGAGAGTTATATATAGCACAGGTTGAAGAAGAGTGGGCTGTAATCTTCTGCATGCTATGCTATCATCATCTTTTTGGTATTTTTTAGCTGCTTCTCATGATTTTTGGACTTTTGTTTTTGCTTTTGTTGTACGTTTGACTTTGAAGTTTGAAGTGTCACAAAATTAAATTATTTCCTAGTGTTTGATATTGTATACAAGTTATTTTTAAAAAATATTTTTATTTAAAAATATATTAAAATATTTTTTTATTTTTTATATCAACTTATTAAAATCATAAAAAAAAATTTAAAAAAATTAATTTTATATTTTTTCAAAATAAATACACTTATGAAAAGTATACAAAAATAGAAACTATTGTACTTTTAAATAGGTATATACTAGTATATAAATAATTAAAAAAAAGAAATTAGTGGTGTTCAAAATGATCAAGAAATTGTTTAATATTGTGATAGTTTTTATTTTATTTTTAAGTAATTGTGTTGGATTCTATATATAATTGTGTTCCAAACTAACCTGTTTTTCACCCATGAAAACTTATTTTTTATTTATTTTACATATAAAAATTCATCTCACAACAATTTTAACCAAACTTATATTTTTTAAAAACCTATTTTTTTATACCACGACTAAAAATATTTTTTTAACCCACTTTTTTAAAACTGCAACTATAAAAGTTATTACAATGTCTTATATAACTAACCATGTGGTTAGCCGTATAAATAAACAGACTCTAAAACTTTTTTTAAATTTAAAATATATTTTATGTGAATAATAAAGGATCTTACATGTCAAGGAAAACAAATGTAGTAAATTCTAGCAAATCGATCTAAAATCTAACTTTGATCGAGTTTAAAATGAATTGGATGAGAGATGACCTTATTAAAATCGAATAACTCATCAAGTCAACACACAACCTAGCCAAAATCTTGTTTGACTTTGAAAAAACTCAAAATGAAGTTCCATTAACTTTTTATCAAAATTATTTTGGATTGAATCGGGTTAACTTGTTAATCCATAACTCTAGCTTTAAATTAGATCATAAACATGATCCATGTTAGGTTTAATAAGTTTGCATGAATAATCTAGATTTTGTTATTTGCGTTAATAATTTTTAATTTTTTGATTAAGTGTAATATTTTTTTTAAATGCATAAATATGGTGTATTTTTTTATTTTTTTTTGCTTTTTGTGTTGTGAACATGTTAGGTATTTATGATATTAGAGGAATTAATGTACTGAAATTAAATATAAAGCTAAATTTTTTTGGAGAAAACACTGTTTTTTCACTTCTATTATAGATTAAATAGTAATTTGTAGTGTTGTTTTTTAATTATTTTTCACATATAGTAATTTAGTTCTTGCTAAATTAGGTGTTCATCAATATCATTATCTCACAAGAGCAATCCTCTTCCAAAATTGAGAAACAAATAGGCATGTTGTTAAAGGATGAAGATATATACGAAATAAATTTTTTTATATATATTTTTATAAAATATATCTAAAATATATTTTTATAGATATAATATAATTAGTGTGTAATCTTCCTCTCATTTATCACACAAAGCTTCAATTTTAAAGAAAAGATAACAATAAATCGCTAATAA
Source organism: Populus trichocarpa (assembly GCF_000002775.5). Taxonomy (NCBI): domain Eukaryota; kingdom Viridiplantae; phylum Streptophyta; class Magnoliopsida; order Malpighiales; family Salicaceae; genus Populus; species Populus trichocarpa. The sequence continues at coordinate 2,160,416 of NC_037296.2, forward strand.
TGACAAATTTTAGATCTGATCAAAGTATAATTTAATCTGAATTCTCGAAAACCGGGTAACACTGAAGACTGTGAAAAAAGTCAAAGTATCTATAGTATATTTTTCTGTTTCCAGATCTTGACAGGGTACAAGCATGAGAAGCGAGTGACATATTGTAGGGCCCAGAAACGCGGTTTTCACTGCGACTGATTGTACGGACGTATGAGACGTGGCGAGATCAAGACGAGTTTGATGAATTTTATCGTGGCTTTCAGTGTCGGTGGTTCTGTCGACGAGAGACCCGCATGGCATGTCTTGGATCATGTGCTTATGTTAACATTTTGTGTTCCCACTTTCCAATTCTCTGCACCGTCTGATGTAAAGTGGGACATGTGTGAAGAAAGTACTTCACTATTTTTGATCATGTACTTATGTGGGGACTTGCTCATGAGTGTTGTTCCATTTGTAGAAGAACAAATTAAATGAGCATTTGGTGAAGGAAATACGCCAGCCATAATGAATTTTATTACTGCAATAAATAACACAATGAGTTTTTATATATTAAAATTGAATTTTGACATATTTTGTTTAAGATGGTATGTAATAATGAAACTCATGTATTTATGAAATCTTATTATTGTAATTTTTATTTTAAATTATTTTGAAAATAAAAAAGTGATGAAATTTTTTTTGATCAAACACGTAGTCTTATAATAATGGATATAAGTTTCTTTATAATTTTTGGATCATGATAAATTTTTTCTAAAATATTCTAGAACATGTGTTTTATAGGGATAAAATTTAATAGCCATCTAAGTTAGGAAGACTTTAAAATATAACTTAGAAATTATTGTTCGAGGTTTATCATATTTTCTTAATTAATTTAGGATTTTTTTCCTATTTGTTTTAGATTTTTTTTTTTTAGTTTTATTCAAAATGTTTCTCTTAGTATATATATAAGAAGTATAAAGTAGTTGTAATATAGATTTTTGATGAGAGAAAATATTAAGTAATAAAAATTTAAATTAAAGTTTTTGTGTGGTTACCCTTTTTTTTATATCTTATATCTTATATATATATATATATATATATATTTGTTGTCTTTTTTGTGTTGTTCTTTGAAAATACTAGGTGAAAATATTCTTATTAATTTTTGTGAGTCATGTGTTTTTTTTTTCCCTCTTTGTGTCTATCTTTTCTTTTAAAGTGGACACATGAAATAACTAATAAGATAACACTAATTATTTTCTGAATATCATAAAATTTCTCAGCAAAATATTTTACCATCTTAACTAATATTTTAAAAATCTTACATTAATGTTTTTTTTTTGCTCTTTTTTTTAATTGGAGTGGAAATAATAATTTTCACTTTCTATTGATAGACTATAATACTATATGTATATCTTCAGAAAAAAACATATTTTTTTATTTATGCATTTCCATCAAATTGGTTATAAAAATCACTTCTTTATTTTCTTTCATTTTAAACAAAAAAAGGGTTAATCCATTTTTGAAACTAGGATAATTTTTTTTATAAAATACCTTGCAATTATGAGTTTGGTGTAGATCCCTCATCTTTGAATGGGGAATTCTTTTGCTTGCATTTATATATATTGGACAAGTTTTATAAAGTATAAGTCAGCCAACCTGTAAACCCGTTTAAAATTGTAAGCAAATATAGAAGTAAAATGTATTTTAAACAAGTTGAAATGAATATTTAATTGTATAAAAAAATAATAATAATATAATAATAATAATTATGTAACCTTAAGGCTTTAAGGTTGAGAATAAAATATGTCAGTACAAATCTCTAATTGTAATGGAGTTTTGGATGAATGGAAATAATAAATAAATACAAAATTTATAAATAAATAATGTAAATTGGGAATAAGATATTAGTTGAAGAATATGAATAAATTTGTTCAATATAGTATCAAATTTTATCAGAAACTTGAAAAAATACCTGGAATTATCTAAGAGAAAATGAACAACGGAAAAACTGTATTTTAAAAAAAAAATCTAGCCCCCTCTCTTGTTTAAAGTAGTCGGTCAGGGAGGAAAGGGCATTCTTCTTGTTTTCTTCCTTGCTTTTCTCTAAATTTCTTAGGTAAATTAAATTCTTTAGACATTAATAAGTAAGATTATTAGAGTTAAACACATAATACACAAGAAATGTGAGCGATTAAAGTGAGAAGAAAAGTATAGTTTTAGAGAGAAAAACTAGAAAAAAAGAAGGAAGAAGAAGGATTAGTGGAGACTCGACTGAATAGCATTCGAAGTTGATATAATCAATTGGCAAGGTGTTTTAAACCCATTCATTCAAGTTTGGTGGAAATTTAATGGTTTTGATAAAAAAAAAACAAATTCTCAAAATCTAGGTGAGGATTCAATATTATTGAAATTTAGAAGAATTGCAAAATCAGGTGTAATTGAAGTAATTAAGATGGAATAAGTTGTGATGGATGCAAAATCATGGAAAAACAAAGTAGGAATCATGGTGGTAATGATGGGCTAGGGCCGGCCTTGTTTGTTTCTAAATTAGAAGTTGTTTGTTTGAGTTAAATGTTTAGAAATTGCATAAAATTAAGGTGTTGTTGAAAATGATGATTAAAAATGAATTAAATTATTTTACCATGCAGAATCTAATTGATTTTATTAGTATATTGTGAATTAAGGTATATGTGTGATTTTGTAGGGAATTGTGTTATTGATTTATAATTGATGGATTTAGTTAGAGTAGCTTATTTTTAATGTAAATTCATGAACAATTGAAGAAACAACTATGATGATGGAATGAACCTTATGATCTGTCAAGTATATGGTTTTGAGAGCAATTGGATAATTGATCATAAATTTTATCAATTGTGATTAATCTTGTAATATTAATGAAATGGTGATGGCTAGAAAAGAATACTCCATTTTGTACATTAAAATTTTTGTTTTTACTTAGTTGAAATTATATATGAAAGTTTCAAATATGATTTTGGATAGTTATGAGCTTGTGAGATTTTATAAAGATGGAATTTATGGATAAAATATATGATATTTGTGTGTTTAGTATTTTGTTAAGAAAAAGTAAAATATGTTAGACCCCATTTGTTTGCTGGAAAGTAGTTTCCTTTTAGAAAGTGAATTCCAGGGAAAGTGAATTCTGGGAAAGTATTTTTCAATGTTTGGTAGTGTAAAGAAAAATAAGTTGGAAAACACTTTCTAGTGTTTGGTTATGTCCTGAAAACCAAGCCAAATTTTTCTTTGACTGGAAAGTGTTTTCCGTTGACCAACTTTTCTAATGGCAAACAAACACATGAAAGTTTGGAAAGTGGTTTTCCAGAAATCACTTTCTGGAAAATAAACACAGCCAAAAGGAAAAACACTTTCCTGGAAACCAAACCAAATTTTTCTTTGACTGGAAAATGTTTTCCGTTGACCGGAAAGTGTTTTCATTGACCGGAAAGTGTTTTCCGTTGACCAACTTTTCTAATGACAAACAAACACAGGAAAGTTTGGAAAATGGTTTCCTGAAAAGTGGTTTCCTGGAAAGTAAATTCCGGGAAACAAACATGGCCTTAATGGTAAATAAAAAGTGGTTTGACTTGAAAATTGGATAAGTCAATTTGGGGGACGTATTGATTTTGTGTTGTATTTCCTTTTTGAAATTAGGAGAAATATCAGGAGTTGGGAAAGCAGCTAGAGGAGTTAGGTCTATTGAAGGAGCAGGTAGGTGCCCAACACCTTATTCTATTTAATTTTTTTTTATTTTTCTTCTTTAATTTTTCTTAAATGTTGTATCATTGTTGACTAAATTTGAAAATGAAAATCATGGGAATTATGTTTTGAGATGGACATAATGAATGACTCAACTTTGAACGAGAATTTATAAATCAAATGTAAAAGAGAGATGAATTAAATTAAGTAAAAACATTTCACCACTTACACTTATCAATTTTATTAACATATATATAAGATCAAATACTTAATTTACCATGTTGACAGTAGCTAAGAAAGTTATATCATTATTAATCAATTGTTTTGACAGACAAATAAGATGTTTTGACATTTAATTTACTGTATTGATGGTGGCTAAGAAAATGATATCACTATTAATTAATTGTATTGACAAGCATGTAAGATATTGTGATACTTAGTTTACCGTATTTGATAGTAGTTAAAGGAATGATATCGATATTATAGACTTTATTGATAAAACATGAAGGAAAGTTCTGAAACTTAATTAACTATGTTGATGGTAATTAAGAAGATTGATTTGAAATACATAAATGAGTTATGTAGATGGTGTTTATAATGAAGAATACAATATTTAGTTGTTTGTATTGATGATAACTGAGAAAATTAATGGAAATCTTAGTTTGAATAATTTGATGGTGACTTATTTGATATATACAGATTAATAAATTTATAATGTGGCGGCAAAAATTTAGAATCATTGCAAACATTAAATTGATTGTATTAGTTGAGGGAAATATATTTATGAAATAATAAATTGGTATCTAATTTTACTTTAAATGTATAATAAAATCTAGGGGTGAGCAAAAAAACTGGAAAACCGATTAAACCGAGAAAACCGGAAAAAAATAACCGAAAAAACCAAACCGAAAAAAAAACCGATTAAACTGATGAAAAATTTAAAAAAACCGGCCGGTTCGGTTCGGTTTCGGTTTTATAACCAAAAAACCGAAAAACCAACCGAACCCGACAAAAAACCGGAAAAAAACCGAGCCAAACTGAGCCAAAACCGAGCCAAACCGGAAAAACCGAGCCAAAACCGAGAAAACCGAGCCAAAACCGGAAAAACCGAGCCAAACTGGTTTGAACTGGTTTTTGCCCTAAAAAAACCGAACCGAACCGAAACCGGTCGGTTTGACTCGGTTTCGGTTTTTTTTTTCAAAAAAAAAAATTTCGGTTTGGTTACTTTTTTTGATTAAAACCGAACCGAACCGAAAATGATCACCCCTATTAAAATCCATCTCATTTAGTGAGAATGCGCTGACATTTGTTATTAGTTTATATTTTGCTTGGTATATAGTCTATGTAATTTAAGTATTATGTTATTGTAAAGATTTCCTTTTAAGATGTGTTTAATTATGCAACTTTACTTAAATATTTAGTAAATTAAACATTTTTGTGTTAAATTCCTCCATGAATATAAGAATATGAAAATTATTAATCAAAATAGAGAGTTCAATGGCATGAAACATATAAATTCATAAATAGAATAGTGAAAAGAAGTGATAGTGAATACAGTTAGAAAAGAGAATAAATATAATATTTAAAAAAGAATTTTACCTCATTTTCATTAATGTTACGAAAAACTTGGTGAAATTCTCTACAAAAATACTCATGGGCAAACTTCACTGCTAGATAAGCTGCTAGCATATACTCATGGGCAAACTTCACTGCTAGATCTTGAACATAGTAGACAAGAATCTTGACAAGACTAGTGAGGAACCAATTCCGAGCAGTGCCGGTTGTTCTAGATATTCTTCTTCATCATATCATAGAGTATATAAAATATGAAGAGTTCTGTTTATGCATGACAATGATGGGGTGTGGATAGTTTCAATGTACCAACAACAGCTACCAAAAACAAAAATATTCATCAACTTGTCGAGTGCCAAGTGCAGGTCAATTTCTCTTGTTCTTTTTTTTTTCGTAAAAAAATACGAACTTATGGAAAACCCCCTAAAAATAGTCGTGCTTTCAAGTCAAATATACGAGGCACTGCGGTTTGGCTTCAGTGGTTTTTTTTCTTTCTAAGTAAGGTATTTTGGGACTAGTTTTTGTGTATGGAGATTGACTTCACTTTCCTCCGAATCTCTGACTTAGCCAGAGGCATCATCATATACCCTCTTTATACCCTCTTTGAATCTGTGAGCTCCCAAGCTGCTGCACTCCACTCTCTGGACGTGTATTTAATTTGGGATTAATTTTTGTGTATGGAGACTAAGTGACATCCATGACAAATTTTAAAGTGAGTTATTTGTGTTTAATTAGTGTTTCTGGATAAAAAAAGATGTAGAAGAGACCTGAAAATATTTAATTGAAAAAATAGATACGAAGATACAAAATAAATTCATTTATAATCTTGGAGAGAATTTTTGTATTTTAAAAATAGAAATATAAGAAGACATGTCTCCATTTATTCTTGCTATTTTTGTCTTTTTTATCAAGAGGTAATTACTAAAAACTATGAATTAAGATTGGTATTTTCAAGAAAAAAATTCTTTTTCAAAATTTGTTTTTAGGTTATATTGGTACCAGGAAAAAAAAAGTCTCACCTTTTTTTTTATCTATTAATACTTTTCACCTCTTCCTCTTCATGTTCGATATAAATGATTGAGAGGGAGAAATATTGAGGATGCATCGTTTCAACCATATAAATGGGATTAAATGTCACCCTCCAAGCATGAAAGAGAAACCTCACCCTTTTTTGAAATGAGGGAATGGGTCTCATTTCATATTTAATTATTTATTTAATTTATCACTTATAAATAAGTATCTCATCTTTCATCTTTCATCTTTCATCATTTATTATATTTAAATTTCATGATCTATTAAGGTGTGTGGTGTCCATTAATATCATTTATAAATTTAATTTATTACAAGTCTCATCATTATCAAAATTTTCATCAATTCTTATCAAACATCTTTAAGCACTTCATCTTTTTAACACATTTTAGTTCTTTACTTCTTTTTTAATTTTGCCGGCTCAACAATTTTTTTTAAATTTTTATTAATTTGGTATCAAATATAGTATTAAATGTTAAAAAATTAATTTAACTCAAAAATTCAAGCTGTTATGTTAGATTTCAAGATATAATTTATATTATTTTTTAATATACCACCTCAGATAAAAGTTTTTTGAACTTGAAATTTATACAAACTTACAATACTTTGTGTTTTATTTTTTATCAAATAAATAAGAATGATGAAATATGAATCTCGGACAAGAGCCACAGGTTCAGATGTTCGAGAGAGTGAATATAAAAAAACATACACAATGCCTATGGCCAATTTACCGATTTGCTAGCATTCAACCAACTCGAAGTGTAGCCCAGCAAGGAGCAGAATCAGTCTTCTGCTCATTTATGGAACAATTAACGAACTCCACAGCCAAATTTCCGACTTAATGGCTGCACTTCCTCCAATCAGTTCACGCTCATCTTCATCTTCTTTGTATCCTTATTATCAATCATCACCACTAATTTTGTCTTCAAAGACTACACAGGAGGCCTAAAAGTCTTCACTATCAGACCAAATGGATCTTTAAGGTAGAGATTATCATCGAGCACAGTTCCAAGAGGCCTAAAAGTCTTCACTATATCAGGATAAGGTCGAGTTTGATGAATCTTATTATGGCCTTCAGTGTCGGTGGTTCTGTCGACGAGAGCTAGTGCTGGAGACTCAGATGGCACGTCCTGGATTCATGTGCTTCTGTTAAACATATTGTCTTCCCACTTTCCATTTCTCTGCACCGTCGATGTCAAGTGGGACATGTGTGAAGAAAGTACTCACTATTTTTTATCATGTACTTATGGTAGGGATTTGCTCATGATTGTTCAATTTTGTAGAAAAAGAAATTAATTTAGCATTTGGTGAAGGAAATACGCCAAACATAATGAATTTTATTATTGTAATAAATAATAAAATCAGTTTTTTTTAAAGAGAAAACTCTACAAAATTTATTGGTTTAATTTTAGTGGTTTTTGGGGCTTTTTATGGTCAAATTCAGTTGATTTTTATAGAATAAAGAACAAAAAATCAAATTTATAAAATAAATAATATAATTATAGATACTTAACAATATATATAAATATAATCATAAAAGTTTGTTGGAAGTAAAACTTATCCCAACACTAGAATTGTTCTCTTTTATATATTAGAAACAATATCAACTTCATGTTTTAATAAAATGACAAATTTTATGGGTGGGCTACGAGTGGAGTCGCGGGGGAGATCGAAAGAGAAGGGTGAAGAGGGGGAATGGAGCGTGTGACTATGATAATGAATTTTTGGGTTTGAGTTTTTAGAAGATAATTTTTTATTTATATCCTTGTTAAGTTAACATATATTTTAATTTTTTTTGGTTGAACTGATTTGTTTCAATAAATTAAAACTGAAACAAATTTATTTTTTTGGTTTTCTAACCATTATTATTATTATTATTTTCTCGGTACGGTGATTTTTTCAGTTTAAATAACTTTCCAGTTTTTTTTCTCATCCTATTTACATATAATTAAAAAAAAAAGTGTACTTATTTATTTATTTATGTATTTTCATCAAATACATAAAAAGCTGCTTATAAAAATCATTTCTTTAATTGCTTTAATTTTAAACAAAAAAGGGGTCAATTCATTTTTGAAACTGGGATAAATATTTGTATAAAATATCTTTCAATTATGAGTTTGGTGTAGATCTCTATCCTTTGGAAGGCGAATTCTTTTGCTTGCACGAAGGTCCCATCATTTACAATTGACAAGTACTGTAAAGTATAAATCAGCCAACCTCTTTGAAAAGGGTTTGGATTTTAAATAATTAGGTCTAGGACGTAGAAGTTTGGACCTAGCTGGGGTATGAAAAGGAAACAACATGCATCCTACCTACGTTTGCCTAACTTAATGGAAATGCAAGTTGCTATAATATACTCATGGGAAAACTTTACTGCTAGATCTTGAACAGGGTCGAGCAGCGTCGGCTGTTCTTGATATTCTTATTAATATCATGAAATATATAAAATATGAAGAGTTTTGTTTGCCATGCATGCTTGGACATGGAAATGATGGGGTATGGATAGTTTCCATGTACCTACAAAAACAAACAAAGCAAGATTGTCAAGTGCCGAGTACAGATCAATTTCTCTTGTTCTTTTATTTTAAAAAAATACGAACTTATGGAAGACCCCAAAAACATAAGTCGTAATTTTCCATTACAACATGGTTCAAGTCAAACACATGAGGCAGTGCGGTGGTTTGGCTTCAATGGTTTTTTTCTTTCTAAGAAATGTATTTTGGGACTAGTTTTTGTGTATGGAGACTGACTTCACTTTCCTCAGCAATCTCTAACTTAGATTAGGAAAATACAGTGCAAATTATTTTTAAATTTTTTTATTTAAAATAATTTTTTTATATTTTTAGATCGTTTTATGTGCCCTCCCGTACCTTCTTTGAATCTGTGAGCTCACAAGCTGCTGCACTGCACTCTCTGGTCAGGTATTTAATTTGGGAGTTGGGACTTACTTTTGTGTATGGAGACTAAGTTACATCCAAAAGAGAAATAAATGTTAGATTGAAAAAATAAAGATAAATATATAAAATAAATTTATTTTTATAATATTTTTAGAATAAATTTTTATATTTTTAAAATAAAAAATTGAAGAAGATGTGTCTTCCTCTATCTCACTGTTTTTTTTTTTTTTTTATCAAGAGATAGTTACTGCACACTATGAATTAAGATTGGTATTTTCAAGAAAAAAAATAAAATCTCTCCTTTTTTTTATCTATGAATTTTTCACCCTCTTCCTCGTCATGTTCGATACAAATTATAGAGGGGGAGAAATATTGAAGATATATGTAACGTTTCAATATAAATGGGATTAAATGTCACCCTCCAAGCATGAAAGAGAAACCTTACCCTTCTTTGAAATGAAGCGATTCTCATCGCTTCATATTTAATTATTTATTTAATTTATTACTTATTTATGTATGTATCGCATCTTTCATCATTTATTTTATTTAAAATTCATAATATATTAAGGTGTGTGGTATCCATTAATATCTTTTATAAATCTAATTTATATATTACAAGTCTCATCATTATCTAAATTCTTTTGGATTCTTATCAAACATATATATTTAAACACTTCATCTTTTTAACTCACCCTTCATTTATTATTTTTTCACCTCAACATTTTCCTTATAATTTTTAATCTCATATCAAACGCAATATTAATATTACATGGTACACGAGACAAACCTTAAACATGTTTAGGCTCAATGGTTAGTACAAAAAGCTTGTCCAAGTACACATAGCTTTTTGAGCTTTTTGTAATAGTTTTGCATGAAGTAAGATATCACTTAATTTGTGAGAAAAGGGAAGGGACAATACAAAAGGATCCCATATAAATATCCATCTGGAAAAAGCCCTCGAACTAGAACCACATGTTCAGATCTTTGAGATGGATAATATCAAAAAAATCCACAATGCGTATGGCCCATTTACCTATTTGCTAGCATTCAATCAACTTCAAGTGGTGCACAGCAAGGAGCAGAAGCTGTCTTCTGCTCATTTATTGAACAATCAGGTATTAAGACCGGCCGTGTAAAAAAAAGATATTAGTATTTCAATTACTTCCTACCTAAAATAAGCTGTATTATTTAATTGTTTGATATATTCTAAGGTATTGTCGTGCTTTTTTTTTCCTGTCTGTCTATTGTTCGAGAAAAGCTCTTTTTAGTGAGGAGATTCTTATCTTGCTGGGTAAAACCTAACCATTCTAATCATCGCAAAAAAACTAATTTTTATTTAATATTAGGAATACGACTTACGTAGAAGTTCATAATCCTAGATATTAGAAAGGAAGACAAAATATTTTCTTTTTATTTTTGAAATATTAACCCAGTTCTCGTGACTTTAATAAACTTGTTATTAAAGCCACAAATACATGCTAAGACATTTTTTTATTTTCTATGTTGTATTGAACTACGATAATAATTTATTTTTTTATCTTTGAAAAACTTGATCGTATGCATGAAAATAAAATATTTTTTTTCAGATATATATATATTTGCAACAATTATTAGAAAACCAAGTATTTAATACCAAATTTATATTTTTACAAAAAAAAAAAACAAATCATAAAATAAATACACAATAAAACCACCAATCTCTCTCCCTTTTTTTTTTTTTTTTTTGACTGAGTCTAGCTTGGCCCATATAACTAAGCTGGATCCAAAAGGCCTAACCAGGTCAGTACCCAAGCCAATAAACCGGGTGGGCAAAACAGAGGCGTGTGTGAAATGTACAGCACGCTTGCTACAGCTACAGGAAGAAGTTAATTATAAATGAAGATGCACAGTACCAATGTAATTAAAATGCAAAGTGGGAGGAATGTATGAAACTTACCTTAACTGAGACAGACAAAGACGATGGCGCTGAAACTTTTACACAGAATCGTTGGTAACTGAAACAGACGAAGATGTGAGGTTGTTGGTCGTTAACGCTCCTTTCTTCAATTCTGCCTCTTGCCTTTTTTTGGTTTCTCTCTAGTCGTTCTCCTCTCTGGTTCCTCTGTGTTTTTGTGTTCTCTGTTTTGTTCTTCTCGGTGCTTGTTCCTCCTGGTATCCTCCGTGCAGCCCTCTGTGTTGTACGTCCTGTTCTCTCTTTTCTGTTCTTCTCTTTGCTTGTTCCTCCTCTTCTCTGGTTTTTAGTTCTTCTCTCTTTTTTTCCTTTTTTTAATTTTTCAGTTCCTCTCCTTCTTTTTTTTTCACTTCCTCCCGTTCTCTGTGTTTTCCTTCTCTTTTTTCCCCTTTCGGTCGTGGCCTTTCTCTGGCTTTTATAAGGCCAGAGAATGCCATGCGGTGTAACAGTCGGCTTGGTAACGGCATGCAGAGAGATAGTAGCCGTGAAATGTGCCCCATAACTGAAGCAATTTAGTGCTTTTGCTGTTGAAACGTCTGCACTGCCTTTACTGCCGAAACAGTTGCTGAGGAAGAAGGCAATGAACAGTTGTCCAGGAAACGGCTCCGTTTTCCAATTCAAATGGCTATTTTTGATTTGGTCCTTGGGGTTTCGCGAGTTTTTAATTAAGCCCCTGGATAATTTGTAATTGGAGCCCTGTATTTTATCACCATTTACAGCACAGTCCTTGTTCTTTCTGAACTATTTAATTCAGTCCTCAATTGCTCTAAACTTTGATAACCTCTTCTAACTGCTATTATTTTTGGTTTTTTTCTGAATATTTTTTTTTATTTTCTTTTTTTTACGTGGGGATTCAAAAATAAGTAACAACACACAGTTCCTAGAGGCCTAAAAGCCTTAAACTCATCAACAAAACCTGCAAAATCACCAGGAAGATTGGAAGACTAAGAGAAGTGCTACTGCAGAATAAGGTCCCTTTTTCCCTACCATTGTCTCTCAGACTCCATGTGTTTGCATGCACAGAGAGAGAATTGAGAACCGAAATATTTGTTATTTCCAGGTCAGGAGTGTAATGTGAAGGAAGCTTTAAGATAAGGTGGATAAGATTCTTCAAATCAAGGTTTACAAATACCGTTCTGAAATTCATTCCAAATCTTCGTTTGATACTAAAATTTTCTATATCAGTTCATTTTGGCGTGTCTCAAAACTAGTATTATCACATTTAAAATATTTTTTATACATTTAAAGAAATTTAACTATATTTGTTGTTCTTAATTTCTTAATTGTTTTTGTTCTATTTCTCTCTACTAATTAATATTCATTTGCTAATATAAAGCATGATTTTATAGTTAACATAAACTACAACATACATTAACTATTACATTAATTTGACTTTTTTTCATAGAAGTAAAAAAAAAAAAAATGAACAACAGAAATCCAATACTATGAATCTGCCACTTTAATGTTGTTCCAATATCAACTCTACTTGGTATCTCGTGAGGTAAAACCTTCATTGAAATTGTACTGCAATAAAAAAAAACATATAACCTTCAGTAGTCATGAATACTTATAGTTCTATACTCATAGAATTAGAAATGTTAGACTTATCAAATGAAATAGCAAAGAAAAGATAGTCTCACACAAACTTTGCTAATAAAACCTGAAAATATCAAAAGCTTGCAAAACTTACTTGAATTTACCAAATGCATTTTTTAATTTCTTCTTGCACCATGTATGCGAGCATTCTTCTTTGTTCTTCCTGCCTTCAGATTCCATTGACGTTCAACCATGCTATGAAACCATGCAGGTCGTCTTGTTCTAAACACAATATAACCCATTGTGACTCCAAATACAAACCCACATCCATACCCCATTGCCACAACTTTCCATCCAAACCCATCTTCTTCATTAAAGTTTAATGGCGGTAATGGTGGTACCGCGCCATTGTTGCATTCTGTTAGCACTTGGATTCCACATAAACCCAAGTTTCCTTGAAATGAGCTTGCATCAAACGTGTTGAACTGCATCCCAACAGGTATGGGCCCCTCGAGTTTGTTTTGTGAAAGGTTTAAGATTGCAAGAAATGTTAGATCTGTCAACTGCACAGGAATCCTTCCCGTAAGCATATTTGAAGACATATCTAATGACTCTAGATTGGTTAAAAACCGTAATGATGATTGGATATGGCCTGTAAGGGAATTGTGAGAGAGGTTAAGTTGTTGAAGTCCTTCAAGCTTTCCAATTAGTTCTGGAATCTCACCGGTGAAACTGTTGTTTGATAAATCAAATAATCTGAAGAAACTTCGGATTTTCACAAATTCAATTTCCAACCCTTTCCATGTCATTTTTATTGAATAGGTGTAGCCAGAGTAAGTTCTTGCCGTCATGTAAATCATATCTTGATCGACAGTCATCATTCCTTCAAGACTATTGAAAAACTCTTCTGGTAATGATCCACTCAAATTATTTCCAGAGATGTCAAGAATACGTAATGCGGAGAAGGAATTAAAAGTAGTCGGACCCTTCATAAAACCTTGGAGTTTATTGGATTTTAGAACAAGAATCTTTAGCTCCGGAAGCATTCCTAGGAAATAGGGGAATGTATCCTCAATCTTATTGTTACCAAGATTAAGAAACTTCAGCATTGTGCACTTGACAATAGACATCGGTATTTTCCCTTCTAATTCATTGCCATTGAGGTTGAGATATTCCAAGTTACTTCCCTCTGAAAATGTTGATGGAATAGTGCCTCGGAGATTGTTCATGCCTAGATCCAAAATTGAGAGTCTGTTGCTGAAGTTTCCCAAACATTGTGGTGCAGAACCACTCAAGTCATTGTTGGAAAGGTCCAGGACTCGCAGGAATTTTAACTTGCAAATTGAAGAAGGAACCTCCCATGTCAAGTTACTGTTGGATGCAAGAATAAGAACTACCAAGTTCTCTTGATTGAAAATTGAACTTGGGATTGGACCATGCAAGGAGTTTTTGCTCAAATCAAGGTATTGCAATGAATTGTGTTGGAATTCACCTATATTGCCTATGAATTGATTATTATGAAGGTCCAAATTCCATAAAGAAGGGAGAGCAAATAAAAAGGATGGTATCGTCCCATTGAGTTGATTGTTTGATAAATCTAAATCTGCGAGCAGGGTTAGGTTAGCGAAAAAATCTGGAATCTGACCCATAAAATTATTGGAACTGAGATCCAAGTAACGAAGCTGCACAAGGTTTCCAAATGAAGATGGAATCTGTCTACTAAAATTGTTGTTTGTGAGGTCTAATTGAAAGAGCCGTGTAAGATTACCAAACAGAGCTAGTTTTGACCCAACAATGTTACAATTACTAAGTAACATATACTCTAACGACTTTAAATTACTGATGGAGTCATTTTCTAGATAAATTGAAATTCTTGTATCAGAAAGGTCCAACAGCCAGAGGACATTACTCACATTGGAGGAAGGAAAAGAGCCAGTGAGGCCTTCATTGTCTCGCAGAATGAGTAATTCAAGGTTTGGTAGGAGAAAGATATTACCCGGGATTTTCCCTTGCAATCCGCAACCCCAAAGGTAAAGAGATGACAAAGAAGAGGACAGATTCGTCAAGGAATTAGGTGCAACCAAAGACATATTTACAGAACTCAAATCGAGATCTCTTAGCTTGGTTAGGTTTCGAACAAGCTTGTCAAAAGAAACTGGTTCTACACTTAGATGGTTGTTTCCAGAGAGATTAAGAGAAATCAATTTGGAGAGACGGGAGACTTCTAATGGAACTTGGCCTGCGAAATTGGAATAATTTAGATTAAGATGTGTCAGATTGGAAAACTGGCCAAATCGAGAAGAAATATGGGAGGAGTTGAAATCATTGAAAGAGAGATCGAGCTTCTGAAGATGATGAAGAGAGAAGAGAGAATTATTGGAATGGAGGGTGCCATAAAGCATACTGCAAGAGAGGTTCAGTCCAGTGACTTGCCCGGTTTTCATATCACAAGTGACCCCATCCCACAAGCAGCAATCTGTACCGTCTTTCCATGACTCTGTCTTGGGTTGGCAATCCTCCCAATAAGCAGAACTCTTAATGGAAAAGGATTGTTTGAATTGAAGGAGAGAAAGACTTTGGTGATGAGCACACAAATGATTAGAAGAGGAGTGATTTAAGGAGAATGATGATGAAATTGTTGTATGAAAATGGAAGAGAAACAAAATGGAACAGAGAAATTGAGAGAGGGATAATGAAAACTTCATGTTGGCTTTTCAGGATTCAAAGTATATTTGGAATGCTGAACGATTGGGGAGAGATGAGAAATAAAGAAAGGCACTATTAGTAGTATTTATAGACAAACCAATCTTAGATTCTTCTGTTCATTCAGTTTCTGTAGTAAAAACTAAAAAGAAACCAACCTTGAGTACTAACAACTTGGTCTGTCCTTTTTCTTGACCCCAAAGTCATTTTATATATAAAAAAAATTGTGTAAGAAATGAAATTTCTTGAGCACTAACAACTAAGTTCAGAGATGTTTTTCTATACTGTATTTAGCAATGAAATTTCTGCGAAGCTTGCCTTGACCATCAACAAGGAAAACGAATGTTCAGGATATATTGTATATGAAACTGAATTCAATTGCAAATATTTCCACACAAAGTAGGTCCTTTAGTTGACTGAACCACTACCGGAAAACAGAGAAGCGTGCTAAAACTGACAAAGATCGGAGTTTCAAGGTTCTTGCCCTCAAGATTACCAAGTTAGTGTAGGCCTAAAAGATCTTTCTTTTCCAGCATCAACAAGGGAAAACCAATCGTCACTTGGTCTGTCCTTTTGTGAATATGGAACTGCAGGTTGAATTATTCAATTGCAAATATTTCCAAACAATCAGATCCCTTTGTTGACTATACAAGAATGTTGGAAACATGGCAATATTAATTTCGAAAATTGTCATTTTTTTCAAGAGTAGATAATATCCTTACATTTGCAGCAAGGCTATGTGCTAATAGATTCAACTTTTGCTCTTATTAGAACTTCCTTTGATTTCTTTACCAAGAAGGAGGATGGGTTGGGTTTCAAATTAAGTTGAGTTTGAGTTAATCAAAACTCGGTTTAATTTTTTTTCTCCAAAACATCATGGTTTTCGTTCTTTTTTTAAGAAACTAGTATTTAAAGAAAATTACATATGTTAGTTGTTCTTAATTTCTTTATTGTTTTTGTTTTAGTTATGTCTACTTGTTAATATTGACTTGCTAATATAAAACAGGGTTTTATAGTTAACATTAGATCATTAACCCGTATCATGCAGTGGGTCAAATAAATTTTTTTAACATAAAAAATCATTGAAGTGTTGCTAATATGTTTTCTAGTAAAAAATAATATGTAAACCATGTAGGAGTTTATCTGATATGACTACGTCAACTTGACGACTAAAAAAAAACATGGACAACCGTTAAAAATTTAGTTTGACTAAAAACAATTTCAAGACGACATCTTTTTTTGTAAAATATTGAGACAAAAATATATTGGATCATGATACCAGGATATCCCTATAAAAAGCAAATCAAAATAAATTATGAAATTCAATTCTTAATCAACCTAATATTGAAGGATAAAATTAAAAAAAAATCCAATTAAAAAAAACAAGCAGCTTGAGTCAGCTTGGACTAGCATGTTAAACTCGCAACTTGGATTATGTGACTAGGATAACTTTTTAGAAAGCAAATTAAAATAAATTATGATGTTCAATTCTCAATCAACTCAATGTTGAAGGATAAATTTGAAAAAAAAAATTAAACAAAAGACATAAAAAAAATAATTTGAATTAATCTGGGTTAATTTGTCAAACTCATGATTTAGGTAATGAGACCAAGATAATTTCATAAAAAACAAATTAAAAAAAATTATGAAGTTTTGTTCTAAATTAATTAAATATTAAAGGATAAAACTAGTGATCCAAATCATAAAACTAAGATAAGCAAGCTCATTGAAGAATGAAATTGATTTTTTTTTAAGAAAAGCAAAAAAAAAAAAAAAAATTAAACGTTCAAGTGAACAATGGTTTATGAGGAGGGCAATAATGAACTCCTCTCATCTGTTAATTAACTATTACATACATTGACTTCTTTTCATGGAAGTTACACCCAATTAACTGAAAACAAAAATGAATAACGCAGAAATCCAGCACTATGAATCTGCCACTTAAGTGTTGTTCCAATGTCAACTCTACTTGGTATCTCACGAGGTAAAACCTTTATTGAAATTGTGCTGCAATAAAAAAATAAAATAAAAACATTAACAATCATAGATTGTTCTATTCATTCAATTTCTTTAGTAAAAAAAAAAAAAGCAATCTTGAGTACTAACAACTCCGTCTGTCCTTTTTCTTGACCCCAAATCTTTGTATATAAAAAATTTCTTGAGCACTAACAACTTACTTTGAATGTTCAGAGATGTTTTTCTATTTTGTATTTAGCAATGAAATTTCTGTGAAGCACTGCTCTTTCATGCCTGATATATTCCATGTTTCTGCCCAAGTCTTCATCATATTGTCTCACCTGCTTCCATAGATCGTTACTCTGCGTAAAAGTTATACCGTCTTAATCAAATTTAAGATACGTGAGATATTACCTCCTTAATTAATTTTCTAACAAATAGGCAATAACGCTAATTAATATCATGAGTTGAGCTACAATTAGTGTATTTATCTGGTAAAATGACCTTGATTAGTATGCCTAATTAAGCAGTATACTTTGCCGTCCAAGATATAGACTAATATATTATTTAATATTAATTATTTAATACTCGGTCAAATCTATTAATATTAATTATTTAATACTCGGTCAAATCTATTAGTCTATAGCTTGGACGGCAAAGTACGTATCTGATGTTAGGTGGACGGCAAAGTATGTCCTAACAGTTCTTAAGGTCTCGCTGGTTAGATTTAGTACGTATCTGATGTTAGGTGGATGGATTGCTTGCTGCATCCAAAACTTATTGCAGTTTGTCATTTTTTTAGACATTTTTTTTAAACTTGAAAGTATTTATAAAATAATTTTATATTTTTTTAGTATATTAAAAATATGTAAAAAATGAAAAAAATCAGGTCTTATCCAAGTTTTTGGTTGACCCGACGGGTTGCCTAGGTTTGACTGCGCCAATTACAAGCCCGGATTTTACCCGTTTAAAACTCAGCCAAAACTCCAAGTTTCGAGTCAACCTATCAAACTAGACTGGGTTTCATAACCTTGTTGCGTTCACAATCAAACCCTAATTCCTTTTAGTTATTTTTTAATCCTTACATTTGTAAAAAGTCCATGGGCAAGTAGATACAAGTTGTGCTCTAACGGGTTAGTTTTAAATTAAATTGGATAAAAATTAACTTTTTAATTTGGTTAAAATCTCATTTATTTTTTTTAAATTGATATCATTTAAATTCTTTTAAAAAAACCCTTCAAAAAGATGGAGTTTTAAATTGACGGGATAACCCATCCAGGGTTTAATAATTTTGATTCAGGGGCAAACTTTACTGCTAGACGTTGAACAGAGTTCACAGGAATCTTGAGAATAGTAAGGAACCAATTTCGAGAAGTGCCGGTTGTTCTTGATATTCTTATTCTTATAATAAAATACGAAGAGTTTTGTTCGTCATGCTTACGCATGGCAATGGTGGGCAATGGATTGTTTCTCTCTACCGCCAACAACCACCACGAACAAAAATATTTACTCATTAACTTTAAAATTTCAGAAAATTAATCAAAATATACATAGCTAACCCGAATAACCATAATTACCAAAAAAGACAAAAAACCATCAAATAGTCCACTGCCCAGTACTGATCAACTTCTCCTTTTCTTTTTCTTTTTTCATAAAGAATATGAACCTGTGAAAAACCCCCCCAAAAAATAAGCCTTACTTCTCCAAGTGCAAGTCAAGTACACGAGGTGCTGCGGTCTGGCTTCAATTGTTTTTTTTTTTTTTTCTTAAGATAGGTTTTTCGGACTCATGTTGTAATATTTTACTTCTCAGGTGTAAGTCAAGCCTTTAACATGCTCCTGTCCTTGATGGTTAGTACAAAAAGTTTTTTTTTAGTTATTGTGGATATTCGAGTCAGTTTACATACACTTCGACTAATCCTACAAGCTCTGAAGTTAATGATCATATAAGTCTCCAGTAGCCCTAAAGTTTGTGAGACTCGAACTAATGACTTCTACAGAGCAAACTCAAGGTCTAACCAATTAAACTGTATCCATCGGGATTATACAAAAACCTTTTTTAATCATGCTTTGCGTGCTTAATATAGTTTTGCATGAAGTAAGATATCACTAAATTTATGTAGTAAACAAGAACCAATCTTGATTGAGCAAGAACAACTTGGCCTGCCCTTTTTCCCGACCCCGAAGTCTTTGTATATAAATAAATTGTGTATGAAATGAAGTTTCTTGAGCACTACCAGCTTAATTTGAATGTTCAGAGATGTTTTTCTGTACTGTATTTAGCAATGAAATTTCTGCGAGGCTTGCTTTGACCATCAACAAGGAAAAACCAATGTTCAGGATATGTTGTATATGAAACTGAAGGTTGAATTATTCAGTGGCAAATATTTTCATACAAGTAGGTCCCTTAGTTGACTATACAAGTTGGAAGCACGGCAATATAAATTTCCAAATTGACATTTTTGTCTGATGAGAAGTGTTCCTGGGGACATCTACCCCTCTGTGCCTAGTTGGCTTATCATCTCAATACTGATTTGATCTTCCTTCGCATGTATTGATAAATTATTGCTGTTATTATTAAAAGGAACAAAGGACTGCATGCCTACTTGAAGGGTTAAACAATTTATATGTTTCTAGAATGAGAAGCATTTTATAGTTTAAAAATAGTAATGCATTGGGCATTTCAGGTCGAGAATTCAGGCAACTGCAGATATTACGCATCAAGAACATTGCAAAAACAATTCATTGACAAATGGAACTTCTCAGGAAAACAAATTTCATACTTATTTCAAGGTTCTTGCACTTAAGATTCCCAAGTTACTGTTGGATTGGCAGTCCTAAAAGATCTTTCTTTTTCACCATCAACAGGGAAACCAGTCTTCATTTGGTCTGTCCTCGACCTCCAAGTTATCGGAACTTGGATATATGGTCCGACAAGTGGTGCTGAATATGGAACTGAAGGTTGAATTAATTAAATTAGACGAGAGAGTTGATTCAGGTCAAGATTTTATTTGAATTTTGTTTTTTTATTCTTTTTTAAATAATATTGTTTGATTTTTTTTTAATTTTATTTTGAAACAATACTACTTTAAATTAATTATGTTAATCTGCCTGACTTGTAATCTGAATTTTAAGATGCACTGGGTTTAATAGCTTTGATTCATGGGCAAACTTTACTGCTAGATCTTAGAATAGAGTTGACAAGAATTGTAATGAACCAATTTCGAACAGTGCTGGTTGTTCTTGATATTCCTTTTCTTATCATAAAATATGAAGAGTTTTGTTTGGCATGCTTGGACATGCATCAATTTGTCAAATGCCAGGCACTGATCAACTTCTCCTGTTTTTTTTTTTCCAAAAAAAAAAATATGAACTTGTGAACACCCCCCCGCCCCCTCTAAAAAAAAAACTAAACTATTAGGGATAATTGAGATTTCTTTTATAAAATTCATTGATCATTTTAAAGTTTGATGGGGGAGGAGCTCAGTTTTTTTATATTTTTTTCGCAATATAATTAATTAATTTTTCTTAAACGTAAAATATTATTTAACTTGGGTTTAAAAGTTTTTTTAGATATTTCACTTTTCACAACAATGTAAAATAACTTTATTGCCTCAAACAAAATTTCCTTACCTTGCCTCCAGTTCTGCTTCATACTTTTTTTTTTTTGTGATTATCATGTGGTACCAGGAGCAATATAGTATTTTTAATATATAAAAAGAAAAGTTTTAGGCACATGTGTTAAACGAGCCAGCGAGTATGCCGCCCTGCCATGCTTAAGTGACATGTGCGAGAACTTAGAAAGGCAAAAAAATGACCTTCCTAATTGATGATTTCCGATTCGTTACAGTAGGGCCTACCTTCCTAGACTGTGTGTGTAGCATAATTCCCCTCGGTTTGGAGCCGATTTGCTTTTCTTTTTTTATCTCTTCTCCTTGTTTTTTGTGTTTGACCTTTCAAAATTTCAGAGCAACCCTTCAATTTGTTTATTCTTCAAACTTGGTCCTTGTTCTTTCAATTGATATATATATATAGAATTAAAAATTGTTTTCAATCTTATCATCCTTTAATTTTTTTAATATGTTAGATTTGATATCTATTTTTTTTATTTTTAATTTATTTTATTTGAGATCATTTTTAGAATTAATTTTTTTTCGATTTCATTCTTCATTTTTTATTGTTATTTTTTTTTTTACTTTGATAAATTTTTTAAATTGATATGTTTTTTTTTCTGATTTGATCATTCAACATTCAATTAAGTTTTTTGATTGAGCCACATTCTACGATTTTACAGGTTGCAAGTTTGGGAGATTCACCCGGGTTTAGGACATTAACCCATATCATTCAGTATGTCACCATCTCAATATTTTAAATGTATTTCATCCACTATGCATTGAATTTTGTATTTTTTAACATCTTTATAAAAAAATTTAAGATTAGAAAAAATAATCTGACTTGCGGCTTAGCACAAGCCAAGAATACAACGGGGACCGAGTTAGTTCAATGAAAAATTTTAAGTTAATTATTAGGTTGTGTTTGGTCGATGTCTCAAGACAAAAATAATAGATACAAAAAAAGATAAAAATATATTTGATTAAAAAAACAAAGATACAGAAATAAAATAAATTTATCTTTAAAACAATTTTAAAATTCTTTTTTATACTTTTACAACATCGAATAAAAAAAAATATGTCCTCTCTATTCTTAATATCTTCATCTCTTTTGTCTTCAAACAATAACCAAACATTATACATCAAGATTGTTGTTTTCATGTAAAAATATTCATTTCCATAACTTGATTTTAGGTTGTGTTTGATAATGGGAAAGCTAAAATTTCACCTTTTTTATCTATTAATTTTTCACCCTCTTCTTTCCTTCATGTTCGATACATAGTGATTGAGAGAGAGAAAAATATTAAGGGTGTAAAAATCTCAACCATAGAAATGGGGTCAAATGTTACTCTTCAAGCATGAAGGGTTAACCTTACCTTTCTTTAAAATGAAGCAATGAGTCTCCCTTCATATTTAATTATTTATTTAATTTATTGCTTATTTATGGATGTATCCCATCTTACATCGTTTATTATATTTAAATTCTTAATCTATCCGATTTATATTGTATGGTATTCATTAATATTATTTATAAATCTAATTTATATTAGATCTCATTATTACCCAAATTCTTTTCAATTCTTATCAAACATTTTTAAACACTTCATCTTTTTAACACCTTTTACTTCTTTACACTTCATCATTGATTTTATCACTTCAACATTTTCCTTCAAATTTTTAACTTTATATCAAACACACTAACAATTTTAATGTTTCCATTTTTCAAATTTTTAACTTTATATCAAACACATTAACAATTTTAATGTTTCCATTTTCACTGATCATTAATTACTGCACACCATCTCATATATCACTATGAATTGGAACAATAATTTTTTTAAATATTTTTAATTTCATCATCGAACATTTATTTTGCATATTTGAGCCCAAATTAGTATCCAATTGTGTTTTATTAGGGAGGGTTGAATTGAAAGAAAGAAGATTGAAGTGAAAAACATGGGTAAAATAGGTAGCAACTTTAAAATTTATTTGAAAAGTTCATTTAGTGCCCCATCTTTTTTAACTATTAGGTAACTGGTCCCTTTAATTTTTAAAAATTTAATTTTAGTACCAAACTTTATTTTTTTTATTTTTCGATTCTTTTTTTGTGAGAGGAGAAAGAGAGCCCGCCAGATTTCAGTGTAGAGAGAGAAAGCTCGTCATTGACACACTTTTTTACCACAAAACATGTTAAAATCGATGTCAACAAGTTCCATCAGGCAAGGATAGTTTTATAGTGGTTGTTTTAAGTTTCAATGTATCCTTAAAAACTAGATTTAGGTCGAGGATGAAATATTTTCTTCGATTTGATTTTGTGGTTTTGGCACAAAAAAAATTTGTTTATTAGGTTCATATGTTGGTTTCTTGGTGTTCCAGGGATGGTTATAAGGTGTTTAATGGTTGAAATGAATTGAACAATGAGTTTTATTGGATATAAAACCCAAAGCCTTAATTTTCCGGCCACCACAACACATTGTATACCATAGTGGATGACGTGTCGTTTGTCTATTTTTTTTTTAAAAAAAAAAAAAGTGGGCGAGCCTCTTTGAATAAAAAAAAAATTAACAAGTCCAGGAAGGTGGGCTTTAGCTTGAAGGTCCACGCACTTTGTCTTTTTTTTTTTAATATATATATTTTTTTTCTAATTAATATTTTTTAAAATAATTTTAAATTTATTTTTTAATTAATACCCCCTTATCCGTTTAAGTTCTCCTCCTTAATCGTTATTCCTGGAGAATGTGTACTTCTACAAGCTTTTTGTAGCATGCTTTGGGTGCTTAATCGGAAAATAGTTTTGCATTAGAAAGATATCACTAAATTTGTGAGAAAAGGGAAGGGACAAAACAAAAGGATTCCGTATAATCCACATGGCAAAGGCCCTCGAACAAGAGCCACAGGTTCAGATTTTTGGGAGAGATAATGTCAAAAAAATCCACAACGCCTATGGCCCATTTACGTATTTCCTAGCATTCAACCACCTCTCAAGGAGAAGAAAGCAAATCTAGCAACTCCTGCTGCTCGTTCATCGAGCAACTACAGCCAAATTTCTGACTTAAAAGTCCTGCCAAATGGCTGCACTTCCTTCAATCAGCTCACACTCATCTTCATCTTCTTTGTATCCTAATTATCAATCATCACCACTAATTTTCTCTTCAAAGACTACACAGGACCATTGCTCACCCTTCTTCACTATCAGATCAAATGGATCTTTGAGGGGGAGATTATCCTCAAGCACATTTCCAAGAGGCCTAAAAGTCTTAAATGCAGCAACAAAACCTGCAAAATCACCAGGTACTTTGCTCTAACCTAGACTTTATTAATAAGATTACCCATGGTTTTTGAACAGACACAAGATCACTGATCTCCTAATGATTGTTTCCAACAAGTCATAGAGTCTTTTCTGTGTTTATCCTCAATCTTGACTCTGAGTAAGTTCTTTTTCGTATCTTTCTTCGGAGAGATTAGCTGAGGAAGATTGGAAGACTAAGAGAGAAGTTCTTCTCCAGAATAAGGTCCCTTTTTCCCTACCGTTGTCTCTCAGACTCGCACGTGCACGCACAGAGAGAGAACTAAGAACCAAAATATTTGTTATTTCCAGGTCAGGAGTGTAGATGTGAAGGAAGCTCTGCGTCTTCAGAAAGAAAACAAGTTTGTGATTCTTGACGTGAGACCAGAAGCAGAATTCAAAGAGGTTAGGGGTCTTATCATCATGTCTGAATAAGCAACATCAATCATAACTGACGGCTTATGAACAGAGCTCAAAAGAGTTAACTGCATATTCTGAGGACAAATAACCTAAGTTATCTTTCCTATTTTGATCTCAGGCTCATCCATCAGGAGCTATCAATGTACAAGTATATAGGCTTATAAAGGAATGGACAGCATGGGACATTGCAAGGCGTGCTGCGTTTGCCTTTTTTGGCATCTTTGCTGGCACAGAAGAAAATCCTGAGTTTATGCAGAGTAAGAAATATCTAACAAAGATGCTAAATTGCTTTGATTCTCAATTTATGTGACCAAGAAAAAACTAACAAGTTAAAACATGCTAGCAGCTGTGGAATCAAAGATCAATAAAAATGCAAAGATAATAGTGGCTTGCTCAGCTGGGGGTACAATGAGGCCATCCCAAAATCTTCCTGAAGGACAACAGTCAAGGTCTGTCAACTTCTCTGATTCTAATGTTACTGTTAATATTCTCTATCTTTCAACTCTACCAGCGATGAATTTTTTTTTCATGCAGATCACTGATAGCAGCTTACCTGTTAGTCCTAAACGGTTACAAGAATGTCTTCCACTTAGAAGGGGGTCTCTACACATGGTTCAAAGAGGATTTGCCAGCAGAGTCTGAAGAGTGAAGCATCATCAGTATTACAAATGGTGCTTCCAGAGAAACTCAAGTTTTGTCTTCGTTAGAGATGGTAATTTACTTGTATCATGACTGACTCTATTTTGTCCAACCACGGATGGAAGATCTATTTATTGAAACTGAGTTTAATCACATTGAGAGGCATGCATGGATCTTCAGTGTATATGAAATTATAGTACTAAACTATCTAGCGGTATACTAACAGTAAAGAGTGATGGACTTTGATCTACAGAACAAATTTCCTCTCAACTACTCCAGAAAACACAAGTCAATCAAAGAGTTCATATACAAGGTTTCTAACAAGGCTTCAAACTTGTTCATGATGGAAGTTGTGAAAAGGATATTGTGACTACAATGCGTTCAAACATAGTAAATTAACAAGTCCAGAAGAGCATACCTCTTCAAAATAAAGGAGAGGCGTGGCCTTCTCTATATGTTCTGATTTAAAAAAACCAGATGTACGCATGATAAGCTGCTCCATGTATGGTTCCAACAATTGTCCACGCAAACATGTCTGGAATGTGCAGGTCCAATAACTAACTTGATTCTTCATAACAATAACTAGAGGTGCAGAAGACTTCGGCATTTAATGATTCAAGAATGTGAACATAGGATCTCCCCTGATGAAACTCCTATTTCGTTAAGCCTTTAAAGAAGCTCTAACCTTCATAACTTCGATTTCCACCTATAAATCCACTCAAGTGGACAAACACACAGCCAGGAATCCCTGCTGCCTCAGAGAGCTCATTATCTACCTCTCCAAGGTAATGGAAGAGGTTTCCGGCTCTCAAACCTATCAGGCAACACTGCCACTGCCTATATTCGCCAATTTCCACTCCTATATTCGCCAACATAAGCATTCCATACTCGGATTATGCATGACATATAGCACACGGACAACAAACAACAGCTCCTCCAATTAAACCTCAATTGCATCTATATCAGAATTTCAGTTTGAGATAGTTAGAAAAAGATGGGCTTTTATGTTACCGTATTTGGTACTTCATTAATTAGCGCCCTCATCCACACGTGATAGCAGCTAAATGACGGGCTATATTATTAGCACCTGGTAAATAACATATTTGATGGACTGAGTGAACTTCGTATTAAAACGAATATTGTGATTACATGATGATGTAATCTACAATTAAGATTAAAATTTAATTCTAAAAAGTCAAAAGAGACTTGATAAGAGTTTGATATGATAAAAACTTGTCTCAAGACAACAACACTATTGAAATAAAGTCAAATAATATTACGAAATAAGTTAATTTTCGATAAGTCAGATTCAGTTCATTCGAGAATAAAAAAGTACAAAATTTTCTCTTACATGTTAAACTAAAAAGTTCGGAAGTATTATTTATCAAAAGTGCTGAAATTTAGGGTTAGCATGTGTTTAAATAGTTCTGAGAAATTAACCGTAATAGATTTATCCTTGTGAGCTGAATTGATCCACTTACAAAAACTGACTCAAAATCTTTACTAGTAAGCCCAAACCCTGATCCAAACAAGTCTTGGATCTTAGTTGAAATCCAAAATATTAATTAAGCTCAAACATAGAAATAATAATGAAAACAACAAGTATGGACAGTAGCTTGTTGATGCCGCATATAATAGAAAGAAAAACAAGATAAAATATCTTAATTCCCTAGCTTAAATAACTCTTAACCGAGATCCACCTTCCTAGATACTCTAGGGTTGCTTAACCAACTTTTAAAGTCCTTTAGATTCTAGAAAATCTGATCTGAATAAGAATTTAATTGTTGAACTCTTTTTTTTTTTAGGAGTAGGATTTCTTTTTAGAACATAAAAACAAATCTTATAAATTAATTTTCCTTGTAGTCGTCCATCACTTTCCTTTCTTGACTAGGAGAGTCAGATCTTTAGCATTAAATAATTCTTTCAAATCTAGAATTCAAATTTGACAACCCCTTTATTTTCTTTGCATGATTAGGAAACTTTCTCTTTTGTTGTTAAATATTATTCTCTTAAATAATAGGGACAATAATAAATGAATTTTCCTTGTAAGAAAAAGGATTTCAGCATCTTATTTAACTGAAGCTAACTTTGAATCTCATGTGACCCAAACTTATACTCATTAATATAACCAAAATCAGACCCGATACAAGCTCCTAACAAGCCTGCTTTGCTGTCTAAATCAAACTCATACATGGACTGACCTGATTTGATCGAATGAACCATCAAAGAGATTGGATCGAACCTATCATCATTCACAAACCAAGGGTGGCTAAAACTATCCCATACCAAAAACTCATGGCCGAATGGAACACAAGCTAAATTCCAATAAAAACACAATCTTAGTCGAATAGCCTTCCCATCAAATCGAAATATAAAACCGAAGGCCCATCAAGAAAAATTAATGACTGAACAGTATCATATATCTTCCTTGAGCTCAAATATGTGGAGCTTCCACTGTCAGAAAGATAAAATACAATTTAAGTTCTAACAATGGCTAGATGTATAAAATAATCTATATCCAACTTATGATTAATGTATTGCTTACTAGCTAGATACTAAAATAAACAGTGTCCAAAGTCAAACTCTCTTTCTTCTCTTCCAAGGAAAATAAGCAATGACATATAAGGAAGAAGTTAAGAATCTGCTAATGAAAGATGTTTTTGCATGACATGGAAAATACTTTATAAATCTGCTCATCCATTTTTTTACATGCTAGAAAAACTGATCAAATTAAATGGATACAAGTCATATATACAAATCTCATAAATAAATAATTAGGCTGTTAAACATTAATATAACTACCCACTAATAATGGCTACGGACTCAGGGCATCCACACCTCCCAATGACTTTGTGAGGGAGGTCTTTTCTGTTGTGAGCCCAAAGAAAATGTTCATTCAAGAAACTATTGGGCTTCTACTTTAATCTAAATAATTCAATCAACGAGGCCCACTGGGCTTACCTAATCTTGAAAATTGTTACACCAATCAAATTCATGCAACCTCAAATTTCCAGTTACTTGCAATGAATAACAGGATTAATCTTAAAGGATTGGTATGTTGTTCAAAACGATTTGCTTTCTCTTTTAGCCTTTTAAGTTAGAATCTCACTGTCAACATCTAAAATAAATTGTTCTTCTAAATACACCAATTTAATATAAAAGGTTTGTTTTTAAGATAATTTAATTAATATATTAACAATTTTGAAAATATATGATTGAAAGCTGCTTAATAGAGAGTATTGCTGCGTCATGCTTTGCAGTCACTTTGACTTGAAATAAAGCCGAAGGCCAAAGATTATTTGCAGTCTCTATCTTGTATTTATTTTCTGTGTTTTATGTGCGCTTGTAACCTTATTTGCATCTATTATATTAAGCTTTGTTAATTTGTTCAAGTTTTTCAACGCAGCAACTTAGACAAACGGGCTAAAGCTAGATGGGAAAAGCCGAAGGGACAATTGGCGATAGGCCAAAAAAACAGGCTTGACTTAATCCAAGGAAGCAAACATGGAAAGGCAGGGAAAAGCCAAATGCCTCAATGGCAACTTGGAAAGGGCAGCTTCTTTGCCATCAAACTTATGCAGCTAAAGATGCTGGGGAATAGTCAAAGCATTGACAAAAATAAAGCATAGAATTCCTTTAATTAAACTGAATTGACCATCCAGAATGTTAGCACAGGTTGTTTGCAATCTTTTGCCGTCAAATCTCAAGGATGAGCTAATGAAGTCATAGAAGACTGCTCAAGATGTCTTTTGCAAGAGGCATTTGGAGTGTTCATCAACATTAACCTTCAGGCAGAGTCAATTGTTGACTGCCATTAAACAAAAAAGAGAAACCTTTTCTTTACCACTATGATGTGTACCCTTTTACAAGAGGGTGTCTTTCTACTTTGCAACCAAAAGAAAAGAAAAGGAAAATTAACATTATGATCTATATTTCTAAATTGAAGATTAATTAAGCTGCTTGCTGTGATTCTTCCTTCTCTGCTGAAGAGCTTAAATCCATTGATTCCTTTCTTCTACTTCCCATCCTCCACAATCCATACAATGTCTTGAATTCCCTCACAGCATGAACACTACTTTCTTGGCTAAACACACCTCCAGTTTCACCTGTCTCATCCCTGCTGGACCGAGCTGACCTACTGCCAGTCATTCTTTGGCCAACCTTGCTTGGCCCTCTTAAATCACCGCTATTGGTTTGTGATTGCAAAGCTGAAATGACTGATTTCAAAGCCCGGGTCGGCGAATTCCTGTTAGAGATCATTATTTCACCAATCTCAGCTGGACTTAAACTCGATCCACCATATTGTAAAATTTCTTCAACTTGTGAGAAAAGCTTGTGTTCCTTCACTCCCAAGTAATTATTGGCTAAACTCTTAAATGCTGAGAAATTACATAATGGGAACTGAATATGAACATCAACCCTGCCAGGCCTTAACACTGCTTGATCAATTTGATCCTTACAGTTCATGGTGAACACCATCACACGCTCCTCGCCGCAACACGAAACAATTCCATCCATGAAATTCAAGACCCCAGACAAGCTCACATCCCTTGATTTCTCAGTCAAGAACCTATCAAAATCCTCAATTACAATCATGGACCGACTTGTGGTTTGCAGCAGGAGCATTTTGAGATCAGAATCACCGGAAACCTTGGAGATGTTAATGTCATAGACATCAAAATTGAGGAATCTAGCCATGGCTGCAATGAAGCTGGATTTGCCTGTCCCGGACGCGCCATAAAGAAGATAACTTCTTTTCCATACATGACCTAATCTGTGATAATACTGCTTAGACTTCAAAAACAATTCAAGATCAGCTTTTACCTTGTTCTTCAAGTCTCCATCCATGATCATTGTATCCATGGTGGCTGGATGTGTGAAAGGAACTGATCTCCACCTTCCATTTTCATAAGGGTTCTTCTCTAGATTCATAAACAATTTGATTTCTTTGCTCTTCTGCTCAACCTGATCCGCAACCGAAAGAATGTGCTGCAAGTAAGGACGTAGAATCATTCTCTTGTCTTTCTTTCTCAACTTCAACACCAATGTTCTCTTACCATTTCCTTCACAATATTTCTCATTGCTCCAATGCACTCTAGCCCCAAGAAAACTATCATGAATCACTTGATTCTTGTCGAGATGTAGGATGATGTCATTCGCTTTCGAACCCGAAAACAGATTGGTGAAATCAGAATCTTCGATGGCAGGCAGCGAGGTTAGATAAGTGGAGACCTTGTGGTAGAGTTGATTTTCTAGGGAAAGATCATTGAATTGTGGAACCTTGAAGATTTGGTAAACATAAAACTTGTCTTCAAATGATCTCCAACATCTAGCAAGAATATGTAGAAATGATGTTTTTGCCAA
The DNA here is from genome assembly GCF_000002775.5 of Populus trichocarpa. Lineage (NCBI taxonomy): Eukaryota > Viridiplantae > Streptophyta > Magnoliopsida > Malpighiales > Salicaceae > Populus > Populus trichocarpa. The sequence continues at coordinate 2,191,063 of NC_037296.2, forward strand.
AAATCTAATTATGACTAAAAAGACAACGATTGTAATGAAATGAACAAGAATTGGGCTGCTAAGATTCATGATAAACATGTTAGAAAGGTAATAAGAACAAAGGGGATTGAAGCAAAGTAGAAATAATGGTCGAGTATGGAAAGTGAGGGATGATGATTTTAATGGTGGAGATGGGAGATGTATGGCTTGTGTAGTTTGGAGTTATAGTCAACTTGTGCCGGCAAATTTACTGGGTCAAAGACACGAGATTGGAAGGAGGGAGGTGGGTTATTGCCCCTAGCTGTTAATGAATGACCAGAAAGACTTGAGGTCTATATATTATGATTTGTGAAGGGACTTGTACGACCATACTTTATTCACATTGCTTGATTCCATTGAATATTCAATTATTTGAGTATTCTTTGAACACCCAGAAAATGAAGGCATTTACTTTTATTGTTCCTTGTATAAATAAAAAAAAGTTGTTCTCTGTTATACTCAAGGATGAGTGGATTAATGGCTGATCTAAAATTTAATTTGGATTTGATTTTATTTTATTTTGAATCAAAATGGATGTTGACATAGTTAAATTTAAGTGATTTAACTAAATTCATGTAAGATTTAATCAAGTTATATTTAAAATAATACAATTGTAAGATATATTCGATTGACTTGCAGATTAATTTAATAAATTAGCAAGCCATACTAGTAAGAAAAAGGTAACAATTGTGACACACAATTTGACGGGCATCAATTTGCATGGCATAAAGAGGCAGAGCAGCCATATATGGACCAGTTTGGGAGGATGAGAAAGTGACAACATGCCAGTCTAACTTAATTTCTTTGAATTTTTCAATCTTTTTGAAGTTTTCTTCCCATGAAAAACACACAATTATTCCATCAGAAGTCGATGGTTTTTCCACCTAACTGATAATTATACTTGCAGGCCTGCCTAATTAGTAACCCAACCCATGCAAATCCAACCTCTTTCGCTTTCGATCCTGTTTCCTGCCGCATGCCACAGCTGCCTAATCGCATAAAAAACAAAGCATGTCCACATTGTTTTTGGAGTTTGAACTTCAAATTAAGCTGCTAAGAATGGAACAAGTCAGCTTAGATTTTTCAAGGATTGCAACACAAGGTATCTCAAGCACCTTTTTTTCTTTTTGTGCCTAAGAATATGGTAGGTCAAGCCTTATCAGCCTGTACAAATATATTATTTTTGAACAGTTTCTACAGCATCTCATCAACCTGTGAGTCACGTAGGATAACAAGAACAAAATTAATATTCTATCATTATATTATTACCAATACAGAATATTATAACTTATAGTTTTGGTTTTTTATATAAAAAAAATATATTTTTTATGTATTTTGTTTTATATTTGAAGAAAACCCGTCTTCGTTCCCAATAAATGACACATGTTCTAATTATTTTATTAAGAAAATCTAATAATGAAAAAAGAAAAGATTCTCTTAATGATTAGTGAACAGACCCCTAGTCTTTATAATGCTCAATACTTGCAGATATCACCTCCATTGCTTTGTTTTCTTCTGTGATTTTGGCCTGTTTCAAGCTAGCTAGTACCAAAAGCATCTACATCATGAACACTTTAATCATTTGACATCGAGTGGACAAAGCTTGCACTCATGAAAGAAGGCTGTGCTACAATGGAATAAAGGCTTGCAACTTTCGTGGAATAAGTGTTTTGCTTTGAAGGCTGGACCTGTCTACTTTAGACAAACCAGTGCCAGCTCTTACCTTAACGAACTTAATCATTGATGGGTGTTGCTGTTTGCAAATCATAGAAATCCTGAAAAGAAACAAAAGGGTAATGAGTGTCGTAATGGATAATGCCCGACCAAATGATCCCAGTCAACCTCTATGGTCATTTGTTGCCTTCACTCTGGTAGAAAATGAACACAAATCCAAATACATGTTAGGACTGAAACCCGGCTTGAATCCGAGGGAATATCTTAGGGATAGAAACATAAATCAAGAAATATCAACGAAAAATAACATAATTCCAGAAATATCGTAGAAAGAATTCTTATCAAGCCCAAACATACAATATATGCAAGATAGGAATAAAATCATAATTATTACATTTGATTCATCTTATAAATCTACCTAATAACTTGTTAATTTAGAGTTTGGCTCGAGTTAGGTTTACTTTTTAATTAAGCTGGGAATGAACTTGATTAAATTCAGGTGATTTGATTGGTTAACATGTGATCTAGTTGATCAAGATAAACTCGGTTGGGATTTAATTTAGTCAAGTTTAAGATATTTTTAAAAATTTTATTTAAAATAATATCGTTTTGATTATTATAGGTAAACGAATTAATTTACTTGAATGAACATTGAATTTTGAATTATCCTATATTGCTATCATAACGACCCCCTGAAATAAATGCCTACCATTTAACCTCACTCCCATTCCATATTTTATAAATCAAACTGCCTGTACAAGAAGACAATTTTGTTTCTAGCAGAAAACAAATCTCAACATCATGCTCGTGTTATCTTAGAATAAAATTACGTTTTGCAGTGAAGCCTAAACCACAGACATTCCAAGAAAAAATCTTCATATGCATTAACAATACAAATCCCACTAGCTATAGACTCAAATCTATTACTCTATAGCTTTCCAATCCTCGACTCCCTTTCCACTTGATTTCTTATCTCCTCTGTGAAATTTCTCAGATTAGAGCCACACCCAATATCCAAAATTGTCCCATTTGTCATCATATGATAAACCTCAGTCTCTGCTGCTGTTGTATCTGCAATCTGCAAATTCCTTTCCTGTAGCTATCTTCTGCTTCCCACTAGAATTGCAGTATCCATTGAAGACGCCTCTACTTCCTCAGCTGTGTTTTGCAAACTTCCTGTATTAAAAAGAAATCTTTCCTTGCGGTATCTGCTCCTTTGAGTTATATAAGAATTATGAGTCTGACGGTCCATATCACACTGTCTATTGGAGTCTGTCATTCGGTTATGAGAGTCCATAGGACTGAGACCCAATTCCTGAGAAGCTTCCAAATTTGAGTCCTCATAATCAGAAGAGTTTGTGTTTGTGTTGGAAATGGAAGCAGTAGGATATCCCAAAATCTCAGGAAATAAAATATTGTACTCCATTATTCTCTCGTGTTCAAAAGTAACTTGCCTCCTGAACTGATCCAATGAAGAATTATATTGCAACTCAAAATTGTCCCTATCAGCATCATCAACTGAAGTATTCATCTCCACATCAACATTATTGTCTACATCAGCATCTGCAGACTCTAAATCACCCGACTGATCATCTTCTTCCTGATTGAGCATTACCAAGAAGCTATTCATGGTATAGGATATGGACTCATAATCTGGATAATGAAGTCAGTCTATTTCCACAATAATCTTCTCCATTCAAACGCAAAGTTACTGTTGTGTGCAAAACTTCCCAGGACATGGTGCCAATTAAAATTCGCAAAGCATACAGTGAAGTAAACTTCAAACTGATTTTATCATGTCCAATAACCCTTCCAATACCATGTAAGATCTTTGGAAGACAATCAACATTCCATCCAGAAATTGGCAAATTTGTTACAGACATTTATGCTAATCTATCAATTGCACAATCGGACTATATCCATGGTCGAACCTTGTCAAAGAATTTATTCCAATAGTGCATGTCAGTGGCAAAAGCTTCCATCATTAAATCATAATCATCAAATAATATTAGTGCTTGGGAAGCACCAAGAAAACGGATGCCAGAAAATATCAAACCTCTCTATATCAATCCCTTCTGTATCATGGAATAATCTACTCCCTCTTAAATCCAACCAACCAAACTATTAAGAAGCCATAGAATATCATGGTCTTTTGAATCATCAAGATGCTTCCTGTCACTATGATTAGCAATCTGAATATGACCTTCATTCTTTGAAACAATGTTCGAATTCAGAACATCTGCATAAGTTCTTTCATCCCTCTACCGAATCGGCACTTGAACCTTAGAAATTCGGTATTCATCTTCAGTGAAACCTTAGTTGCAGTCTGTCTGCGATCATGTCAAGCAATATTTGCTCTAGGTTTGTAAGAACCAAACCAGAGATCATTAAGATTTAACAAGAAGAATGCCGTCAGTTAAATTTTGTGCACTGTTCATATCGTGTTTTGAATAATTCAGCCAAGCTTGTAGGACACGTTGAAGAGAATGACTCAAGGGATACTATTTACTTTGTATTCAGTAATATATATAGAAATTTACATATAACTAATTGAGTAACAAAAGAAGAGTAAAATGAAGATTACAAGAGATTTGAAATTCAAAATAGCTAAAACTATTGATGACTAGAGATTTTTCAGATTGGTAGTGTCTGCAAATCCTTTACTGATCTTTCGATGTCGGCTAATATTTCAAACATTTCTTAATTGGATTCTTCTATCAAGTTTCTTAATATTTTCTATATATTAGACCTATTTTAATCAAGAAAAAGTTAATCAAGAAAAAGGCATCATTTTACAGAAAATTTAATACGAAAATTAGTAGAAATTGATAAAAGGATCCAATTTAGAAATTTCTAAAACGTTTAGAATCTAATTGATAAGATTTTTGTCTTGGAATTCAATTGATAATGCATTGGGGGCTAATTTGAGGTTTCCACTCAAATGTTGTGTAGCTTTTGGGCTTTCTCATGTTGTTCTCTTCTCTGCGTACTTTCATATTTCAACCCTTTGTCTTGTACTGTAGCTTCAAAACAATTCCTTCATTTCTTGCGTTTGTACTGTTCACTTAAAACCCATTATTAATCTACGCTTTGAAAGCTCACTTTTTTACCCTTCATTTCTCTCCAATTCAGTGTTTTAAACATGGGCTCTGTTTATTTTCTTGATTTGCTAGCATACTCATCTCTCTCAATTAATTCTTTCATAGAAAGTTTGGTGATCTTTGAAGTTGGTGTTTCGATTTATTATGCTATTGAATACATTGTTTAGTTGCCAGTTCACATCTTTGGTGAAAGCTGGACTTTTTTCTTTTGATTGTATTTGCAGAGCACTTGAAATGCGATTATGGGATGGTTTTTGTTGTTATTGCCACACCTCGGAAAACACAAATAGAAATCATCGAGGACGGAACCGGCACACGATCGGAAGGATTCCCACCAAAAACCTTCATGGCCGTGTTAAACATGAATTATCCAAATAATAATTCCATCATCCATAATTGATATGTTCTTGAAATAAAAATATTTACAGAAATGAATGAGTTTTCATGATGACTTAGTGAGTAATCAAAATAAATAAATGTCAGAATAACATTATCAAACACATTTGATGATGATTGTATTAGAAATTTTCATATTAATGCATGCCCCTTCACATCCTTTTAAAGGTACAACAATTCACCTAACTATTATAACATTTAAAAAATGTGTGATGGCTAGTCCCACCAAATATATAATTTACAATGTAGATAATAAAAGTTTGAATTGTTTATTAGGGTTTGTTTATGATTTGGAAAAAAATTGAATTTGTTTATAATTTGATAAAATTAAGTTTGATTTTGTAACTTTAGTGTATTATACAGAATGAAAAGATGGCTTATTTAATGGTTAACAATCACATTATATCAATTTTATTGTTATGTTGAAAATCTTGATAAATTGATTTTTTTATGGAATTAATAACAATTAAATGGTATTAATCTAGATTGAATAAGTTTGAATTGAGTAAATGATAAATAATTATTTAGGTACTGATTAACTATTGTTGATTGGGTTTATTTAGTAAATATTTTGATGCATCATTAAATTTTTATACAAAAACAATAATTGGTTATTTGATTGTGAATTCATTTTTAATTATCGAAGTTCATTTTTGAATTGATTATTACATTATTAATAAATATTGTTATCGATATTTTATATAAGTTTCTTAAGTAATGGATGATCGTTCTTAGATGTATCGAGATTCACATCAAGAGTTGTATAGGGAATATTAGTGGAAATTGAATTAAATATTTATGTGAGAAGTGTAAAATAAAAAGTTTCACCAATCAAATGTTGTGACAATACATTTTCTAAAAAAATATTCATTGAGAAAAATTTGTATTGGTTTTCATATGAAGAACTATATGTTCCTTACAAGACCATGTTAAAAAATATTGTTAACTCAATATCTAGTTTTATTGACTTATATGAAGTTGTAAATGATAATTGTAATCATTATAAGAGTATGGTGATGGATGAAATATTAATAAATCATGTTTATTCAGGTGAAAATTCACATAACATCCCTTTAAATGAAAAATCAAATGTAAATGCAGTTAGGTTTTTTGAACTTTTAAAAGGGCCTGATAAACCATTATAAATATTTTTGATAGATAGACTGGCAAATATTGGTCGTCAACTAATTTTATCATCGATACTAACATTCTTTTAGCCTATTCATTGACGTTCAAGTCATCGATGTAATTACTGACGAATCTACAATCCTCGATGCAACACTAGCCGATGAAATGTATTCGTCGATATATCCATCAGTGATATTTTTTTACCAACAAAAACAAAGCTTTTATACTGACAAAATATTATGTCTGAAAAAAAAAATCAATTTTATAGTGGTGATATCAAGATGTAAATTTCATACTTTATAAACACACATATTTCATAATAATTACTCACTTCATATACAAACATACATATCACATAAAAATTACTCATAATCATTTAACAGATTTCATATTGTTATACGTATACAAACACACATTTCATAAAAATTCTTAAATATATATATATATATCTCATATTTATTACTCACTATAATATATTGAATACTCACTTTATAGTATTCAACCACTTTCATTACAAATAAGCTATATGTGGTGCCTACGAATTACCTAAACATATTTGAGCATAATATGGAATTAACACCAAATTCAAATGAAATCAAATAAAACTAGATTAAAAAAAACATCAATAAATCTTAATTTCTTGTTAGGACCTAACTTAGAAATTGTCTTTTACTAGTAGGGACCAATTTGTAATTTCCTTAAAAATTCAAAGGTCAAATCATAATTGTACAATATTCAAGGAATAAACTAAAAATATCATAAAAAAATAAAAAAACAAATTATGATTTTTCATCCTTAACTTCACAATCATTTCATCCAAAATATCAAAAAAAATATTTCAGGTGTAAAATCTTAATTTTCTAAAGCTTAGTAACTAAACTTTAATTTTCATAATTCAAGACAAAAATGAGATTTTGTCATCTTCAACCTTATAACCAGAATTTCTAGAATTTTCAGAAAATATCAATAAAATTTCTTAATTCTTCTATTAAAAATGAGAAACTTTATTGATATGATGTGCCATTACAATCAACCAATTACAATGTATACATAGAAATACAACCAAACAATTATGAAAATAAATTATACTCTTCATTATTTTATTTTATTTTAGTTTAATGTGGGTGTTCGGGTCAGTTTGCGCGTACCTCGACTAAAATTATTAGTTTTATCCTTTGATGTAGTACTTGATTTCCTCCATAATTGATGATTGTATTGATTAGATTTCAATTCAAAATATATTCTCTTGATTTGTTTCCTCAACGTGTCTCTTTAAACTTGTAGAGATTTTTTTAAAACAGTCTCCATAAGTTTGATATCTATATTTAAAGATAATATTGAAATTATGATGAATATTTTTAAAAATAATCTAAATAAGCCAAGATTATTAAATCCAAAATAATACTATGTAACTCTTCGTGTATCATTAAAAAAAAAACAAGGTTGAGAATTGGGAATGTAATTCATTTAAACAAATATAGGTTAATAGTAATATATATATATATATATATATATATATATATATATATATATAGATATATATATATATATATAGATATATATATATATTATTTTTTTGTAAGGGATGTATAGTGACGATGGTAGAAATAAAATGACAAGAACAAAAAAGGTTAAGAAAATAAAGAAAATAAAGATTCATGTCTTTTTCACTGCTGCTCTGTTTATCTAGCTTCCTTCTCTGCTCTCTTTGCCATTCTTTTTCTGCTAAGACCTCTCAGATTTTCAAGTGATTGGTTGTTTAGAAAAGAGAAAGATTTCCATTTATATAGTTCTAAACCTTTTTTATTTTATCCATTTAGCCCCTAAAGCAAGTTTTTTTTTAAAAAAAATATTTTGGTTTACAAAGATACAAAACACTTCCTTACTATTGCTTATTAACAACGAACTCATCATCAATTTACTGATTAAGTTTATCATTAACATTACTTAGCGTTTTCAGTGTCATTATTTCATATTGTTCTCTTCTCTGTATACTTTGAGCTATCCACTCAAATGTTGTATAGCTTTTGGGCTTTCTCATATTGTTCTCTTCTCTGTATACTTTAACTCTTGTCTTGTACTGTAGCTTCAGAACGCTTCCTTCCAAGTTCACCAGAGCTGGACCTGAATTGCTCCGACTCACTGAGACATTGTCGCCAAGTTGGGGGTTTTTTGAAGGTATTTCTCTCACTTGTTCTCTTCTTTCATTTCTTGAGTTGTTCATGGGCTTTTTTGGTTTGGTCAAAAACTCTCTCTATACATCTCTCAGATTTGGTGGGTCTTAGTTTTTTACTGTTCACTTAAATCAATCTTTAAACCCCATTAATCTACACTCTAAAAGTTCACTTTTTTCTTGATTTGCTAACATACTCATCTCTCTCAATTAGTTCTGTCATATAGAGCTTGGTGATTTTTGAAGTTGGGGTTTTGATTTATTATGTTACTGGATCAATTGTTGGAATAAAGTTTAATTTCTATTATGTGTGATGTAGTTTAGTTGCCAGTTCACATCTTTGGTGAAAGTTGGAATTTTTCTTGTTTTGATTGTATTTGCAGTGTACTTGAAATGTGACTATGGGTTGGTTCTGGAGAATAAATGGAGTAGGCCGATTTTTCAATCATTTTCTACCAAAAAAGAGGATGAATGGAATGATGCATGAGAAACAGCGTTGCTGCCGGAGGATCTGATGGTTCAGAACAGAGCTCCATAGGAAAAGGATGTAAAATTGTCTTCATCCACAGGGATAGAGAACAAAAAATAAAAATCGAGAACAAAATCACTTACATGACCATGAAGTAATAAGGCTATGTTTCCTTCCCATTCAAGAATCCAACACAGCTCCCTAAAAGCTGTTTTGAATTTGAATGGACTAAGAATTTGGTGCATTTTGTTTGTAGTAAGTGTGATAAAATGTTTTCTGCTAGATTATTCAGGTAGTCTCATGTTATAGGTCCTCTATGAAGTTTAGAAAATTAGAGAATAAATTTGATGTCCTTTTTAGCCCTACTGAATTCCAGGATCTTTTAAGCTTGTGCAGGATTACTGGCAAGTTTGGAATATAACGTGGATTCCTTTTGTCTAACTCACCAATTCTAATAGATATCTTATCACGTAATTTTGACACTGCCATTAATGACTTGGACAACACAGATCCCAAGCTCTTACGAATTTAAAAGCAAGCTTGATGGTTGGGAAACAACAACGAAGGCACAAGATGGAGATATATGGGAAATGTCACAGAGGGAGGAAGATACTCTCTTCCAAGAATTTGATCATCGAATAGCATACAGCAAATTTCAGGTGAATTGATGTTTTCATGCCATTAAGTTTTTTTTTTCTTAGGCTACTCTTAGCGATGAATCTACAATTCAGCCTAGTCATCATCTCCTTTCTGCTAAACTAGCAAATTTTTCTGTGACTACTTGCAGATAGCTAGTTTTATCGAGGATCGCATATTTAGCAGGAGAAGACCTATTGATGGTTGGAAATACATGATAGAGGTGTTGGGACCAGATGCCAAGAAAGGGAGGGGTAGTGTTTCAAGAATACCGAGTATATCAGATCCATCTACACAACCATTCAAGGGGGACAGGAAACTGATTTCCCACAAAGGGGGTAGTTCAGCTCCTGACTCTGCTGAACTTTCTTTCTTTGTTCTTGGCCATTGTATGTTTGCTTGGTGATCAAGCTGCATGCCGTCATGTTTTCTTGAGAGAGTGTTATAGAAAAGACGTCCAATAGGTTAAGCTACTCGTAGCTGTGAGGAAGATAAAGTTCTGTCAATCAAGAAAATGGCAATCTAAATTTGTAAATCATCGATTCATTGTGACTGTAAATGTTGTATATGTACAGATCTCTACGCTAGAAGATTGGTAGGGGTTTGAGAGGCTAAATGTTGTCTGGTTATTCATTTGTGACCCCCAAACTGCTCTGAAAAAATCAAAGCTACCACAGTTTTTTGACATTATGTTCATCAAACAACTTTGTTTGCCAGGACTCTTCAAAGCACATAGGAAATTCCTTTTAGAACAACTGGTTTCTGAATGATATTGATTCCAATCTGCAAGCATTAGTCCGACACATCATCATCATAAGTTGCTATCATGGCAATGATCAATGGCAAAACACGTCTTCTTAACTTCCAGATTCTCATTGCGACTTCATATCTATCCAACTCAGGCTTCTGAATATTCAAAAGAAGTATTTGGAAAGAAGATGCAGCTTGACCAAGAGCACAAAGGCTTTCAAACCCAGATGCAACAGTAGCAACATTGCAACCTAGCTTCTCAAGCAGTGTCGTAGTGTCCGAGTCACAGCTTTGTTGAAATCATCAACATCAGCTAATAGAACTTGGAAGCCTCTGAAAAGAGAGTTGGAATATGAGTGCTCTGAAGAGTCTCTGGATTCAGAGATTGACTGCAATGGATGGTCAAAGTTGAAACCCAAGAACAAATCTCACGCATTCAGGAAAACCTTGAGAGTTGGGCACTATCTAGATCTTGGCTCGCATCAACTACCAAATATAACGAGGTGGGCTTCATCATTTTAGGGAGAATGCCTGCTTCTGAGATTCATATGTCTTCCATCAACGACCTTTTTCTTCTGATCTTGTGCTCCATGGAATCTACTGCAACTTTTGAGCACTGTCCATGTTTTTTTCCACTGTAAGTTCTGTTTACTTTAACCAGCTAATCGTTTCATTACCTAGATTAGATGTTTCTTCTATATAAAAAAAAACCAACGCCTTTTCCTGGGAAGTTTCATATGTCAATGAATCGATTTTGCAATGTTTTTTATTTGTAATGTCTGCAGTTGCGTAAATTGCCAGCCTCGAATGCCCAATGCATTGCTATTCTTTAAGCTATAAAATGCTTCTTTTTTCCGAGAAACATGTAAATTGTTTAATCCTTCAAGTAAGCAGTCCCTTGTTCTTGTTAATAATAACAGTAATAATTTATCAGTGCATGCAAAGGAAGATTAATTAGTATTAAGATCATAAGCCAACAAGATAGAGGGGTGGATGTTCTCAAGAACAGTTCCCATCAGACGAGCAACAAAGGAAGTTCTAGTTAGAGCACAAACTGTATTTATTAGCACGTAGACTTGCTGCAAATGTGGTCGATATTATCTGCTCTCAACAAAAATGTCAACTTTGGAAATTAATATTTCCGGGTTTCCAAGACTCACTCTTGTTTAGTCATCAACTAAGGGACCTACTTGTGTGGAAATATTTGTAATTGAATAATTCAACCTTCAGTTCCATGTTCAGCACCACTTGCTGGACAATATATTTAAGTTCCGATGACTTGGAGGTGAAGGAGGAAAAGGACACGCCAAACGAAGATTGGTTTTTCTTGTTGACGGTGAAAAAGAAAGATCTTTTAGGACTAACAATCCAACAGCAACTTGGGAATCTTGAGTGCAAGAACCTTGGAACTCCAATTTCCATTAGTAAGCTGCTTCGTTTCTGGTAGTGGTTCAGCAATGTTACTGCAGAAACACGTTGACTGGTGTACAACTGAATTTACTGGTTACTTAATTCTTGGTGTGCAACTGTAGATTGGATTGGATTGAAGTGGACATAAGAAGGTGAAGATGACTTTCTTGATCAGTTTTTTATTTCACTTAATTGGTTTGAAAAAAATTTCCTTGCAGATTTTTCTTCTCACGTACTAATTGGACATATCTGATTTGCTCGATGGTTTGTGGACGTCGATCATAAATGTGATGAGATTTATATACATGAGCATTGCTTAAATGAGAAAAGTTGATGATATATTCATAATAACTGAATACATAATCTCATATTTAAGATTTTGAGCTCCAAAACATATCTACGACTCAAGAAAAAGAAAATTTAAACACAGTTTTTAGATTGAATAAAATGGTATGAAATTATTGTTTTAGAGACGCAGCTTGAGTGTTTCTAGTCCACAATGTCTTGGCACCTTCAGCAACAACCTCTAAGTTTTTCATCAAGGCATGAACAACCTTTAAAGCACTATTTCTTCAACATTTTTAGAGGGGAATCGCTTGGATATTTCAACCTCAATGACAATTAATTTCAAGGGAAAATTCCATTGTTTTTCATCAACTGCACAGTATAGAAAGTTCTTGATCTTGACAAAGATTGAGGATACAATTTCTATTTTCTAGAAATGTTTTTAGAGATATAAGTTCTTGTTTTAAAATTCAATAATGAGGGTCGACTACTTATAATTCTTTCTTTGAATTACAGATTTTTGATATTTCCAAGAATAATTTAAGTGGATTTTTTTAATAATCTTGAAGCAATGATGGGTGCTGATTAAAATATAATTTACATAACAGCAAGAAATTATTCTAGCTATATCTATTCCATAAAAATCACTTGTAAAGAGTCAGAAATTGAGTTTGTGAAAACCCGAAGTATCCTCTCATAGTACTTGATTTATCAAATAACAGTTTCAACAATAAGATTCCAAAGCTAGTGGGAAAGCTTAAATGATAATTAATTATCATTGGGATTTTTTATTAATTTACAGTCATTAGATCTTTCTTCAAATTCAATTGCAGTTGACAAATCCAACATTTCTTGAAGTGTTAAATGTTTTACGTACTATCATGAGAGACCCATACCTTGTGGAAAGTCGTTCAACATGTCTGATCATAGCTCATTTGAAGGAAACTTGGGTTTATATGGATTTCCAAAGCCAAAAGAATGCAACAGTGGTGAGGCACCACCATTGCCGCCATCAAATAAGTAGATGATTCAACATTGTTTGGAGATGGATTTGGATGGAAAGCTGTTGCAATGGGGTATGGATGTGGGCTTATGTTTGGAGTCATCATGGGATATGTTGTGTTTAATTAGAACAAGAAGACCTGCATGGTTTCTAAAAATGGTTGAAGATCAATGGAATCTAAAGGCAAGAAGAAGAAAGAAGAAAGCTAGTAGAAATGCAACAAGAAGAAGCTAAACAGTGCAGTCGGTATCTTCAAGTAAGTTATGTAAGTCCTTACCTTTCTGATTCTTGAAGTGCTCATAATTACACTTTTATATTTTTTTCATTGCAATACAATTTCTTACCTCATATTTTTATTTCTTTCTTGCAAACATAAATGAAGGCAGCAACCTGCACATTTGTAGCCATACTGTAACTTAAAATTTTGAGTATTTGTGGATAAGTAAGGCCAGCAAAAGATCTCAAGACCTCAACATGACCTGCTGTATGCTTCACACTGTAAGTTAGAAATGGCAGGGAGTTTACGCAACACAATCCCTGCAGCATCCTCGTCCCCACCTCTGTTCTCCCTGGGCAACTCTACTATAGGAATCAACTGAGTATCCAAATCAAAATTCAGAAACAATGACCGCCTAACAAATTATGTCAATCCCACCAAACCGGCTCAAGAATGTAGCCATCCTATCAATTTCTTCAATAGACTATAGGAACAAAGCCTTGGACAAATTCACATTGTTTTCTTGAGTAATTCCACGATCAATCAACAGCTTAGCCTTTTCATCAAAACCAGCCAAGAACCTTGGCACAGTGGCAATCACAAGGAGCCTAAGCTACGCTGGCTCGACCTTTCCTTCTAATTCATTAAGCACAAAATATATCAACGGATCAATTTCATCAGCTATTAAACACATCCGGCCACTTCACAATTAAGCGATATAGTTCAACGGCTAATCTAAACGTGAAACATGGTCTCGTATAGAATCAAAAGATGCAAACTTTAGACCTGGGATCTGCTTAACAGTAACCCATTTTCTTTCTCATTAAAACCCAGTACTCCAAATGTGTATCTGAACATAATATGCACAGCATGTTTGACAAAAGGTCTCTGAGAATGAAAACAGCTCACCAACTTCAATCCGCAAAACAGCAGGCAAGTCGAGGCAGCTGTACTGGACTAGAAGGTGTTTAGTGAGTGAAAAACCCACAGGGCCTAAGAATCTTGATGCTTTAGATAAATTTACTAGAGTTGGCTTTTTATGGGTCGAGAGAGTTGCAAATGGAGTAGCTAAAGATTGAAGCTTTGTTGGTGATGTGTTTGTTGTTTGCAATAGAAAGGAAGAACTAGAAGAAGAAAATAATGGGTTTGCTGTTGCAAGCATGGTTGTCTTCGTTCAAATGTTCCCTTTGGACGAGCTTGTGGCCGTGGAAGTTGAAGGTTTTGACAGTGGCTTCAGCTTCACTGCTCTAAGTTTGCCTCTACTACTACTCTGGTGAATTGGGTATAAGCACATAGTTGCATGCAGTTAGGTTTCAAGTATTGGTGGTCATGAGCATGAGAAACCTAATCATTGGTAAAATGCACACACTGCTCTAAGTTGAACTGGGGAATTTGGAACAGGTTCACATTGATGAAAAGATGGAATAATACACTGTAGTTTCCTGTAACGAAATATTTAATGTTACTGAAGGATGTTATAACTACTAGAGATACAAATAATAATGATTTCGCTCCATGTCCAATCAATCAGGGGTTAGAATCAGGGTTTGAGGTAATTGTGAGCTTGAGTTTCAAACCCCAAATTCTGTTACCTCTTTCAGGGGGGATTGTGACAAATGAAACCATTTCAGATCCAAGAGCTTCAGCAGCAGGAGGCGTTGTAGACAAATGTAAAGGGTTTGGTCTTGCAGACAACTTGCAGCTATCAATTCTGGAGTTTAGAACAAATCCATCAAGTCTTGTTCTTTCTTTGATTGTCCTTGAGACGATTCTTGGTAATATTCTTCCCACTTTTGTTGCTCGTAGGTATAGTTTTTATAAGAATAACAGATGAGCCACTCTTTATAGATTTCTCGGGCGATCTTGAAAAATGGAACCTGCAAGACATTCAAAAAGAGAAAAATGCATCTCTCATGTGAATTCAAGCATCAAACAATGTGAAAAATTATGAGAAGCAGCACAAGGCCTGCAATTATATTTGCCTCTTTTTGGGAACTTGGCTAAGATCCTCTGGCATTTGTTTATGTTCCTCTTCCCTTCTCTCATCCTCTTGTTTCTGAACCTACACAAGGAAGAATAAACATAACATTAGCACCTCTCCGGTCATAACTTGAAGACTGATCAAAGCTTCCCCTTCCATACCATCATTTGGCATGCTGTTGTAGTCAGCATTACCAGCTGAGGCACCAAACATCTCAAAATGAAATGAATACAAGTAATGCAGAGAAAGACAGATGACACAGTTGGTCAACTCTTGCTTGCCATGCTTTGATTCAGGAAAAACCCATGCAGAATACTATTACTTTCACACTGTTGGACTGAACTCAGTCCAAGCCAAATGCCAAAAGCATAGCCATAACATTGCTGAACATGGAGGTTAGCAAATAAGCAAAAAGAAAAGGGATACTTCAATGGGTGTTTGCTATAGCAATCTTTAGCTTCCTAACAGCTTTCAGAAAGGTATGCTGCGCATGCAGTTCTAAAATAAGTCCAAACAAACAGAAAGAAAAGGGATACTTCGACCCATTTGCAGTCTTTGGACAAGTAGATGCAGATTACAATGTTACCATAACCATAACAATGTCAAGCAAAGAAAACTGAAAACTTAATCAGTACTATACTGAGTGGAGAATGGTAAAGTGCAAGGCAGTGTGATACTATTAAAATGCCATAACTACTTATTCCAGTAAAAAGAACCGAGATGGTGGCAGATATATATGATCATAATTTATAATATCCTATGCTTATTTACTTCACACATGAGAAAATCTGTACCGCAAAGAACTAGTTGCTGAAAAATTGTTAACCTCTGCATCTTTTGGAAAAGATTTATCAATAAATGGATGTATCTAACCTACATGACTGCTTCGATAGGAAAAAATAGCCCCTGTTCCAAATTAATACAAAGAGGCAGCCAGTAGACGGATCATAAGGTGAGCAAATCATTTCAAGGAAATGAGTCTGCACCCGTAATTAAGTTAGGATTTGCATTCCCAAATGAATACAACTGATCTCAGCGCATTGTAACCTCCATGTGATGCAAACACCAACTAATTAGGAAAGCCAAATAGATCATTGCATTTGTTGAACATGTTCTATCAGGCAAAGGCCCAAAAATGTACACCCCATCAAGTTTTTCCAGAACATAACCTTCTAAGTTCAGAAAATTAGAAAATTGAAGAATATAAAATTTCTTTCTTATAATATGCCTCTAGAAACATAGAACGAATTTCTAAATCATAGAGGTAAATCAGACAGATAAACCTAATCCCAACAAGGAAGTCCACTTAATTGGAAACTTTAAAACCATTGCAGACATATAAGCATAAAATAAAGGCAACTTCTTTATCATACAAACATCAAGTTTTTTAGAGGAAGCAGTTGCAACATTAGAATCAATTACAAGCTAGGAGTATATATACAGTCATTGACAATCAAAAGTTAATATTCAGACATCAAAGTCACAGTCAAGGGTTTCTACTTTATCAGCACTGCAATATTTTGAAAGAGAGGAACTTTCATGCTAAGAGGCATGATTATCTTGCTAAAACTGATGAAATAAAGATGTTGATTTGTGCTTTAGCACTAATCAAACTATTCAAGTTTGACGGGTGAATATTTTATGTAATCTGAGAGGCTAAACTGTGGCAAAATGCATAAGCTCTTTTGCGATATGTGATAGCACAGTTTACTCGATCCATTGCAATGATAGGAATGAATGTAATAAGCTGACCGCTGCAGTTTCAACGCCATAGTCCACGACAATTTATACTGATGCTAGACTCAACAATATCAACTTATCAACTTATCTTACACATGCAATACTGAAAGACCATGTCAAGAAAACAGAAAGGAGCTCAAATGCTGCACAAGTTAAGACCTTGCAATATTAAGTCACTAACTAATTATCTGAAACAAGTTATGCAGCAATAAAACATAAAACCCGTATGTAAAATTTTCCTACCCCACACAAAAAAGACTAAAACAAATAAACTCACATCATTGACATCCTTAGACGATCCAACCTCTAAGTTTGAAACTTTAGCTTTCTTCTTAGCACCATTTCCATTAGCAGATTCCAAGTCATTTCCTTTCCTCTTCTTGCTCCCAAACACCCAAGATTTTCCCTTCTTATCTCTAACTTTCCACACATTCTTCTTTCTAAACACCAACTTATCAAACTTCCACACTTGACAACTTGTATCAATTACAGTCACTTCACTTCTTGAATACCCTTTTAGCTCTTTATCACCACCAACACCAAAACCCTTCTCCTCCTCAACATCCTCCTCAACATCCTCCTCATCGTCATCATCATCATCAACAACCCCACAATCCACATTATTAGAATTCTTATCAGAATTCAATGACCCTGTTGCAGCAAGGACATTCCGGTCTTTTCGCACACAATCTAAAGAATCATTACCACTATTATTCCCTGAAATGAAACAAAATTTAGGTTTTGTTTGTTTCCTAGGAACCTTCTCCTTTTTCCTGGAAAGTCTTGAACTTTCCTCAACTGGGTCACTGACACCACCCATGTTGAAGAGGTCTGAAAGAACATTGTTCATTATAAAGAACAAATCTTTATTGTCACTTGAAGAAATCTCCCTGGCTGTTGCTGTCGCTGTTGTTGCTGTAACTTTGATTTGATCTGAGTCAGAGTGAGTTGACTCAGAGTTTGAGTTGATAACAGAGTTTGAGGCATTGGTAGTTGGAGAACTTGATGGGTTTGGAACAGAAGGGTTATTATCATTGTTGTTGTTGAAGCCTCTGTTGGACCAGAGCCGGTCTAACCAGTTTGAACTGGACTTGCTGGTTTGAACTGAACACAGCATTGATTGATTGGCTTGGTTTAATGGGATTTGAGGAGATTCTCGATCTGTAATAATCTTGAAGGGAATGAGAGAGAGATGAGAGCTTTTTGACACTGAACTACAATAAGTTTGGTGGGTGGTGTTGATGGCGGTGGCTGCCACAGATGGGAAGAAAGAGTTCTTGTAGATTTGCCCATGGGATAAACCATAAGCATAGTTTTGTTGGTTGCCACTTGGTGCATTTTTGGAAGCCTTTGAGAAAATAAAATGTAACCAAGAACTGTTTGAATTGGTTTTTGGCAAAAGCAAAAGGTATCCCTTTGAAGATTTATTTCGTAAAATATATTTGTGCTTTTTATTGTTTTGACTGAATTTGTGCTTTGAAGATTTCTCTTTGACAATATTTTTTGTTTTTTCTTTTAAAAATATTTTTTAAATTGTTTTTTTAGATATTTTTAAATAATTTTGATGTATTGGTATAAAAAGAAAATATAAAAAAATTATTTTGATATATTATTATTTAAAAAATACTTTTAAAATATATTTTATACCACAATATTAAATATTAAATCAATAATATAATGTGTTTTAACCTTTTTTAAAAATCTTAAAATGTTACTGTTTTGGATTGTCGTGTATCAATTTAAATGGTGTTTGGTATTGTGATCTAATTGTATTTTTTAAAAAAAGTTATCTTTAAATTAATTTTTAATGTGTTGATATAAAAAATAAAAAAATATTATTTTGATATATTTTCAAGTAAAAAATACTTTGAAAATCAACATAAATCACACTTATAAACAAACCCTTAAATTAACCTATCTAGTTTGTTACTCGAGTCATGGACCGGGTCAAGGGCTAGATCAAGTTTGATAATTTCAGTATGGACATGTTGCTTCTAACATAGGTATTAATCTTAATCTAGCTTGATAGGTCGACCTAGCCTTTAGCCTGGTTTTTAAAAGATTTAATTTGAAGTTTATCTGATTGATCTTATAGGTGAACTTATGATCAACATACTCAAAATCTAGTTTGAGTTTTTTAAAAAAATAAAATGATGTCACTTTCACTTTTTAAAAAATTAAAACAAAATTATTTTGAATTGATTTGAGTTACCCAAATTAATCTGTCCAACTCGTAACTTAAGTCTTGAGTCGAGTCATAAATCAAGCTGAATTTAATAACTTTAATTTTTATTTAAATATGTGACAACACAATAAAAAAAATACTAATATGAAATAAAATATAAAGATTTCTAATCAAATATGAAAAAAAAAAAAAAGCCACTTTGTTTTTGATGTAATTGTAACAGCTGCAAACCAAAAGTTGCAATTTTGTCACAATGATTCATGGGCTTGCAACAAACTATGCATGGATTGCATAATGTAATGATGTTAAGATCATGTGTGTATGATAATAAATGGTGAGTCACATTATTTCAAGCATAAACATTTTTATCTTTAATTTTATTTTATGAAAAAGCAATTAATGTGATAATTAATGTCAATGTGCTTGCATGGATCCACTCTTTAATTAGGAAGACAACACTCTTTTGCATTGGATGGCGCACCAAATTAATTATAGCAAATTCTATAGTGCCAAAAATAGACATCACTTGTGAGCAGATGACCGAAACAAAATTAGGAAGGAAAAAAAAAATATATATATATATATTTCTCAATGTTCTCAATGTGTATTAAAATTGAAATTAAAAAAAGGGCAACATGTCTCGCTGTGCCCATGTGAGTTTCCACTATGGTTCATATGGTGAAATTATTATTTTTTGTCTCTAAGGTTTTTTTTTTTCAATTTAATCTTTTAATTTTATTTTTCTCTAACATTGCATTGATTTCAGATTAATATCATTGATTTGTTTTTATGTTTATATATGGAAACCTAGTAGTGTCAAGAAATATTTCTCCACTTGATTGATGCTCAATTTAAAATAATAAAATTTAATTTTATTGATTTGAAAAATTAGAGTTTCGAGGACTGGATTTTAAGCTTAAACAAATGTTTGGTCCTTCTTTTTTATGCTAATATCAAAGATTTATTTTCAAAGTCAAGGGAAGATTTTTTTCATCACTCGATTTTTTTTTTCTAATTTAATCCTTTTATACTGACTTTATTTAGGATCTCACTTGATAGTTTGTTTTGATTTTCTAAATATAGAATTCTCGCAATGTCAAGAAAAATAAAATAAAATTATGTTGATGTAGAGCAATTAAATATTGATAGATCAAAATTGAAACTCAAACAAAGATGGTGGGCTAGGGTAAATGGGTAGGGCAACTTAGATGGTGCGTATGTTACACGTGCTGGCATGTGGAGGATAGCTAGTGCATGCAACTACCTTCGGTGATGAAAATTCATTGTTCATAGTTGTTGAAAGCATCGCAGTGAGCATTTTCTAGTGATGTGACACGTGTCATGATTAGAGAAACATGGTAATCCATGTTTTTTTTTTCCTTCTCCTCTCTCTTTTCTCTTTTCTCTCCTAAAGTTTCATGTTGCTCTGCCAAAGAAAAAGGTGTCCTACCATTTTATTTTTGTTTCAAATTTGATCCTATTTTTTATTGTTATTTTTTGCTTTAGGTCTTAAAAAAAATCAATTTTTTTTTAATTTTATTCTTCATCATTGGATTGGTTAGAAGTTAAGGTTCATGATTTTTTTATGAGGTGGTTCTTGCTCATGACTCGGATCACAGATTTAAAATGTTAACCCAGGTTGACATTGATCTTTTTTTAGATATTTTTTTACATCAATTTTTTTTTAATTCCATCATTCAAAATTCTATTTGTTGGAAATTGAGCTATTTGATTTTCTTTGCTTTCCTTTTTAAAGGGTTATCATAGTGTCATGACCTAGATCCCAAGTCTGGCGGCTTAGTCTAAGTGACTTTGATTTATTTTTTCGGGTTGTTTTTTAAGATTGAATATTTTTTTTATTTTGTCCTTCAGAATTAAGTTAGTTTGAGAATTGAGTTTCATAATTTTTCTCGTAATTGGCTTTCTATTAGGTTATCTCGTTTCAATTATCTGGCTCGTAAGGTTTGGCAGCCTTGCTTAGGTTTGTTGGGTTTTTGTTTGCTTCTTTTTGTTAATTGATTTTATTTTTTATTTTATCATTCTACATTTAGATTGTTGAGAATTGAGCATTGTAATTTTTTTAATTTGCTTTCTATAAAGTTATCGTGACCTCACAATCCATGTCACAGGTTTAACATGTTAATTCTAGTTGACTTGGGTCATTTTTTTTTCTCAATTTTATTGTTCGACATTAGATTGTTTAGTAATTGAGATTCATTATTTATTCTTTTGCAAACATTCTTTTTGTGCTGGTTATCATGATCACTTTTTATGTTTTTAATTTAGTCCATTTATTGTTATTGTTTTTTTATCATAATATTAGATGAAGTAGTCTTATTGGATCCAATGAGTTCTATAACTTGGATTATAAATTTTTTTGATTATCTTTTCAAGTTAAATATTTTTTTGCTCAACCCACAATATAATGCAAGTTACCTATCTAATGGTAAGGTGAAACTGAATCATCTTCAAGAGATGAAGAGGTCTTGATTTGTAACGAGGATAAACCAAAGTAGTTTTCTTTATTTTTCTTAAGAAATATTTTTTTTCGAGATAGCAAAGAATGTGTTTAGTTATTAAAAAAAAAACACAACATTATCAGTGTTAAATTCTCTTCGAGAGACGAAGAGGTTTTTATTTATAACAAGGATAAAAGCATTTATTTATTTATTTTTCTTCTTTAGGACACTTTTCCTGAAATAATGAAAAAAATAGTATGCTTATTAACAAAAAAAACAATTGACAGGATTTCCACATTCTTAACGTCAATAATTATGGAATACAAAGAATGAACTTTAGTAAAGGGACTAGATTTAAAAAATGATAAGAATATAGGGACTCATGTAGAATTAGCCCCAAAAACATGTCAACAAAGTACGCTATTACACAACACAACTGAGACCTCTCTGTCTGTACATCCAAAGATACATATAAAGACAAATCTAGGAGAGGCGGTGTTGGGAGACGAGTACTTAACTAAAGTCAGTCTCCACCAATCCTCTCTCTCTCTTTTTTTCCCAAACTGGGCCCCCCTCCTCTATGCACACAGTTCCTTTTAGAAGATTTCTCCTACACCAAACAAGGTTGCTTTGCGAAGTACTCAAAAACAGCATGGTGACATGAACCCAGCCCACCTCTTCTCTTATCCACTCACACAATCTTTTCTTGCCACCACCACTCATGTCTCAATCATCTTCACACACAAAAACAAACACAGACACCCTCTTTGTCTTCTTCTTACCAAATTCATGTGATATTTCTTTTCAGGGTTTGATATTTCTCTATATTTCTTTAAACCCTTTGTTGTCTATCTCTTGAGTTATCAATTTCCTTGATTACTCGATTCAAAGATTGAAACTTTTGTTACCAAAGACAACGAAGATTACAAATTTAGAGGTTTATTGATAACCCATTTAGGTTTTGTGAGTTTATATGATGCTATGGCCTTGATTGAGGCTTTATATGATATTTTAGAGCATCCCTCTTCAATGTTAGGTGTACGTACAGAAACGGTGGGTTTTTTAGGTCCACTGTGGATATCTTTTCTTATTGGCTTGATTATTGGATGGTCATGGAAGCCTAAATGGGTGACCAGGGAAAGTGACAAATTGGCTTCTTGTGTATCAAAGATATTGGAGTCATCGTTGCCATCTTCACCTTGTCGATTTTTGATGTCTCCATTGAAGAGTTTTGGTTCTTTCTCGCAGTGGAATTCGGTCTTGGTGAGGTCTTCAAATTGTGAAGCTTCTTGGGTTGTGGACAACAACAACAATTTAGAGCATCAGAAACCATCTCATGTGCCACCTACAGAATATGAAGATTGCAGGTACGAGCCCTTATCACAAAGTGTCTAGTTTTCTGTATCAATAAAAGATTAAATGAAATGAGCCTTGCAATCTTTGAATGAATTTAGAAGTTTGTCAGTAGTATTTGTTTTGTCTATTGTTAAATAACGGGTAAAGTTCTCAATAATTTTGTGGAGTTGAAATTCGTAATCAGTTTGATTAACTGAGGGTTGCTTGTGCCATCATGACAACTTATGGTATGAAAGTATGGTATCTAATGGGAAACTTGAATCTGTGCAAATACTAGAATTGGATGGGGCAAGAAACAGAAAATCTATGATTCCTTGTAGTAATAGTTTCCAGTTTAGCAATGATCTCGTCCTTTATGATTTGTTTAGAATTATCAATTGTTGGGTTTGACACACAATGGGAAACTTTGTCTCTATGGGATGACCATAAAATGGTTTTGGATAATATCAAAGAAAGTTGTGAATGAGCTTAATTTGGGGCAAGTGAATAATTTATTCTTTGTACTTGTCTAGTAGATCACAGCTGAATGAAGAGCAGTCTAATATTGCTAGTCTAGTCACGGAGGAGGATTTAAAACATTTGAACCAGCTTGTTGAGGTTAAAGATGGAGGTTCTACTTGGATACATATGATGGATCGTTCCACCCCAACTATGAGATACCAAGCATGGAGGAGAGATCCCAAGGTAGACTTTTCTCTCTTATTCAAACAGTAATTTAATACAGGCCAACAGTTTTATCAGTTCTTCTGATTCAATTTGGTAATTTGGTTGGAATTTCAGCTACTTTCTTTCATGCAATTGGATAATGTGTGGAATATAGACATCTTTTTTATCAGTTTTTGGTTTAATGGGTTGTTAGACTGGTCCTCCTCAATATCGTAGCAGTACTGTCTTTGAGGATGCCTCACCAGAGATAGTGAGAGACTTATTTTGGGATGATGACTTCCGGACAAAGTGGGATGACATGCTTGCTTATTCTGCAATATTAGATGAATGTTCCATCACAGGGACCATGCTAGTGCATTGGATACGAAAAGTGAGTCTTCCTTTCATATGTTCTAAATCATAGCTTGTCTTGGTTTTATGTGCTCATCTCCTACCAATGCTTTGTGCTGCAGTTTCCCTTTTTCTGTAGTGACAGAGAATACATAATAGGTCGGCGAATATGGGAGTCGGGCAGATCTTATTTCTGTGTGACGAAGGTATGAATCAGGAGTTTATTATTCTGTGTTTATAAATTATGTACAATAATAATAATAATATTAAGCAGCATCTACTTGGTACCTAACTCAACTTATGATGGGACAAACATGGAAACTGAGTTCAGCTATATGTAAGGTAACAGAGGTCTAACAAGCCAATCGGCTAGGGCTGCTGATGCTAACTAAGTTGAACTGGTCTTCTGAAACCTTCCATTTTGAATATCCCCAACCATAGGGTACAAATAAACAATTAATTCTCACTGGCTTAAAATTGGGATGGCTTAAAGTGCTTCTCAGAGTGTAATTCTTATTAGTTCCAGTTCATATTGAATTGACTCGGGTGAATTGAAAAATTAGTAACTTGTGTCTAAGAAAATGTTTGAAACGATACACAATGATAGGGATGGAAAAGACTCGTTCCTTTTGGATACGAGGGAGGCCCTCTCTGTGTAATTACAGTTCCCAAACTAACCCAGTTTTCTTCTAGAACTACATCTTTCTATTGCTCAAACTCATAATCACTTCCCACTAGTGGGAGAGAGATAGCAATGGACCACAAGGTCCTGTGGAAAAAGACTTTCTTTATTAACAAATGGGAGCATTCTGCAATCTCATCTATCAGCTTTTTATCATGTCTGCTTGTTTTCTTTTGCTATCATCGCTGAGATTTTGGACCTCCAATCTAATTGACTGCTTCTAACTAATTTCAGGGAGTACCATGCTCATCTGTCCCAAGGCGAGATAAGCCAAGACGGGTTGACCTATACTACTCAAGTTGGTGTATCCGAGCAGGTATATCATATCTTCTTCCTTTCTGCCATTTAATTGAATAAATCCTTCTTCACCTTGAAACATTTCTTCAGGTTCTCACTACCCCAGAACATTGGGCAATTGCTTTGTCCCGTGAAGAGCTAGTCTGTATATTATTTGTCATGAGACTTAGAATAGTGACTAACAGCTAAATCCACTTGAATTACACTTGATCAGTGGAATCGAGGAGAGGTGATGGCCAGCTGACTGCTTGTGAGGTGTTGCTCTTCCATCATGAAGACATGGGCATCCCATGGGAAATCGCTAAGCTTGGAGTGCGGCAGGGCATGTGGGGAACTGTCAAGAAGATTGAACCTGGTTTACGTGCCTACCAAAAAGCAAGAGCATCAGGGGCAGAACTTTCTCGGCCTGCTTTCATGGCTCAGGTTAACACCAAAATAAATCCAGAGTTGCTGAGATCCTTGGGAGGCGATGAGAATTTGTCAGAGAATGAAGCAGCTACCACTACTTCTGAGAAGTCTTTGGGCCGGAACATACCAAAGCTTCTAATTTTTGGTGGGGCTATTATCCTTGCATGTAGCTTTGATCGAGGACTCTTGACGAAGGCATTTATATTCAATGTGGGAAGAAGGTTTGGAAACATGGGAAGGAATGCAAGATTGAATGCTGGAACTACTTGAAAGTTGAAAACCCAATATGAGAGATGCTCAACTTTTTAACTACCAGTGTCACTCTTCCCTTTTCAGTGGTAGTGGGAGGTTGTATAATTTTGTATCATACTTTAGAAACATGTTGATAATGCGATATGATGAGGATGCTTTTACTCAAAGCAGAAGTTTTCTCTTCAATCAGTTAAACCACAGATACTTAAAGGTCCATGTAGCATCTGCTCTACAAGATGTTGTCATTGTTTATGTTCATCAGTCTCATTTTAGCTCACTTGTTGCAGAAATATTTGTCAACATGATGTCCTGTGCTTTGATGGCATAGCTTCTCCCGTATTATCAGTTAAAAACACCCATTAAGGTTTTAATCTTCCTTCTGTGCATGCTCTGCTCAAGTACAATATCTAATCTTATAGAATGAGAAGTTTCATAGGAGACATCCCTCTCCTGATTTCCTCCAATTCAACCTCTTTCATTTCATGCCATAGGAATTAACAAATAAATCATAATCAGCAAAAGTTTAGACAAAAAATTGTAGCATTTTTCCCTAGTAATGTCTAATCAATGCATGACTAGCTACAACAGAAGCAGTAAGTAATGTTTTGGAGAAAGAAGGTGATGTCCATGGTTTATCATTAATAACAACCTCTGCAAGGCAGTGTAGGAGATAATTAACCACGTAGACCAAGCAGAATCAATGACATATTAATGTTTCAAAACAGTTTAATCCATCCAGTTGGGGTGCTAATTTTGGCGTCTCACTGGTCTTCACTTTTGCCACCATGTTTTCACTAGATGATCTCATTCTGCTTCCCAGCTCCTGAACATAAACAAAGTTAAGCTTGGATTCTTCCACATAAACAAGAAACTAAAACTACAAGTTGAGAGAAAGCAAAGAAATTTATGAAGGGACCTAGTTTATTACCTGAGCTTTGGTGTGGCTTTTGTCGAAGAAATAAATCCCAGCTGCAGCAACAACAACTGTTACTGTCACAGACATTGCACCCATTGCCATTCTTCTATGTTATTCTTGGAGACAATGGCCTCTAATGAAATAACTTGATTTTATATGGAGAAACGCCAAGGAGGGGGTAAAGCAATAGCAAAGGAATTTGAGATAGCTTGCTAGTGAAGAGAAGTAAAGAGTGATAAAGAGGGGAAAGAAAGGCAAGAAAAGTAGGGCAAGAAAGAAAGGAATACAAAGACCATCTCTTATGGTACTATCATGACTAGGAAAAACTAACAAACAAAAAAACCTAAACTGGAATTTTCTCTGTGACAAAGGACCTAGCCTTCCTTCCCTCTTCACCTTCTTGAATTTATAGTATATTAGGCTCTATTTATGGCTTTGAGTTCATAAGCATTCATTTGGGGTAGAGATGAAAAGGGTAATCCTATCCAATTTCTAAGTTACCTATTCCATTGGACATAGTTTCCTCCTGAGAATAGAAGGAGAGCCCACTTTGCTAATCTCTTATCTTGCAAGCAACTTGCCCTCATGAAAAAAGAGCATGCATCTTGTCTATTTTCATCACGTCAAGACTCACCCAAATTCAATTAATTGATCTAATAGTTGTGATAATTTTCTAAACATAAGTTTTTCGATAACATTAAGGTCATGATTACTTGTTAGAAACATGTTTAAAAAAGACAGATAAATATATTTCTTGCCCTCGCGTATGGCTTGGGTTTGAATCATACTCATACCCGTTTAATGGTCAATATTTTATGTTTATAAATATATCTTAATCTTTATCTACATCCAAATAACTCTACTCAAGATCAAAGATTTAGTCTCAATTCATAGGTTTCTTCACTAATATTAAACTTGGCCGTTTGGGCCTATGACTTCCTAGTATAATATGAGTTTCAAATAAATTAAACTAGGTTTCTGCTTATTTTATGAAAAATAGTTTCTTGAAAATTATTTTTCAATTTTTTTCATATTTATTTGTTATTTAAAAAGTTAGTTAATTAAGATCATTTCACTTTAGAAGTTGCAAAAAAATCAAGAATATCAAGTTATTTGTTAATTATATCAAATTTGGTTCTTAATCTTTTAATTAATATATATTTTGTTTTGAATAATTGTTTTTCAATTTTGTCATTTGAAATTTGATTTGATTTTTGTATCAATTTTGATCTTTATTTTTTTATTATTATTTGTTTTTTTTTTTATCATTTTCTTAATTGAAATTTTTTTTATCTATTAGATTTGACCCCTGTTCTTTTTATTGTTATTTATTTATTTGAAATAATTTATGAAATTGATTTTTTTTTCAATTTCATCCTCCTTCAACTTCTTCGTCTGTCAAATTTGATCCTTATTTTTTTTACTGTTATTTTTTAATTTGAAATAATTTATAAAATTAATATTTTTTTTAATTGCATCATCCTTTAACTTTATAATCTGACATTTTAGGTCCTTATTTTTCTAATAAAATTTTAAAAAAATTTAAACATTAATAAGTTATTTTCTAACTCATTTCTCGTAACATAATTAAATATTAAAAAATATTTTTTATGACATTATAAATATAATAAAATAATTTACTTTTTTAATGAACAAAAAGGATAAAAGTTGACCTCGTCTCACTAGTCACACTGCCCCTAGTTTAACTTTTTTTTAAACAAAACAAAACAAAACAATGTGAATATTTTATGATCTATGGAAAATTTGGCAAGCTATGGCCTTTTTTATTTTTGAGAAAAATTAAACAACATTTAGAGATATGAAAAACATGAGATATTATAGACGGTCAATGTCTTGAATGCCTTAAGGAATATTATGCTAGAAAGATTTTTAATTAGAAATATGAGATAAGAACAAGAGATGCGCCGCTTGGTAAACAAGGAAGATACATCAAGAAAGCATAGGTACGTACGTGTGCTGATGGCATTTAAAACATGATAGTTCCTTGCAAGTATTTAAAACTTCAATCTTCCCTTCTTCTAAACTTTTTTTCAGTGTTCAAAGTAATTGATGAAATGGAAATCGGAATTAATGGCCAGAGATTCTTATGGTTACGGCAAGTTCTTTGACGGAAATAGCAGTGGACAGCTGCTTGCATATGACCTTATCATGCAAGAAATTAAGGGTATTTGTTCGAGTGGATGGACTTTCAGGCACTATACCAAATTATTCCTTACTTGGCGTCCTAAGTTTCATCGGAGGGTGGAGGCCATCATCAGAGCAATCAACAAGCTATCACAGTAATTCCATTTTTTTTTTTCTATTCTTTACCTTCTTGGCTGGTGAAATTATTCTTTCATAAACTTGGTTGCGGTTTTGCCTATAAAGAAACTTGAATTTAATTAAATTAATGATGTTAAATCTACAAATTAAGAGGGAAAAATGAGTCTTATAACTGCAAAATGTTGATTACATTACATGAATCACCCGCAATAAATAAATAAATATACACACACACAAAATTAGTTAGTGAAAAACTGAAAGAAAGCTCAATAAGTAATCATTGTCTCAAAACAGTGCACACCATCTAACTCCGGAGCAAACCTTATCCTCCTCTTTTGTTGCTGTAATGGCTTGCTAATGTTTACAGGAGATGATTTTGACAATGATGTTGAAGACTTGTCATCGCTCCCTTCAGACATCTCTCTGTTCTTCATGGACTCAACCTGTGGCTGGCTGTTCCCTTCTTTGGAAGCACTGGATGAGAACCTGAGCTTCTGCACAAGTGATTCTGCGCATAGGGCATCAAATGAACTGAACATAGACATCATCGTGATTGAAACTTGGATCAAAGAAGTGGGCTGTGTTTACTTTCTTTCGTATATGTTACAACAACTATGCAAGCAATTAAAGATCGTCTTCTGGGGCTCAAAACAGGCTTGTTTTTGAGGTTTCAAGAAAAGGGATTTCCTCTTAGGTTTCTTGAAGGAGAAGGATTTCTTGCTTGGATTCGATACTTGAGAGAGGGAGAGAGGAGAGGTATATAAAGGGTAGGAGAAATCTCATCTCAAATGCCTAGAAACATCTGGAAAGAAGCGGTGGAATGTAGGTGTAGAGGTTGGAGCGTAGGATGACTTGGTCCAGCCAGTTACTGCTTGTAAACTGGACAAAGATATATTTCAACTGCCCATTGGAAGTTGAGCACCCATTGTTTGACTTATCGACTCCGTGGAAAGCTGACTGACTCTCCAAATTCCAACATGGTACGTGGGGTGCTTTTGGGACTTGTCAAAACTGAGCTTGAAACTCACCTTCTGCAAGCTCAAAGAAGGTTCTTTGTTGTTGACGACAAGGCGACCCAGATAGGTACTTCTGTTGGTTGTGTTTGGACAAGAGGTTTTAAACCTAACTCGGCAAGGCAAGTTCTAGAAATAAAAATGATATCAATAAAAATAAAAATAAGAAAAATCAACAAGTTTTAATTAAATTTTTTTTTAAGTTAATTAAGTCGTGAGTTAACCTAGATTTTAAAACAGGTTACCCCAAATTAATTCTCTTTTTATTTTTATTAAAACCCAACCTGATTTATACCCAGATCACTAAAGTTACGAATTAATCTATTAAGTTAGGTTGGGTTTTTAAAACTGTGGCCTGGACAAGCCACTTGTTAGTTAAATTTATATAAAATTGTGGAGGAGAGGGGAGATCAGACCGGTTACTTGTTCCAATTATATTATGATGGTGGCATGATTTTTTACAACATATAGTGGCGGTGGTCGTAGTGTTTTCTTGATCAAGAAAGTTTGTTTGGTGCACTTGTAGCTTTTGCCAGGATATATATGAGAGTAAATTATTCCTTACTCCCTCAGTTGATATATATAAAGAGAAGTTATGTTTTAATAAAGTTAATTAAGTAATTTAATTAATTATGGACCAATCGATATTATTTTTTTATTTGGTATGAACACAAACTATGTATTAAATAGATGGGTGCATCATGACAGGGCTAATGCTCTTGTCTTTATACGTTAGAAAGGGGTTTGTTTGGCAGTGTGGTTGCTGTTGCTTTTCAAATAGCTTTTCGTGCCAAAATACATGCCAATGATTTTTTTTATTTTTTAAAAATTATTTTTGACATCGGCACATCAAAATGATTTGAAAACACTAAAAACATATTAATTTCAAGTTAATAAAAAAATAAAAAAAATTTAAATTTTGTCAAAAGCGCTTTTAAAACGCAGAAACAAAAAGGCCCTAATGGGTTCCAAGTAAGCATGCCAAAGCAATGTCCAATGATCATTTTCCATAGCCCTTGTTAGTAAATTGAAGCAGTTTAGCACAGAAAAAATGGTTCAAATTTCTTTCAACTCAAATCTCATTGTCCAATTAAGACTCACATAGCATATTCCAGCAATTAAAGCGACTATTTTTCCACTGTAAATACCAACTTCAAAACTCTCAAGCTCTCACGCTGAAGCACTATCTTTTTGGACTCAAGAATAGGTTCGGTTTTTGTTGAGGAGGCTAGATCTCTTCTCTGTGGTGTTTTGAAATTAGCAACACAATCATCTCCTAGCTGTTACAAGTGGAAAGATGACAGAAGTTCGAACCAAAGAGAAACTCGAGCACATGATATTAGCAATGCAGCATTGCCACAGTAATGAATACAACTAGAAAACTATTGCATAAAAAAAAACTTTTTCCATCGTGAACTGTGTTAATAGGTTTCCAAAACTTGGATAATCTCCAACGCCATGAACATCAAACTTGGATGACATCCTAAACTATAATAGAGTAAATAACAACTTAGTCGGATATATTTGAAAGTTTTGAAACAACAAAACCATTGAAGTTTGATCCAACAAGTAAGAGTTGTTGAGAACTGAATCATGATTGGTATAAACAAGCAAGTTATAATGCTAAAACATCAAAAATTCTTGTATTACTAGAAAGAATTCATGGTCAATCAGTTAGAAATTCTCAAATCATCAACCAAAATTTCACCAAATTGCAATTTAGGAGCCGGTCCTAATTTCATAAAGAAGCCAAAAGAGTTACAATTGATAACAATGGAAAGAAGCACCTAATCGAACAAGCTGAATCCCATGTCATCGTCACTCTCTGGAGCTTCCTCCTGCACGTAAACAAAAACCAAATCTCAAAACAAAATACAAATTCTCTAAACTCAAATAACCCACAAAACAAAACCTGCAATTTCATTTAAAATTCCCGTGAAAATCAAACCTTGACAAATAAGCAAAACAAATCACAACAAAAACAACACACTCAATTTTAAGACTTCGACACCAAAAAACAGCACCATTAATTTTACCTTCTTCTCCTCAACAGCAGGAGCAGCGGCAGATGCAGCGGCAGGAGCAGAAGAAGAAACAGCAATAGGAGCAGCGGCACCACCACCAGCGCCAATATTCATGATAAGATCACCCACATTTCTCTTTTCAGCAAGCTTAGCAAAAAGACTTGGCCAGTAAGATTCCACATTCACATTAGCTGACTTCACCAGTGTAGCAATCTTATCTGACTGCATAATTATTTCAAGAAAAAAACATTAGTTTTCTTCGCAAAACCTTAGGAAAAAAAAAACCAACAACTTTGTGTTTGTGATGAGTGTTTCTTACAGAGATGGCGATGTCTTCATCGTGGAGGATGAGGGTAGCGTAAATGCAAGCAAGCTCACTACCAGCCATGATTGCTGTGATTTGCTTGGTGACCTGCTGCTGCGTAGGGAGTTTGATTTGTATTTATAGATAGGACTAGGGTTTCAGGAAGAGCGGCAAGAAAGAAAGAAATGGTATTGCTTTTTTCTTTGTATTTTGTAGCAGCCCAAGTAAGTACAATGAGCCCATATTGCAAATTATTTGTTGGCGCCAAGATGGATTCCATGGCCTACCATCCTTGGTTGGTGGAGTCCATCTGTCAATGGTGGGCAAGAATCACCGTAACTTATTTCCATGTTAAAATAAACAGTAAAGAAGATATATTTTTTTTTTTTACATTTTCCTTTTTTTTATCCTTTCATCTCAGTTTTTTTTTAATTTTATTTTTTAATATTTATTTAATTTTATATTTTTCTTTATATTTTGTTTCAATTAATATCTTATAAAATTATTACAATCTCAAACAAAAATCTCAATATTTAATTTATATTTGGTTTTACAAGCATATATTTTTTTATTATATTATTAAATTGAAAATAAATTTTTTTAAAATATCTTAAATTTAGCAAAATCCACCACTTAGATCATGAATTTAATAAGTTAAGCCACAAAATCACTTAGATCATGAATTTAATAAGTTAAGCCACAAAATCTAAGCTGATCCAATACAATGACGTTCAATATTACAAAAAGATCTACTTGAAAAAAAATTTAAAACTAAAAATCACTTTTTATAAGTATTTTGATTATTTTTTAACCCGACAAATCAATTAAGTCAAGTGAATTCAATCACCTCGAAACTCTCGTGTACATACAGGCAGTGAATGAAGAGGAAACATTCACATCTGCTCACTCTCATCACCACAGGTGGGAATACTTGGTCCCATTTCATTTTCCATGGCATTTCACCACCAATGTTCCACCGGTAATGGACAATAAAATGACGTCACAGCACCGTCGCTTTATATTAACAGATCAGAGCAACTGGAGTGACAAGTAACAGGTCAAACTATAACACACTTGAATGTTCACCGATTTAAATTGATGGAAGGGAAGTAGCCAAATTCAACACAAAAGTGCCAACATAAACAAATACTCGGTTCAAGCTTAAGGTAAAAATCCGCAATCCAAAATGACAAGAAACCACCAAGCCTTACACTACTAGTTCATGTCTTCATCAAAGCATTTCAAGTAACAGTCTGACTGGATATTTAGAACAACTGGCCCCTCGATATTCTTGCAGGCAGGCCTCAGAGTTTTCTACATCGAAGAAGTTTCAGGTAACAGTCTGATTGGATACGGAGTTTAAAGCGGTCAGGCACTGCCTGACCGTGCCTGCATAGAGAGAAGAGCTTATACTGAGTACATTATTAGACACTGTATTGAAGTCTCACGCGCACAACAAAATAATAACTAAAAATTCTTTGCCCTTTCTTTTTTGAGTAACCAACCAAAGGGGGACTTGCCTTGGTGGGAGATTCAGACCTCGACCTGGACCTTGATTTTGGTCTGCGTATTCAATACAAGAGAAAGACAAAAGGTGCCTTAGCTCAAGAAAAACAGCAAATAAAATGTGATGCAAAGAAACTAATTACCTGGATGATTTGAGAGGTGAAGCAGATCTAGTTTTAGACCTTGACCTCGACCTTGACCTTGACCTTGAAACAGATCGTTCCAATGATTTGCTGCATAAAACAGACAGCTATCACTTTATGGTGGAAAAAAAAAACCTTCAAAGTAGAATGCCATTGAAAAAAATAAGCACACACACCTCCGGTTCCTCCTCGGACTTCGGCTCCTGCTCCTGCTTCTGCTCCTGCTCCTGCCACGGCTCCGGCTCCTTGATGGAGAGCCCTCATATTGCTTCACCTTTAAGAATCAGAACAAACAGCAGAACCAAGAGCAATTATTAAATGAGCCTGGCATCTTTTAAAAAATATTTTCCTTAATATAGGTCCAAAGCATCTCCATGTGGAAGATAGTGAGCTATTTTTATTCTACAGAAGTATGAAAAGAAAAGGCCTCGAAACTTGATGTTTTCAACAATTCCTAGAACTCCAAAATAGAAGATGGAGGGAGTGAGGTAAGGATCCGCTAGGTATAATTAAAGTGAGAACAGGGCAAATTTGCATGCTTGAGACAGTTCTGCACTATAAAACCATTTTCAAATATTTGAATTAACTTACTACCAACTCAACAGATAAAATGCTGGATTTAATGGTTACCCGAATATAAGCTCTGGCCCAGGGATTTTTAAACTCAGTATCATCAAGTTTCCGAATCTGAATAACATAAACCCATGCCAGCTGTTAGATAAGAGGAAAGAAAAACAATCCCAAGCATTTTATTTTTTTTTTGAACCAAGAAACAACTCACGGCATATTTCATGTCTTCATGATTTGTATAATCAACAAGGCCTAAAGTTCCTGAATGTTAAGTCCAAAATTTCAATTCAGTAGCAGCATGAAGACATGCAGCTCATGAGATATTTAACACTGTGTGTTCCAAAATCAGCATCCAAGCATACTTTGCACCTCACTCCAAATTGGGATGTGAAATTGAACGCCAGTTAGATGAATTTCAAGAAAAAAGCTAAAACAGGAACAGGAATGGGAAGTTACAGCATTCTAAGAGGCATACCATCACCATCACGAGTAACTTCAGCAAAACACACATCTCCTGCTTTCCGCATATGATCCTGAAATCAATTTATCACTAAGTAGCAAGGTACATAAACATATAAATTTTGGTTGGTCAAGCATTGGAAGTTCTCCAACCTTCAAATCTTGCCAGGAAGCAGAAGAAGGAAGACCACGAACAATAACTGCAGGTCAAATATGTGGTTTCAAATTATATCCAGGTTACTTGGAAGGAAACTAGAGCAAAACATATGCAAGAAGGGTAGGTTTTGGAAGGACAGTGTCTATTTATTGCTCTGAATCTTTTATATAGAAAAAAAATATTCCCCAAACAAACCTCGAAATTCAGAATGGCGTGAGATGCCAAGTCGACCCCCACCTCCACCTCCACCTCCTCCTCCTCCTCCTCCACCACCACCACCACCACCATACCCACCACGACGATCATTTGACGATGGTCCTCTACCACCATGGGCAAGCTCAACCTGCATAGTAACAATGAGAAATAAAAGAGGCAAGCAGTAAAAGATATATAGAGAAACAATTGGAACCAGTTAATACCCTTAAACGAGAACCGTCAAAGTTATAGCCATCACGGCCCCTTATTGCATCTTCAGCATCCCGAGCATTTTCAAACTGCAAACAAAAAACCACAAGTCCAATGGTGAAGATTCCAGTTGTGAGAGGGGGCTCGGTGAGATAATGAGGATAGTTTCAGCATTTTCTCAATAAGTTGTTGCTCCCCACCCCAGACTCAAAAAAAATCTACACTCTTGTTGCAACCCAAGACAACCAACAATGCACACAATGGCCCCAAAAGATAATTCAAAGCGCTCTCCTTTTTTCCATCCAGAAAATACAAGATGGCTACCTAGCTCCATATGTTGCAGAGATCAAGTGTAGTAAGAGCACTACCTCGACAAAACAATAACAAGGGGGCCGAGGTGGAATCTTCAATTCAACAT
Source organism: Populus trichocarpa (assembly GCF_000002775.5). NCBI lineage: Eukaryota > Viridiplantae > Streptophyta > Magnoliopsida > Malpighiales > Salicaceae > Populus > Populus trichocarpa. Next base: position 2,226,877 of record NC_037296.2, read on the forward strand.
CCAGGATACGGCCATACTGCAAAATCAAATAACAAAATCTGTAAGCTTAGCCATACTGGTAAACCATTGGACAGCTAAATTGCAGCTGTATAGCAAATACTAACCATGCCATCTTTATATATATATATATATATAACTGGTCTAGTAACAGCTATTTCTCTATGTTATTGTGCAAACAGCGAGCATTGCATAAGTTATACGCGCACATATTGTTCATCCTCAGAGCAGTATACAGACAAGCAATGTATTGCTTAAATTTCTCAATATTTGAATCCACTGATCAGAAGCACAGCTGTGCCTGAATGAACTTTTGACATGTTTTGAGGCAAGCATGGGATGCTGGAAATATATAGCATCACTCAAGGAAATAGTGATAAATAGCAAGCAGGCATGTACATGCTTAATAGTAGGAAAAAATAATCATTTCTGAGGTTAATAGCAATGATAATGGTGCACATATAATTAACTTAAAATGAATAAATCTCATTATTCTGCTAACAAGAAGTATAAGCTTCACATGAAAACATTTAATACAAACCTTGTAAAACAGATCTTCAACTTTCGATTCTCTTATATCTGCAGGTAAGTTGCCAACATAGATTGTACGAGAAAAACGACCACTCATTTTTTGTATCGGAAGAATATAGCAAAGCCTTCGCTGCACGATGCAAATGCATTGCATAAATAAAGGAACATTTCCAGAAACGAAAACAACTCTATCTGGTTATGTTGCGTTTATCATCAGCATGTACTATGATGATAACAAAAGTATGGCAAAACCAAAAACTATGAAGCAAACCAAGAGAGCAATCCTCCATGTGAACCATGCTCCACAAGCTCCATCGCACATTTTCTCCAAGAAGTTCCAAAGCTATAATAAATTGGAAATATATATTTGGTCTCCTCATCATTCCACAATATTTTGCAGATGTATAGCTCTTCTGAGTGTGAGTAACAATCTCCAGTTATAAAAAATAATACTCATAAGTCCAATCCACCCTGATTTTCCCACTCCCTCTCTATATCCCTATGCATGATTGCAAAGCTCAAATTTGTCCAAGCGCTTGTCATCTATCATAAAGAAAGCATTTGTGTCAAGAGATCAAGTAACATATTTATTTATATACCTTACTCAGCTCGCTTTTCAATCAGAATTGAACAAAACAACCCTGTAAATTACAAATACACCCCCAAATTCCCCCTTTTCAAGTCTCCCTCGGGTAGAGGCTAGGGGGCATCTGGCTTTCACATCACTTTGTAAGACTTTTCTGTTCTCAGATTAAATTCACCGACTCAACAATTCATCAAGTAAGTAATTCAGAAAACAATCTGGCCTATCTCGTTCAAAGTTTAAAAAAAAAAGCACACAACAACTAATCTATACAGCCATACGAGACTATGGACTCGCATCCCATTTCCATCTTCCTTACTTTAGTCAGTTAGTACTTCCTAAGCTCGTCCTCACATCAAGTAAAAGCAGTCTCAACCCACACCACACATTTCGCAACCGCAACATGAGTTACTCCAATTATATAGCTCGAACGGAGCATCAAAGTGTTTTCAATATGTTAAGGAGTCAGTTAATGTTACCATCTTCTCAATTTCAATCAAAATATAAGTTAAATTTGTTTTTAATGAAAAAAACTTAAAAATACTAAAAATAAATACTCTAAAGAACACGAACTGCATTGAATAACAATTACACAAGAAATCACAGTCGATTAATCGTAATTATTGAGCAGTAATTCAATTAGTTGCTGTAAGATTCAAGTTTTGGAAGTTGTTAGGGTTTAACAATCGAAGATTGGAATCTTGAAACCCTAAAATGAACTTGAAGAGGTTAGAGAGAGACAGAGATGAGCTAGGTTATTAATGATTGTACCGAGAGAGAAAGAAATGTCGATGCCGGAGCGAGCAGTTGAAGTGAGTCGGGAAGCTAGTCGCGGTGGTTTCGAGAGAGAGAGCGAAGAAGCTAGCTAGGGTTTCTTGTCGTTCCTTGTCTCAAGGCTTGAAACTTTGGCCGATGCTGCGTTTTGGCTGCAATCACACACTTCACTTTCGTAGTGTAATAATAAGCCCTTGTTATAAGATGAGCCCTGTTTGGCGATTCAAACAGTGATTGCTTGTCAGCTATTGGTTACTATATTAAGGTAGATGACACGGAATCGGTAAAATCAAATGAAACATGTGTCAAACTACTTTCTTATGTTATGAAAGGAGATGAATTCAACAAGACATAATAAGCAACAGTTTTTATTTTTTATAATTAAAATTAAAATTTTTTATAAATTTTTTATTTTTTATAAATTTTTTTTAATGTGATGATATTAAAAATTAATTTTTAAAAATAAAAAATTAATATATTTTCAAATAAAAAATACTTTAAAAAATAATCATTACTATAATATCAAATATATTCTAAAATAAAAATATTAAATTACAAAAACAAATCTATTTTTTTAAAATAATATTATTTTAAAGATTTTTTTTATATAAAAAAAAAAAACTAACTTTGGTGGACACCAATCAATCCATTCGATTGGCCACCCAATCTTAGGGCAGATCGACTCTGGGTTGTTTCTTATTACTACTATGGTGATAAGTAATAACTTGTAAGTTCAAAACTGGCTTGAGCCATAAGAACATATATTGAAATAAGTTAAGATAATGATGGCAACTTTATTTTCTTAAAAAGATAAGAAGAATAATTATTATTAAAAATTTAAAAGGTATGACATTTTTATTATGCGCACACCACTGCTCACTCTTCATATTTTATTATGAATTTATTGTTCAAAATTTTGCTTTTTTTAAATTTGATTCTTGAATTTATTTTTTACACAATTGCATCCGTTTTTGGGCCAAATTGAAAGGCAAATAAATCAAATTTGTTGACTAAGGACAAAATGAAAAGAGAAAGGACCAAAATAGAAAAGGCTCAATAAATGGGTGATGGTTTCAAAGTTTACACAAAAAGTTAATTTAGTCCTCACACTTTAAAAAATTTATATCGGTCTCTCAATATTTTTTTCAATTCAATTTTAGTATAAAAGTTCACTTTTGTTATATTCTAGTCCATGATTTGAGAAATGAGAGAGCAAGGTCACTGAATTCTAAATATATAGAGAAAATATTGTTGGCATCGATTTTGACTACCAAAATAATTGATTTTTATATCAAATAGTTCTATTTAATTATGAGATTTCAGCTTAAGTGTTTTTTACCTTAAAAATGCCTTTAAAAAAATAGACGTTGACTCAACAAGATTTTTGGTTTTTTGTTAATTTCGGGTTTTGAGTTTTTTTTTCATGCCATAAATAGGTTTCTCGAGATTCTTATGGTGTTTTCTAGGTGTTTTGGAGAAAAAAAATGAGTTTTTGGAGGAAAAAAAACTCAAACCTAGATTTTTCAGCTGTCATGGTAGTCAAAATAGAGAAAAGCAGACGATGCGTCATCTAGTTTAATTTTCTTTCAAAAAAAATAGGTGGGCAACTTTGCAATGAAAAGGAATTATGGGCCTGAGCGTGTGGTTCTGCCCTGACAGGCCCACACGCGGGCCCTGACGAGATAGGCCAAGCAGGTTGGTATGGCTTGTCAGGCCCCGTAACACCCAAGCTTTTTCTTTTCTTTTTCTAAATTATTTTCTCCTATTTTTTTAAATTAACGCTTTTTTATATGTTTTTTTTCAATATTAATATTTTATTTATATTTAAATTAATATATTTTCTCTCAATAATTTTGTTTATATAGCCTCTTTAAAATTACAATTATTTTTTTAATTATCTTGTATGCATTTAATTTTTAAAGATATTATCTTAATTCATCTATAATTGTTTTTTGTGTTTTATATGAATAAAAAAATATTTATTTATTTTTCATAATATTTATAACATGTGTAACCTTATATAATATTTTTTTATTTTATTCAATCAATTTTATGTGTATTTATTTTTACTATTATTTAATTGAATGAAAATTTGATTTTGATAAATAAGATCATTTAAGACAATCAAGTGAAAGACCCATGTTGTAATGTCTAAGATCTTGATCCATCCGTGTTTATTAATTTTTCATTTATTGTTAATAACTTTTTATTTTCATTTTTTAAGATACATGATTATCAATTTATTTAATTATAAGCATATGCATAACAAAATTTTATATACAAGTACATCTTGGAAAAACCTTCATGTAAATTTTTTTTATTAAAAAAAAAAATATTTAGTGCAATATTGTAACATGTGAGAGCTTTCACCAGTCAAATAGCTAGTGCACTACTATGACATGTGATAGCTTTCACTTTTAATTTGCATAATAAAAGATTTGTTTTTGTCCTGATATTTTTTTATTTTATTTGGTCTGAAATTAATTTTTATAATTTGTTTTTATGGCAATGATGGTACCTTTTAGTGTTGGGGAAATATTACGTTCTTAGTTGATTCTCAATTTTAAAAAATCAAATTCAATTGCATTCGTATAAAAGAACTAGAAATTCAGAGATTGGAATTGAAGACTAAATAAACGTGCAATCCCATTTCTTTGCTAACATCAATGATTGATTTGCATAATTAATAAAATAATTTTTAAGGTCATTCAATTTTTCTTTTATAATTTGATCCTTTTACTAATATTTTTTAAATTTGAGTTGGTAATTTGTTCGGATGTTTATATATGAGATTCTCGTAATGTAATGTTAAGGGAAAGTTTTAGCACTGGATTGATTTCCATGATCTAACTTGCTGAGTTTACTGGTGTTTTTTTTTTTTTTGTTAATTGATTTTTTTAATTTAATTATTTTACATTTAAATTGTTGAAATTGGACATCATAATTCTTTTTAATTGCTTTACCGGGTTATCCTAACTTTATGACTTAAATCATGATTTTGCTATGCTATCCAGGGTTGATTCAAATCGTTTTTTTATAACAAAAAATAAATTTTATAGATGAATATTATATAAAAATTAAATTTTATAATTTCTTATATTTTTAGTGAGCATTTTTTTTATGCTGGTCATCACAATAACGCCAACCTTTCCTTATCTCAGCCCGCAACGGCATACCACGAGTTATCTATCTAGTTTAATTTAATCGAAACTAGTTACCAAATGCATAATCTCTAGGACAAGGTCTACTTTTATGTGAACAAACGTTGCTACTGAGATGAAGAGAGACCAGATGTTTGGGAGGCAGAGATGGGAAACATGGGGAATTGTTCATGATACGAAGAAGTCCAGATCCTGAAAGGTTTCAGGCATTGACTTGAAGGCTGTTGTTGGGAAAGCAAGAAACTCCAGGGCATTGGCAAGGAGAAGAAGGTGAATTTGCAGGTTTGAAACAAGAGCTGCTCAGAATGTAATTGCAAATGGAGGTAATGAAACTGATGGAGCTGGGTAAGAGAGATGATAACAAGGTAGAGGCACGACAAGGACCTGGAAATGATCGCCGAGTGAACATGGAAAGGTGAAGGGCAACATATTGTTTCTGTGCTCATGGAATTTCTTTTGATTTGACTGGCTGTTCCATCCTCCTTCTCCATGGGCATGGGCCAACCACTTTCTGCATCTCCGAAGCATCCGCAACAAATTAGTGGATTTTTAGGATGGTGGTTGGTGTTGGTTTTTAAAATATTTTTTATTTAAAAATATATTAAAATAATATAATTTTTTATTTTAAAAAAATTATTTTTAATATTAGCGTATTAAAATAATTTAAAAATATCATAAATATGTTAATTTGAAGTAAAGAAAAAAAATTAAGAATTTATAATTTTGTTTCAAAAACGCTTTTGAAACGTAAAAACAATGACACGTCTTCTATATACTATTATAATATTTGAAATTATGGTATCGATTGTTTTTTAAAATATTTTTTTATTTAGAAATGTATTAAAATTATATTTTTTATATTTTTTAAAATTTATTTTTGACATCATATCAAAACGATCCAAAATCATAAAAAATTTAAAAATTTTCAAAAATACTTTTTGAACACAAAATAAACACACGGAGTGTTTGAGAGTATGATAAATGTTGTTTTTCAAAATATTTTTTACTTGAAAATATATTAAAATAATATATTTTTTTAATTTATTTTTAATATCAACATATCAAAATGATCTAAAATACTAAAAAATTTAATCAAAACAAAAAAAAATTCAAATTTTAATAATAATAATAATAAAACAACTCGGATATCAATACAAAACAAATACCTTGTGATAAACAAGTGGGTTTCAGCACAGTCCACCTTTTTCTCTTCTTTTATTTTTCCAGTACAAACTTGCTTTTAATCCTGTTGTTTCTTTTATAAGAGATGAAGGTTGCGTTTTGGTAATATCTCTGGAAAGAAAAAATAAATATAGAAATAAAAAAAATTGTATTTTGTGGAAAAAATATAGACAGAAAAATAAAATAAAAAATCAAACCTTTTGTCCTATTGTTTCAATCCATGTGATGTTAGCCTTGTTCATGCAGGATCGAGAAGCATAATCCAAACCGTAATCTCAAAATATCGTAGTTGAGGAAGTCCTCTCTCTCTCTCTCTCTCTCTATATATATATATATATATATATATATATATATATATATATATATATATATATATATATATATATATATATCTTATCTTATAACCTCATCTAATAACTTAAGTTATTGGATTAAGATATAGTATCAGAGCCTTGATGACTAAATAGTCACGAGTTCGAATCTCACCGTTCCCATTTATTTGATAAAAGTTAAGCACAAAGTAATGTGAATCTGTGCAAGTTTCAAACCCAAATAACTTTCACTTGAGGGAGTGTGTTAGAGAATAATATAAATTATATATTGGAATCTCTCCTAACAACTTAAACTATTGGATTGAGATGTTTATTTGATATATATAACCTCCAAAATTACTAATTTTATGAGAAGATTTTTCTCAAGAAAAAATTTCAATGCCAAATATTAACCTGACCCAAATCACCCAATCCATATCAATGGAGGAACAGAAAACGGTGTCGTTTATATTGAAAAATATTAACGGGAATAAAAAGAGAGAAAATAAGAGAAGACAGCCTCTCTAGATAGAAGCACCATATCAGGATTCGAACTAGGGTTTTGCAGCAAATAATAAAACTCTTATTTTTCCCTCCAAATCCCCCCCCACCTCAAAAAAAAAAAAACCCTCCTCTCTTCACTCTACTCTAACCGTGCAGAATCAGTCAACGTCAATGGCGTCGCGATTCCAGGCGGTGGCGTTAGTGGCGTCGCCGTCGTATCCAAACTCCATTGCTTGGTCCGACGATAACTTCATCGCCGTCGCTTCCGCTCACCTCGTCACCATTCTGGTAATCATCATTCTCTAATTACTCACTCCTGCTACTGATAACAGTCTATTGAGTCAATGCAGTCTATCGAAGCTTTTTTTTTTGTTAATTAGTTACTGATTCTACTAATTAAGATCGTAATTAGAGTAGATTGTGTGGTTATTTAGTGAACGCAATGAAAAAGTTTCAAAATTTTTAAATTTTGGCTTAGCCAATTCAGAAGGAAGCTTTTTTTTTTTTTTGTGTTTTTGGTTTTGCTTAGCTAGTAACTATTGTTATTAGTAATTGCAAGAACAAAATCTGTAGCTCTTTTTTTTTTAACTTTAGCTTTTAATTCCTTATTTTTTCTTAATTAGTTGCTGCACATGCTAATTAGTATCGTATCTGGAGTTGATTTTGTGGTTATGTGAATGCAACTAAAAAGTTCAAATTTTTTTAGATTTTAGCTTAGCAAATTCAGTGATGGAAGTGTTTATGTTTTTGGTGTTGCATAATTAGTTAGTATTATTACTAGTAGTTGCAAGAAAAAAGCCAAGGAAATTCAACAATTTCCTTGGATAAAAGGGATATTGGTCATCATCATCGTCATAGTAAAAGGGATATTGGTGTTTTATTGTTTGGATTATTGTGTTTCACTTGGTTGTTAGTGCTGCTTAATAAATGATACTGATAGTTACTTTTGTAATTTGGAGTTTATTACGTGTTTCTTTAGTAGATGCAATAGAAAAAGTTTGAGGCTTTTCTATTTTAGGTGTGGAAATTTGGGCTTTTATTATTCTAATGTTTTAAGTTCTTAGTAATTTTTTATTGATTACTGTGATTTTGTGAGGTATAGAATCCAGCAGTGCCTTATGGACCAAGAGGTTTGATCAGAGTTCCGACATGTGAACCGTACCCAATTGGTTGTGTTAATAGGGAGGGTATGCCTTTATTACTAGTTCTTTTGAGAAATGGGTTTCGGCCTTTTGATTTACACGGTTAAACATGTTGTTTTATTATTTGGAATGCTTGCAGATTTATTCACTAACTGCATGCTGCCCGCTGCATTATCTCGAGACCGTCGTCCATGTGTTCGGTCAATTTCATGGTCCCCAATTGGAATGGCTCCAAATTATGGGTATGAATTTAAGGGTTTTGGTCATATGATGAGGTGTTACGATAACGTTCACAGACTTTGCTCCTCTTGAACTAAGTTCATTTAAAGGTTGAGCAGATCAATTTATGGTGTTCCATTTGTAATGTAATTCTATGCAGGTGCTTGCTTGCTGTCTGCACTGTAGAAGGGCGTGTTAAGATTTACCGTCCACCTTTTTGTGATTTTAGTGCTGAGTGGGTAGAGGTAATGAAGCACTTATTCATGCAATTTTCTAAATTGTAGTGAGGATTGAAAAGTCAATGAAATTTTTTTCCTTTTATAACCATCATTTACTGAATGACTATCTAATAGATATGATGTTTGCATGTAATAGTGGAATATAATTTTTGGTTTGGGATGTTCATCATGTTTATATGCATTGATCACAGTTATCACTCTCGCACTTTCCTGTAGGTTGTGGATATATCAGATAGGCTATATGATTATCTTGCCAAAATCAATTTTGGGGAGTTGGATAATACCCCCTCTGAATTCTCCCATGTAAGTTCTCAGTTATTAAATCACCTGGTTTGAATTGTCCGGTTACCATTTGATTATATTCCCAGTTGCTGCATCATCCAAGGATTGTTTTTGTTATCATTATTGTTAATATCTTTAATATTTTGAGTCTTCCCCCAGGGGCAACCAATAATCCAAGGATGTGCTGATGAGCGACCAAAATCCTGTGCTAATGACTTGCCAAACTCTGGCACATTAAAGCAATACAAGCGAAGGAAAGTGAATGTTCCCACTTACAAGTAAATAGTTCTTTCCCCTTTTCTTACTCCCCTCATTTTTGGTTAGAAGATTCTTTTACTGCCTTAACTCTTTACCCTCTCTCAAAGTACACGACCAAAACTGCATATATGTCTTTTTTGCACTCTGTCAAGTTCACAACAAGAGAAAACTGAATAGGAAAATTTCATAGCTTCCTAATATTGCACTCTTTGTTTATGAAGAGAAAAGTAAGGAATGGTTGAAAATGCTTTTAACTAACATCTTTCATGTGGACCATCAAATTTCTCTCTAAAATGGGTTCAGGGATGAAAGTTGGTGCCAGGAAGAAAGGGCACCAAATTTTTCTATTTCTTAAATCTTTCTTTCTGTTTCATCTCCACTTTCTCTATGGAACTGAGCTGACAAGAATAGAACTTTCCTTTCTTTTGGTATTACCCCAACTGGTTTTGTATTTGGCAAATGAGAACTTAGATCGAAGAATCCTTTGAGTTTGCTGTTTCCTTGGATATTTCTTTAATTTTAACTTCAACTCATAAGGTCTTTTTTCAATGACTGTACAGCATTAAGGACTCGGAAACTTTTCAGGACCAGTTATCAGATCCTATAAATAGGGGGAGAACCACTGCTGGATCTGACCATGAAAATAAAATAGACAGGAGGAGGACAACTAAGGTAAGCTGTTCTCAGAAAAAAAAGAAATAAAGAAAGGAAAGGAAAAGGGGAAAAGAAAGAAAGAATCAATCCCTTATCTTATCCTTCTCTCCTCCCTTTCTCTAGCGATGGGAACTTAAATATGTAACTATATAGTTTGCATTTTCTTGTCCAATCTGACATGGGAAATGCCTCTTGAAACCTTGTTTCTGCCTGTTATTTAATATTCAGGTCCTTGGGAACTGCACACTCCCACTCATTACTGCAGAGAAATATGCTTCTCGCTGTGCCATGTTATCGTCTCTTGTTATTGCCTGGTCACCAGTACTGTGGTTGCCATCAAAAATCTGTTCAGCTCCAGAAAATGATTCATCCAATGGATTCTCTATACTTGCAGTTGGAGGGAAGTCTGGTAAAATCTCTGTCTGGAGAATTAATGTGCCACAATACTACTCTATTGAGCATAGTAGGGTCCCTACTACTGTAACATTTGTTGGACTTCTTCAAGCCCATAATTCATGGGTCACAACAATCAGTTTGGCATTACTGGGTTCCAAGTCTAATCCTCAGGTCTTATTGGCTAGTGGGAGTTCTGATGGGAGGTGAGTTAGGTATGCAAGAACATCTAATCAGTTTTTCAATTTCTTTATAGTACCATGATAATTATATTTTTGAATACACATAAGCTATGGCCCTCATGTTCTGACATCGATATGCTGGAAATGGTTTTAAACAGAGTACCTTTGTCCTCACTGCAAGTTTGTAGGTCACATGTCTCTTAGAATCTATAGAATCACTTAGTTCAATGGTGTCACCTAATCGATTTGTCTTCGAATCCCTTTAAGAGAAAGTAAAATATCTCTGAAAGTATAGTAACTTCAACTTTAGGATGAAGAAAAGAAATTTATACAATGCCAATTGTAACTGGTGCCTAGTTGAATGGACACATGCTGATGGTGTAAGGCCATTCTTCTGAGCATCTGAATAGCCAAACCCCACTTTACATTACCTTTTTACTAAGGATGACAGAACCTTTAACCCCTCTGTTTTTCTTTCTTTTCAGTGTGAGGATCTGGATTGGGAAGGGTGAGGAGTTGCTGGAGACATCAGGGGCCAATAATGCTCCCTTTTCTCTGCTGAAGGAGGTTGGTGTTGTCATCTCCTTCAACAGTTCTGTTTGCATATTTACTCATAGCAGTGAATTCTGACATTTAAATTTCCAAGCAGGTTGTATCTGTCAATTGTGTCCCAATTTCAGTACTATCACTGGCGGTACCTGTTCAAACCATGCACAAAATGCTTTTAGCAGTTGGCAAAGGATCTGGTTCATTTGAAGTATGGACAGCTGACATATCCAGCTCCAAATTTGATAAAGTTTGTTTATATGATGCTCATGACTGTGTTGTAAGTATCTTAATATATAGTTGATCAGTCTTCTGCTGCTTTTTGATGATCCTTCATATATTTAATAATTCATCAGGTCACAGGTTTAGCTTGGGCTTTTGATGGATGTTGTTTGTACAGCTGTGGCCAGGTACTAAGATTTATTCTGTGCAATGTCATGGAACTTTTTGACTTTTAAGTTATACGATTAAATGTAATTCCATCAGTTACATAACATTGAACGTTTAATGATGCAAGGAAAATTATGTCCGTGCTTGGGTTTTGCATGGAAGTGCTCTTTGTGAAGTATCGATTCCTTCAAATACTCCTGGTTTGAGGAGCTCAAATGATGTATGATGTTAACCTTTTTTCCTGTTATTTATTTATTTATTTATTATAGCATATATACTCTAGCTCTAAAATTTAAAATTATTTGCAGCTTCCAAATGTTTTTGTTTCATGCCTTGGTGTGGCAGCATCCCCTGGAAATATTGCGCTTGCAATGGTATGTTACTTCACCTAAATTTATCACCCTCATCTACATGTTTTTAGTTGTGTACGGCATCTCTATTAAAGTGCTTTATGCCCCCCTCGGAATTATCTGATTGTATTCTTAGATTTCTTACTCATTATACCCAACTGTATCAAATTATGGTTGTGACACATTTTACTTTGAGCTTCATGACATGGCTCCTTAGAAAGCTGAGTTTGAAAAATGTCACTGTCAATTTTTCCTGAACGTGGAAAGATCAAGAAGGTTCTTTCTGCACTTGATGCTTAGCTTTTACCTATCTCTTGAAAGTTTTAGTCCCCAAAATAGAATGAAGGTAGATTGTCAACTGTTAACTAGATCATGTACTGGCCATCACAATTCAGAACTATAAACGTATTAAAATATTGAACATTTATATTGCCTTTGGATGCGTATGGTTTGAGCCTACATGTTCTCAACTTTCCTGTCATGTTCAAAAATAACAGAACTCTCCTGTCTTCTCTTCACAGAAGAAATGTATTTGTTTATTACCGTGATGCTGATGATAGGATATTATATGTATGCATGCTGTAGATTAATTACTGAAACAACTGTGCTTGATATTTGCAGGTTCGTAATGTAGATGGTGATTCGTTGGATCCCATGTATGAGGGAAGGTAAGCCGAATCATTCTGCCAAAATGCTTTATCACATCCAACAATCATAAGTTCTTGCATCTTATCAGCTCTTGTGAGTGTGGATGGTGAGATATTAAGAAAAGGTCAAAAGAATCTAGTGCAACTGAATTTAATTGAAAAGGCCTTTTGACCAACTGCTAGCAGCAAAAGAATACCGAAGAGAAATAAGTCAACAAGGATAAACCAACATTTAAACATATTGTGTTGGTGCTTGTTTGCCTTTGTTCCACATAAATAATGACTCTTCTGTGGAATGTGCAGGCTTCAGAAGGCTGTCGTTGAGTTCCTCTGGATAGGTGGACAACAGAAGGATATACTGTCTCCTTCTTCCTCTGATTTCACTAGCGAAGCCTTTCTTGGTTTTTCTGCAAATGAATTGAATTATTGGGAATCTGATATTCTATGGTATTTAACGAAATATGAAAATCTGGATAACCCTCTAGTTGTTTGGGATATAGTGGCAGCATTGTTGGCTTTCAAGCAGTCTGCACCAAAGTACATGGACCGTATACTGGTTAAGTGGCTTTCTGTGACATTTCTGGGTTCATACACAGGCCTTTCCATTGGCGACGTTCTGACATGCATCCCGGAGAATTTCTCAAAGATAACATCTCGACAATTGCACCTCCTTAATATCATCTGTAGACGTGTAATGCTATCTGATGTGAAGGCTGAAGAAATTAATTGTAAAGTGAACTTAGGAGGTTCAGCAGCTGCCAAAGCGGAGCATCTCACTTTGTGGATAGAGCTTCTTTTTAGCAGTGAAAAAGAACTTCGTGAAAGGCTTGTGGGTTTCAGTTTGGCTACTTTTATAAATCGTTTGTCTGATTCAACCACAACGTTTTCCCGACCTGGATTTTGGTATCCTGTTGGAGTAGAACAAATGGAGCTGTGGATTGCACTTAATCATGATCGTGTTAGGGATCAACTAAAAGTCCTCGCATCAGAAGTCAGAAAGCGTGAAAGAAGGTACTCGTTACCATTTTGTTCTCAATGATGAAAGATATGTTAATTATGATATTATAATTATTTCACCAGTTCTTCCATGGGCCAGAGATGGGGCGACTTAGAGGACCGTGCGCTTTCTTGAAAAAGGAGGAAATAATAGACAACGGCATCATTTCTTGAACACGAGGAATAAGAAAAGGGAACCTGTGTTGCATAATGCATTTTTTTATAACTATCATAAATGCAAAGAGCTCCATCACCTCAAATAAAAATAAAAAGCTGAAATGACATCATTTCCTTTGTTGTATCTTCTCTGTAAATTACCCCATTTCGTGGAAGCATAAAAAGTGGGATCTGAGCCCAAATAAATAAGTTGTCACTTTTAATTGAGTGGGGTTAGTTAGCTACGAGAGTTTATTCTCATGGGAGGAAATATTTGTAATTTTTTTAACACTTTCAATCTGCTAACAGTAAGTTTACAAATATACGAGGAAAACTGGTAGCAAATCAAAAAAAATTGTTATATAGATCAAAATGCACTTTGTTTCAGATACCAAGATCAATAAAAAAGATGAATTGCTATGTGAAACATGCAGTGGATGATTTACTCTGCGAGCTTCAAATGTCTTTAGAATCAGGTCAAACTAAAAGGCTAGTCTTGGAACATAATACAATTATGGTCTATTCCAATTTCCAAGCGCTTGCTTGCAGAGAATGGCCTAGCTGAAATGCTGTTCTTTGCTATGAAGATTTAAGTTTGTCTGCAAAATGGGCGCTTCTGTTTATTATATTTGAGCCGTGCTTATTCTCTTACTATGTAATTTTATGTTCAACACAGGCTTCAGTCAAGTGAATATGGAGTTGAAGAGCAATGCATCTATTGTTCAGAGTCAGTTACTTTTGATTCTCCAGAAGTTGCACATTGCCACTGCTCTAACAGTACTGACGAAACTGTTCAGATCTACCAAATGGCAAGATGTGCTGTTTCCATGCAGGTTTGCCCAGCTATCCCTCTATGGTTTTGCAAGTGTTGTTGTAGACGAGCTTCCAAATTGCCACCGGAGACTCTCTTTACATTGCCTGGTTATCCTTTAGATTTCAAATCCTTGACAGAATCTTCTGTTAAAGAAATCCCCACTAAACCCTTGTGTCCCTTTTGTGGGATACCTCTCCAAAGATTACAGCCAGATTTTCTACTCTCACCTTCACCAGTATAAGCTTCCATTCATCATATATTTATGACATCATACATGATGAGTAGTTTGTTTTACAAGCTAGAAAAGCAAGAAGCTAACGGAACTCTGAGCATTTAGGTTTACCAGGACTAGGAAGAAATCTGAAGTGAAGAGTTTGTTGTGCAATATAGAATGATAGGAATTTAACATGAAAAACTAGAAAGAAATTTTGAGGCTAACAATTTGGTGCTGTAATATCATGGTCATTGTGTATGTTTTGGAAATACTCGAGTATATACAGTAATGTATTATTGGCAGGATATGTCAAAAAGCAATAATGTATAGCTTAATTTGTTTTTTTCCCTATTCTACTGTTAGAATTTTTGTTTTTGCCCTAATTGACTCGAGAAGTTGTCCAGCCATCTGACAACTTGAATTTAGGAGCTGGAAAAATTGATGTGACCAAGAGGTTCCCGACCCATGTTTAAGAAATGTCGAACAAATTTCATGGACGTGGGGCAAAAAACTCTGCAAGGACCCACAAAAAATGAGATTTGTTCCCACAAAGGTCCAATTTACAAGACAAGCAAATCATGCACCAATTTGCACGCAGTTTTTTTTAAATTCTTGAGTCCCAAGGATAATCATGTCAGATTTAGCCTTTTCATGCAGCCCTAGGGCCATCTTCTGTTCTATTTGAAGTTGCCAGTCAATGTCAATTTCCAACAAAAATTATGAATGTCAATGGGTCGTTGGAATGGATTTTCAAAACCTTGAAAGTCATTTTTGGACTTCTATATAAGAAAGTAAAAAAAAAATTCATTCAACACTTCAGCAAATGGTCAGAGATTTTGATTTGAAACTTGAAATCCAATGCTGAATGTAAAGTCCACACCATCTAAGTTTTGTGCTTTCTTTTGTTGTTCTTGATTTATTATTTTTCAAATTAAAAACGTTAAAAAATTATTTTTTATATTTTTAGACTTTATTATGATAAATACAAAATTAGGGTAAGATTGGAACTTGAAATCTATTTTTTTTCTCTATTTTTTATCGGATACAAACATACATGAAATCAATCAATATAATAAAGATTTCTACGCTAAGATGATTTTCAATTTGCATATTAGAACAAGTCAATAAACAAGGCATGGAGTTGGAGATTTGCCACTTCAAGTGCTCTTATAGCCTAATCATGCATTAATCATCGATTGTTTAAACTTGTTAAAATCTGGAAAGCATGTTTGTAGCGTGCTAAATATAGTTTTAGGAGAAAAGGACCTCTGGGCATTAATTAAAAGTGAGAGTGACATTCATCCATTTTTTTTTTTTAGAATTGATGTGTACATGTTGCACGGATCACATTGTTAAATTAAATATGAGTAGCTTCTTTAGCCCTTCAGAAGCAATAATAATTAATAATACATCAATTATTAATTTTTTCTTTTCAGACAATTTTAAAAGTGCATCTTCACATCGATTTTGTACATTCAAGAAAAAAATTAATGAGTTCACCGACCTTGACTCTATATTACAACAGCATAATCTTGGATAACTCTAAAGGGTATACCACAACTAGTTAGACTCTAGATTTGTTTTCTAAAGGTTACCAGTTCAAGTCTTACAAATCTCAGGGCCACTGAAAACTTATATAGTCACTAACTCAGGGCCACTGAAAGCTTATATAGTTACTAACTTAAGATCTATGAAATTAGTTAAGATGCGCATAAACTAGCACGAATACGTACATTAATAATAATAATAAAAAAAAGCATAATCTTGGATGCGAGATTTGTTGACTTCCTTTCTTTTTTAGGAAAAAAAAAACCCTGCCAAGAGATTATGCATGTTTGCCTAAGGCCAAGAGACCTGAAATTCATTCACTTCAAAGATTTATGAGGATGCTCATGAGATATATCTTTCCGTCTTTAGTTATTGTGGCTGATGTGACATGAAAACAACAGAACAAGCCATATTATCAAAGCACCTCTGGTATTTATTGCATGAGGGTGGAGATCTAGCGGTGGGGGCGATAAGGATCATCTCGTTTTTTGTTTGTTTTTCAGACACTCGGAGACACACAAAGGGTTTCACAATCTCTCTCTGTTTCCATTTTTTAACAAGATTTTTGGATTTGCCAATTACGTGCCCTCTTTGAATGCGTTATCCATTGCAAGCAAGGCCTTTTCAGGCAAGGCATTGAGCCTCCCTAGTGATCGCGACCTCCGAGCACATGGGGCTGCACAGGCCACCATTCATAGCATCGATTTCATGCTCTGCTCCCTCGACTTGAGCATCATGTATTGGAGTCACGGCACCGATTTCAACTCTGCTGTTTTTTAAGATTTTCAAGCCGAAAGAATCTGTAGGGTAAATTGCAGTGATTTTATTTTATTTGGAGATTCAAGTAAATTGATACTTCAACAATAATCAATTTGTTTTGTTCTTTAAAATACTAGTATTAGAAATTGGTATCGTTGTTAAAAAGACTGTTCTAAGTAAAAAAATAAAAATAAAATTAAAATTTTTAAAAATACTTTTAAAATATAAAAACAAACAGGGATGTAAGGACAGGTGAGATAGCTTTTATTTTTTAAAAAAATATATTAAAATAATATTTTTATTTTTTAAAATTTATTTTTAACCTTCATCTAAAATAATATAAAAATAAAATAATTTTTTTTTTTAAAGCAAGGACACGCCGCTTAAACGAGCACCCTGAATCTTGAAAACAGCCCATCACTCATGCTGTCCATCACAAATCAATGGCTGAGATTTGGCAATCGAATCAATCACAATCAAGATTAGATGGGGTCCATTACCCAGAGTGCTCTCTTTTCACATTTGCAATTCAGCCATCAGTTTCAGTTGCTTGCTGTTTCTTCAATTTTAAAGAGGAAAACACGTTTTATATATATATATATAGCACGTGGATTTAAAAGATTAGGTAGAATAGTATTTTTTATTAAAAAAAACAATAAAATATCATATTTTATTATTATTGGATTGGTATAAAGTTTGTGTGGGCGCGTGAAATGAAAATTTTACCCTTATAAAACAAAAACATATAATTATAGTTGGCGGGATAATTTGATATTTTTACAAGAGTCCATTAATTATTGTTAAATTTAAAAAGAGGTAAATTAGTCTTTTCATGTTTTTTAAAGCATAGTGAATTTACTATACCACCTTTAAAACTATTTTTTTTAAAATTGACATACAAGGAAGTTTTTACATTTTCAATTTTTTAAATACAATAAAATGACTTAGATCCTTTAAAAGTAAATTTTTTTTTAACTTTGAGGTTTTTTTTTCATTATGTTTTTTTTTAATAATCTAGTTTATAGAGAGACAATTTAATAATTTTATAAATATAAATATTATTAAAAAAGTTGACGATATACGTGTTGCACATGTCAACGAGTGGGTAGTGGTCACACTTTTTAGACAGCAAGTATGGAGTCACCCAGCCACCAAACATCGGCTTCAAGGGCGATATTCAAATCATCTTTGTGACATGTTTCGTGTTTGTTGTTGTATAATTAATTTGTTTCGATTTACTTTTTACAAGATTGTTATGATCTCATGACCTAGATTGCAGCGGAGTGCAAACATATGATCCTCATTTTATTTTTGTATGTGCAAGCATCAACACTTTTACTCATAATTATATTTTTCTCGACGTCAAAAAATACGTGGACAACACTTGCATGTTTATTTTTTGGTGTTCGAAAAAAATAATCAAAGCTAGGTTCAATAGATATGTTAACACCTTTATTTTGTATTTATTGACATATATTATTCTTGATTTTTTTTTCTATTCATGCTTAGAACTTTTTTTGTCAAAAAAATCATGTTGAAAAAACATGTAAATTCATTTCTTTTCCTGGAAAAATAAAAATCACAGCCAAACGCAGGTAAAATAACTAATTTATCTAGAAAAAACAAGTAGTGAAACTTTTACCTACGCATTGTGAATTCATTAGTCTTTTCATTTCATGACAATAAAGATCGTTAAATAAGTAGACCTAATTAATCATAAACCACCTTGTTCACTCGAAACAATTAACTTTAGAGTGTTCTTAAATCAACTCATGTCAAGTACGATTGAACAAACCCTTTGAAATCCATGTGCCATGCTATGTTTGATAGAATAAATTCTTTAAAACGTCGATTATAATGTCCTATTTTTTTATTTATTTAAAAAAAAACAAATTATTTTGAATTATTTTTCAAAGTTATTTTTGCTTGAAAATTTATCAAAATAATATTTTTTATTTTTTAAAAATTATTTTTGATATTAATATATCAAAATAATTTAGAAGTACAAAAATATTAATTTTAAAAAAATAAAAATAAAAATAATTATTACTATTAATATTAAAAACACTTTTAAAATATAAAAATAAACCATCAACCTCCTCGTCTGAAGATGAATTTTCTTTGCACTTGACTACAAGGAGATTGGAATTAATCTATACAATTCAATCGAGTACTTAATAATATTATTTACAGAGACAAAATCACATTGGTTGACTTTTTAAATTGGAAAACATGCACCAAAGTCCAAATAGAAAACATGGTCAAAACCTTGTCCAAATTCTCCACGTTCATCTCATAATTAGGACAGTCTTCATGTCTATCCATCTATCTATGTATACAGTTGTTTTATGCCATGGACAGGGATAGAACTGCCAGCACAACAAGTTCGATTCTCGAACAGTCAAATTCCATTGCAGCAGCACCGCACCCTTCCTCTCTGGTGGCTTGAACAGGTAAAGGCCACCCGTTGACAAATAACTATTGCCTCTTGTTTTCGCCCCCTAGGGTTTCCTCGGGTCAAGGTTTCTGAATCAAGATTCCATTCTCGGTTTTTCTCTAGAAAAATAACATATTTATATCATAAAAATATCTTAAATTTTATTCTTAATATAGTATTGAATTAGCAGGCATCAATCTGGAAAAGCGTATCTGAATTTGTTATTTAGAGATCATCAATTTAAAAACTTCAGAACATGTAAAATTAGTTGAGATACATATAATCTAGTTCGGATATCTATATTATTTTTTATAAAAAAAAACATGATATTTATCATTTGAATGTACCTTTAAATAATTAAAATCTATATAGTTTAACATTGCTGATAAATTAATAATCTTAACTGGATAATATATTAATTTAATCTCAACTTAAATTTAAGGTTTGAACAATATATTGATCGAATGATTAATTAATAAAATTTGAATTTACTATTTAAATGTGTTAAATAAGTTAGTTTCCATGTTATTTCCATATATTCAGATTAAAAAAAAAAGTAACAAATATTTTTTTATAAAACACATTAATCGGAATAAAAGTATTGATTAAAGCAGTATTATTAAATCTCCAGCATGAGTTGACCTTGTCAATTTCCGACGACACGATTAGCAAACAACAACGACCCAATCAACTTATTCAAAAACCCGATTTATATATATAAAAAAACTACATCGGTTTAATTTTTTAAGAAAATCATGAAATAAAACCGTTCTTATTTACCAATGTTAACCTATTTAGACGATGTCAGATATTTAGAAATGCAGTGCAAATCGTGTTTTTTTTAAATTTAATTTTTTGTTTTTGCTAAAAATTAATTTTTTTGGTATGTTTTGGATCGTTTTGATGCGTTAATCTCAAAAATAATATTTAAAAAATAAAAAAAATATCATTTTGATGCATGTCGGCACAAAAAGTATTTTGAAAAGCAACCATAATCACACTTTCAAACAGGCAATATAGGATTAGAGAATGATTTAAATCTGGTTTATTTTTATGTTGTAAAAATATATTTTTAAAAAAATTATTTTATTTATTTATTTTAAATTAATTTTTTTAAATATTTTAAAATTATTTTGATGAGGTGATTCAAATGTAGATTTAAAAAAAAATATTATTTAAATATATTTTAAAATAAAAATATTAAAAAAAACAATAATTAAAGCATTAACTAATATGGCCCTAAAATATGGAGAAAAGTACAAA
This sequence comes from Populus trichocarpa, assembly GCF_000002775.5. Taxonomy (NCBI): domain Eukaryota; kingdom Viridiplantae; phylum Streptophyta; class Magnoliopsida; order Malpighiales; family Salicaceae; genus Populus; species Populus trichocarpa. The sequence goes on from NC_037296.2 coordinate 2,247,409, forward strand.
ATTACCCTCACTGGCAAGGAAAAGACAAAAATAAGAGATTAGGCCAGTCAGTTAGCAGTACTATTGATTTTCTAACACCAGCACAAAGTGTGGGCCCACTAGGCTCCATGGTTGTTGCGCTTCTCGAGGAGGAGATAGAAACCGATACTATCTACCTGCTCATCACGGCGGTGCACGGTGACAGCTTTTGTGACTCTATCACCTAACAACCAAATGCTAGATCACACGTGGCACTTAGCGTGACGTTTGCTATGGTTCTGGAGATTAGGCTCGCCCGCACGCTAGCATTTATAGCATTCATGGGTACATCCGATCGCATCGTTGCTTATGTGACATGCATGGATGGATGGTACATGACATGAAATGGCATGTATGGAGTTTTTTGTTATTTTTGGGGGTTTGACAGAACTGGATCGATGGATTAAATTGAAACTAATTTGGATTTTTTGGGAAAAAATGATCAACTAATCGTGAAGGTGGGTTTTTTAAAAACAATAATTATGATATTTAGATGGACCGAACCAACTACATGGAAATTAATTTTCTATGGGTTTCTTGATGTTGCGTGTTTATTATTATTATAAAATTTGGTCTAATTTAGTGGTTTAATTCCACGACTTACTAATTCAAGATATTGTCAAGCCTAGATTCCATGTCGAACCGAGTAGAGAGTGATTGGGTCGATACAGTTAAAATCATGATAACATTTTATTTTATTTTTAAAAAACTAAAATAATACCATTTTGATTTTTAAAAAAATATTAAAATGATATTATTTTAGATTGGGCCGAGTCAAACATGGTAACTCTCTCAATTTATAAATGATACTCTGGAACCAGGTTAAATATCAAGTCGGGTCTTATAACTATGGTGTTGGCTAGGATAAAGATCAAAACGATATCGTTTTAGTTAAAAAAAAGTCAACGGGTTACAACCGGATTTTTGACTGAATCACACCAGGTTTTTCCTTTCTTTATTTTTTCTTCAACCCGGGCCGGGTTTCAAAAATATGATTTTTTACAAGTAAAGCAAGAATTTTAGAATCAAATAACGAATTGAAAAAACATTTTTAATTGTAAGCATTTGTTCTGGTCTTGGTAATTAAGGTTCATGATAGCTATGTGAATCTTTTGGGACAGAAAGAAGGGAAGGGGACAAGGATTGTTTGGGTGTACAAGAAAATAAAATATTACAAGATGGCATAAAATTAATACGTTTGAATTTAAAATAACAATTAAACAAAAACAATTATGATGTTTTTTTTTAAAGTTAAATTTAGCTCTGATGAGAGACATGCCTGTATCACCATCCGGAGCAGCAAGAAGTTCTTGGGGCAAGTAAACGTTATTGTAAAGCATTTTCACACGTGTAGTTAAAAAGCTTGGAATAATTTGATAAAAATATTTAAGATCTGGAATTAATTTAAAATCCCATACTATGTAGAATAATGCATCTCGATTTTGAAAACAACTTCAAAATATAAATAATAGTCTTGGAGCATGACTTGAATTCTGCAGTATATATAAAAAAATGTGTTATCTTGTTCTAGAAAGTGATGATTAAGTATATGATACGTTTAGGAGTTCTGTATATTTTTTTTGTATTATTAGGATTTTCTAGTTTTTTATTCAAATAAAATAGTTTTTCTTTTTTATTCAATACCAATAGGTTTTTTTTTTTCTATATAAAGCTTTGTAATAGTTTTTTTTTTGACAAGTTAGGCTTGAATTAATAAAAAAAATAAATATTTTGAGTGCTTTTTATGATTATGTTCTTTTCCAGGGTTTTAATATGTAACAAATATTGATTTAACCGAGAAATGTATAGTTAATTATTTTTAATATTTATCGAGTTATTAACTATAAATAGTTTTTTGATTTGTTGGTAGATATATAGGTTAATAAGAATGTGTAGTTAATTGTTTTTAATATTTATTTATAGTCATTAATTATGAGTAGATTTTTGAGTTGTTGATAAATAGATAGGTAGATTTGGATCATCTTTGATTAACTATTCAAAAGTTCTTCACTATATCGTAATCAATTGCAATCTAAGTCATAATTAATAACAAAACCAAACAAAAGTTCATCTTTGGTTTAATCGATTTTTCAGTTTTTTTACTCAACTCTAATTTGAATTATCTTTAATTAACTATTCAAAGTAGTTCTTCACTATATCTTAATGAATTATAATCTAAGTCACAATTAATAACAAAACCAATCTCAGATTAGAGTTAAAAACAATGAAACCATTTGTCATTGAGTTTACTTAATTTAGTATCATCAATTATAACAAGATTTATGCTTGATTGGTTATTTTATTAAAAAATTACATGTTAAATTAAATAAAATAATTTTCCAATCACTAATGCTTGCACTAAAGTTTTTATTCATAACAAATCAAATATTTTAAAACCAGATTATATTAGTGTTTTAGACTAAAAATGTATTTGGAAACACATCTAGTTATATAATTGACCGCATCCAAACAAAACCTAAATCTAAATCTTTTGTATAAATAGAAAAATCTATTGAAGATATAAAAAACAAATCATTTAACACACATAGCAAGTTAAAAACAACCAATTAGATTTTTTTAAAAAAATTCAAAAAGTCATTGATGACAATAAACAAATAAACTCACAACCTCAAAAAAAAAAAAAGAAAAAAAAAAAGAAAAAAGAAGAAGCAGATAATCTCAAGAGATTAGAATAATCAATTTCAGAAGTCAAACACTATCAAATGGTAACTGCTGATAGGAAGATAGAAATCAATACAAACATGGTATGAGCACAAATCCACCTACCCCCACCCTTCAAACATTTTATCCATGGTGGTTGCTTTTTGGGTTAGTAAATAACTATGCAAAATCAAAAAGTATCATTATATACATCCTTATTAAATCTGATTTAACAGTAGAGTTAGCATAAAATTCAGGTCACAAGCCGAGCAAGTCAATTTAAATTTAATTAGATTATATTTTAATTTTTTTATATGAAACAGATTTTTCAGGTGGAATTGAATTTAAAGGGTATTTGAAAATATAATAATAATTATTTTTTAAAGTATTTTTATTTTAAAATTCATCAAAATAATATTGTTTTTTGTCTCATTATTTCAAAATAATTCAAAAATATATATTAATAAATAATATTTAATAAAAAAAATTAAAATTTAAAATAAACACAGTTTAAAATGCAATTCTAAATAGTAGCTTATCTAGCTATCCGTACATGGCCATCATTGGAACCGAAAAGAAGAAGAAGCATGGGTCTGGTCATCGTTATATTCATCCCCTGGGCACCATAGTCATCTCCTCATCATAGTAAAAATCATGAAAGAAAATAACTATCTAGATAGTGGTCTAATAGTAAAAATTTAAAATTAAAAGGTTTATTCCTTCTATTGTCTCAGATTCGAGCCCTATGGTTGCTCATATGATGGCCACTAGAGGTTTACATGGTTGTTAATTTCAGGGTCTGTAGAAATAGTCGAGGTGTGCGCAAGCTGACCTGGATACCTGCGTTAAACTAAAAAAATAAAAAAATAAAAAAAAATGCTTAGGGTGTCTTAATTATCTTAAACAAAATTTTGGGAAAAGAAAGGAAATAAAAGAAAAGCAAGGTCCAGAAAGGCATAAACGGACGATCCAAAGGAGAACCCTTTTCCTTCTCTCTCTACTTGTTTCTTCCTCTCTCCACAGCTATATCTACAGAGAGAATCACCAACACTAAAATCAATACATAAAAACTTATAGTAATCTAATAAAGTAAAAGCTACTCTTTCTGTTTGTCTTCTTTTATCATTCCTGTAAAGATAATCCTCAGCTGGGTTATCTCTTTAACATCTAATTGAAATTGTATAGACAACGGAAACCAGGCAGGTATGTGGCTTTTTTTCTTTTTTTTGTGTGTTTTTCTTTTATGGGTTTCTTTAGAATTTTTACTTCTGTAATAAAAATTGTGACTTGATTGGTTTCTGATAAAAACTTGTGAAATTTACAGAGAAATCTGAAGAAAAGAAGGCATCTGTTTGTGTTTTGGATACAAAGAGAGAGGGGAGGGGGGGCCTAGTGTTTGTCTGTTTGGTTGACTGATCATGGCTGTTGCCGAGAATGCTGGGGTTAGGAATGGAACTACTGGTCAAAACTTTGACAACACTGTAGTGTCATCAGAGACGAAAGATCTTGAGAGATCATCATCAAAACCCAGAAATGAACCAGTGGTGGCTAACAACACTAAAGACTCAAACTTTCAAGGCCAAAACAATGATCATCAGAGTATTAATGGCATGTCTGGTGAGACCGGGGGTTTAAGCAATGGAAAGACTAATGGGCCACAGATGCAAAATGGGTTTGATATGAACCAGTCTGGTGGCTATGGGGATGATCAGATTCATCATCAAAGGGCTAAATCTAACGGGGTTAATGATATGAATGATTTGGTGGAGATGCTGTCAAAGCTGAATCCTATGGCTGAAGAGTTTGTGCCTCCTTCACTAGCTAATCATCCTGGATTTTTTGGTAACGGCTTTGGCTTTAATGCTAACAATTTTCTAGTGCAAATTAATAATGGGATTGCCAATGGACAGACTAATAGAAGGGTATGTGTTATTTTCCTCTTGTTTCTTGTTTTTTTGGTTGTTGTCATGTGATTGCGGATAAAATGGGTACTTTTTTCTGTTTTGACTGTTGCTTTTTTGTGGTTGCTGCTGAAATGGAATAGACTGATTAGAGTTTGTTGCTTTTATTTATCTCTGCTAATTTTGGTTACAGAAGAAGAACAGCTATAATCAAGGGAGGCGAAGGATGAACAACAGGACAAGTATGGCTCAGCGAGATGAGATAATCAAGAGGACTGTATATGTTTCAGACATTGATCAACAGGTAAGAAGTTGCATTTGGCTCTGGTATTATCTTCCCCATTTAGATTTTTTATGCCTTCATTGTTGTTTGTATGCTGATTTTGGGATCATTGTTTCCATGTGATGGTATATAGGTTACTGAAGAGCAACTTGCAGGTCTCTTTATTCATTGCGGACAGGTATATGGCCATGGTCTTGTTTTCTCTCACATGTGCCTTTTTCATCTTGTTAACTGCTGATAGTGGATTGTGTTTCTTATTGATTTCCTCTCGTTTTCTGGGACAAAGGTTGTTGACTGTCGTATATGTGGTGACCCTAACTCTGTTCTACGTTTTGCCTTCGTCGAGTTTACTGATGAAGGTAATTTCAAAAGCTCACATATCTTTTTTTCCTCAGTGGATGAGCGTAGCTATTTAACAATCAAATGTGCTTGCAGAAGGTGCAAGGACTGCATTAAGTTTGTCAGGGACTGTTCTTGGATTTTACCCGCTAAGAGTGCTGCCATCAAAAACTGCAATCGCACCGGTTAACCCAACATTTTTGCCAAGGGTGAGGACTTTCTCGGGTGCAATGGATGGTTTTTTTCAATAACCAATCATCACTTTAGAAACCTGATCAATTGAATGGTGCCTGTCTTAAATTTCTCATTCATTACCTTGCTGACATTATCATGATCCTCAGTCTGAAGATGAGCGCGAGATGTGTGCAAGGACTGTTTATTGTACAAATATTGACAAAAAGGTAATATTGGAAGATACATGATGTGTGCTAATGTTTTTAAGAGCTATATCTGGAACATGTTTCCTAATTTATTTAATTTCTATGAATGTAGATTACCCAGGCAGATGTCAGGCTCTTCTTTGAATCCTTTTGCGGAGAGGTTTGTAGTGGGATGTATAACAAAATTGCAAACATTGCCTGTCCTTGATTGCGGACCATTCCTTATTGGACATTTTGTTTTTAATAGGTTCATCGCTTGAGGCTCCTGGGAGATTATCATCATTCAACCCGCATAGCTTTTGTTGAGTTCGCAGTGGTAATTACCCATTTACTCTTGATCTTTGTATTCTGGCATTTTAGCATCCATATGTTGCTGGTTTTATATATATGCCATTTCTCGTGTCTTGTTAACTTCTACTACTTTAGAACCATTCATTATGTAGAGTTGTTTTTGCAATCTCATTTGGCCTGAATTACTCCATGTTCTTAGACATTTGCTTTTCTTCACTATCGGGGCCGCATGCCTGATTTTCCAGAATTTTGTCTGAAAAGCATGTTTTGTCATTTTTTTTCCTTGTCAAAACAATCTCTCTTCTGTTTTGCTAGTGTTTGTGCATATTTATAGCATTCAGATCTGGATCAAACTTCCTAATGTTTAATCAGGGCTTCTCATTTTGGAAATGTTCAGAAGTTGCAACATTTTTTAGAGGTTGCATATGAACCACATATTGAGCTTCTTAATGAGAGATGTTCATGCTATGTTGGAATTGGCATTTAAAGGATTACAACAAACACTACTTTTGATGTTAGAATTATATGGGGGTTTTTGGAGAACTTTAATTTTAACCTGAGCTGCAGCAGATCAGAAACTCTAGTCAAATTTCCTTTTTGTGGTTCACTGAGGATTCTGTACCTGCTCAAAACCATATAACAATAGTTAAGACATTGATTGTGGTATCAAATAAGTTCATTCATAAACCGATTGTGGAAAATGCAATTGGGTTTGATGGATTTAAAGTTCCGATAAGATTTCCAATGTAGTAGTTGTTGGTGTTCAGGTTACTAATGCTGGCTTGGGTGCAATTAAAGGTTTGGGGTTAGTGAGTAGGAAATATTGAGGCCTCCCTTTTGTTGAATCATGAGTCACTCGTAAATAAAATCATGTTTTATGAGTCCATTCAGTCTTGACCACGTACCCTTTTGGTTGTCCTTCTATGTTCTTCTATGTCATTCTATGCACAGGATTGGCACTAAAGAAGTCAGGGTGGGAAAATATATGGCTGTGGATGTTGCAGACCCTTCACATTGCTTTCTTTGGGTGTGAAACCTGGTCTTTGCCTCATATCACCATTTTTGGATCTGTTTTCTTTAGTGTTGGTCTTGGAGTTGGTTAATATTAATTGATTTCTCGTTTTGGAACATTGTGTACCATGGGTGTGAAACCTGGTCGTAGACCATCCCTTCACACTGCTTTCTTTGGTTGTGAAACATGTCTTTGCATCATATCACTATTTTCGATCTCTTTCTCCAGTGTCAGTCTTCGAGTTGATTGAGATTTCACCTTTTGGAATTTCGTGAATCATGATAATTGCACTGGTGTAGAACTTAATTTGAATCAACACCATTTAGGAGAATTGATGAGGTGGAGATCTAGTGGTGGCGTTGATTTGAAATTGAAGTTGAGACTTGAGGCTCCTTTAGAATGAGGCACACTATCAACAGTGCCTTTATTTAGTAAGAAGATGAAATGCTGAAAACGTTGTGATTAAGAGACTAATTTAATGTTGTCTATAATGTCTCTGGATAGATTTGTATAGAGGTGTCAATTCTACAACATTGGGAAGTGCCATCCCATTTGACTTTAGGGGACCCTGACTCTGCGCGCGCGCGCACTTGTGATTGAGTTGGATGGTTAGAGTACTTCATTCTAGGCAGAAATTGTTTGTGAGGCATTGTCAATCTTCTACTTTATTAGGAATGCTTAGTTTGTCTTGGTTTGCACTTAGTCCTTAAACTACCACTCACTTTTCTTGGCTCCTTTAATCTAGTTTGTTTTGTTTCACTTCTCATTAGTCCTAAAATTCTTCATTTTGTCTTCGCACCTTTAGAATTAGCCCATTGCCTCATCCCCCAACCTAACCCTTTCCCAGACAATAGTTTTAAGCTTTGATAATTAATTAATTATCATAAAAATCTTAGTTTCTTCACACTTTTATATTCAAAGATAATAGTGAAGCTTGCATGATTCTGGCCTTTGGGTGCTCCAGGGATCAAGCCCATGTTTACCTGGGGAAAGCAGTTCCGTTTCCACACTCGGCAAGTTCATTAGGACTGATCTTGTATTCCCCAACCAAAAACCTGGTCATGCACACATCAAAATATTTTGGTCTCACCATTGTATTGGATGGATCTAAAAGTAGTGGTCCTCTGTGCTCCATCCAGGTCTATAGAATCATACCTTTTTCCAAAGCATCATCTACACAACTTCCTGATGTTTTGGCTACAGCCACTGGGTTTATAAACTTGGAGGGATGTCTAGTGAAATGCACATATTGTTGAACATTATCACACACACACACACCATATGGTTGATGTTGCTTGCTTCCACAGTGGAACACTATGTGAAGTCATAGCCTCAGCTCATTATTTTTTATCCCTTCTTTACCATGACAGTATAGAAGTTAGGTCCAAAGATTCCCAACAGTTCAGGCTCAACTATTTGGAAACTGTTTAGGCATGACTATTTGGAAAATGTTTAGGCTTGACTGTCAGGATCGTAGCCCTTGCTTCTTTTGAAGGTGAAAGGTCATTATTTTCTTAATCTCATCGTTAGTATTTATGATGTGTTTGCAATTGCTGTTGGTTAGTTAAACTTCAAAATGCTAGAATGTTCCCATGTCGGGGCTTGATTTTGTGGACCTGTGAGTTTAATTGGGTACTATGCAATAAGAATGTCTATAATGCTGTTCTCTCAACTCTTGCAGGCAGAGAGTGCAATTGCAGCTCTTAACTGCAGTGGTGCGGTTCTGGGATCCTTGCCAATAAGGTAACCTGTCGGATATCTTTGTACCAACTGGCTGTTCACTTTCTCCATTTCCCTTACAAATTGTTCCTTGTAATTTTTTGTGTCTATAACGATCTTTTGTTCTATACATGCAGGGTGAGCCCTTCAAAGACACCTGTTCGGCCTCGCCTCCCCCGTCCACCTTTCAACTGAATCATCCCTAGTGCTTCCTGGTCTGATCAACTGCTGATAGATATATTAATATATACACATATATGTAGATACTGAAATCTTTTGAAGGTGCTTGTGGCTTCTATATCTATCCCAGCATGTTAGCCCTGTATCTTTGTTACCTGTAGGGGGTCGTTTGTGGTTTTGTCTGCAGACTATAGAGTTGGATGGGGTTTCAAGGATATGAATGGCTTTATTTATGTTGCATGTCATGATGAATTTCTTGAGAACTCATACCATGGGAATATTTCTTGTCAATTGAGATGGACTCCTTCACAGTTTTTCTCCTCCTCTTCTTACTTTTGGAGTAGTTTTGGGTTTCTTTTCTTGGCCAATGCCCCAAAGTGATGGAAGAAGTGTTTGGCATCACTTTTAGGTTTCTGGTTCTGGTTGGTCAAGTTAGGTTCTTGTTTCATTTGATTATGATGACATGGTTTTTTTCTCTTCAAAATCACATCATTAAAAATTACAAAAGTTTACTAAAGCAGCATTGCTGACTAGGTGCATATATTAAATTAATTTTTAATATATTTCATGGGAAAGTCACGGGTTGGGTTCATTGGACTTTGTAGCTTTTTCTAATGAGGAGAAGGTAAAGTGGACCCAAAATAATTGATATTTCACTGATTGCAGAGAGAAGTGAGAGGTTGGCCTCTGGCAGGCTCTGAAGGGGTAATGAATATCTATAAAAATTCATGTTAGCTCACGTAATGCTTGCCATGACCGCTTTGTCTATTCATTTTCATGAGCTTTGCAACACCTCGAGGTTTCAAACCAAAGCTTGGAATGCTAACAAAACACACGACGAGGAGGAAGGATTAGAGCGAATTTTTATCTTTGTAACACACTATGCCAATATGGAGATGCATCACAACCAATCGTCAGAGAATCAATAGATTTCTTTTCGGGAGTGATTCATCCTTCTTGAATGCAACAATGTTTGTTTTTGCAGTATAATTATATATTTAGATTGTTTTATTAAAACAATCAAAATGATAAAATTATCCTTGAGATTCGAAAAATCAAAGGCTAATTATGGGGGTGTTTTGGGTTTTTTAAATTGTTTTTTTGTTATGCTTGGATTTTGACAAGGACGTCTTGGTAATCTTAGGTTTAAAGATATTATAAAAAAAAAATCACACGCACACGTCAATATATGATGGCCTTGACGCTATTCAAGTGGTGCTTGAGAGCCCGTATAGCAACCAAAATCCCACTTTCACTGCGGTGTTAGGAGCGTCGCATCATCATCTTTTCGACAGTGTGATACGTGCTCACAAAGGAGGTTTGGTTGGGCTGCGGTGAATGTTTTTTTTTCCTTCTCTCTTTTCTCTCTCATTCCCTAGAAAATCATGTTTGAACTTTCAAAAAATGAATTGTATTATCTGGTATGTAATCTTATCGATTTTGGTCCATTTTCTTTTAATTACTGTTTATTTGGCTTTTGAACCTTTTTGAAGTTTGGATTTTGTTCAATTTCATCCATTGACATTTTATTCAATTTGATTTTTTTTATTCGATTTAATTCCTCTACTTTTAATTCTCTATTTCTATGTTTTATACTTTTTTTGATTATTTTTTTCTTGCAATTTCATCCATTTTCATTTTATTACATTTTTTAAATTCATTTTTATTCTCATTCTTTTGATTTTTATATTCTTATCCTTTTCTTGATTTATCTTTTTAATTTTGTCCCTCAACATTTAATTTGATTTTCTATCTAGTTCTGGTCCTCATTTTTTTAGTAATTTTTTTTTTATCATTTTCTTAGTTTTTTTGTTTTACAATTTACCCCTAATTATATTCTTTCATTTTTATACCATATTTAGTATGTATTGTTAGAGTTTTAAATTATTTTATGATTGGATATTTTACTTTGTTATTTTTTGTGTAGTTGCCTTCCAGCATGGTGGTCCTTTATTAAAAATTGATTTTTAAAATTATTTTTTATAATTTGCCATTTGGTTACTAAGCCCTTAGCTTCATTGTTTGTTGCACTTTTTTTTTTTGTTGAGTTATCACATTCTCATATCCCGGGTAATATGTTAGTCAAGTTAACCATAGTTATCTTAGGTTTTTTTTCCTCAGTTTGTTTTTGTGAAATTTATTTTTTTACAATTTTATACTTTGACGTTAAATTATTGGCTTTTGAACTATGTGATTTTTTTACTTTTGTTTCTTTTGGGTTATCTCGGGTGCATGTTAATCACGTTGACCCAGGTTAGCTTGCATTTTCTTACTCAATATTTTTTTATTTAACTTCGTTCTTTTTTACGAGGTCTTTCTTTTGAAAGTCTATTTTTTTTTTATTCTGATCTCATATCGTGAGTGGCGAGGTCAGTCAGGTTAACCCAAGTTGACTCAATTTTTTTTTATATAACTTTATGTTTTTTTTTTAATTTTATTAATTTACATACAATTATTTTTCCTTGAGTTTTGTCATTTTCTTACTTCTCTTTCCGCTTCGTTATTTCTAGAGCGGGTTGGTCAACCTAACTCGGGTGAACTTGTGTTTTCATTCACAATATTTTTTTTATTTAGCTAGGGCCTTTTTTTGTTTGGTCCTTCTTTTGGAAGTTTATTTTTTTTTATCCTGATCTCATGTCGCGGTAGGCGGGTTAGTTGAGTTAACTCGGGTCGACTCAGATTTTTTTCCTCTATATTTTTATGATTTTTTTTTTCAATTTCATCATTTTGCAATAAATTATTGGCCTTTGAGCTTTGTCGTTTTTTTGCTTTTCTTTATGTTTGGTTATTCCGAGAGCGGGTTGATAAAGTTAACCCGGGTTGGCTTTGGGTTTTTTTGATGTTTTTTTTTTAATTGAACTTTGGTTTTCTTTGCTAGGTCATCCTTTTGATGTTCTTTTTTTTATCCCGATCTCATATCGCGGGTTGTTAGTTCGTTAAGTTACCCTAAGTTGACTCGGGATTTCTTCTTCGACATTATATTTTTATGATGTTTTTTTTAATTTCTTTTTGCGGGTTTTTTCGGTCTTATATCTTGGATTATATTTTTAATTAATTTAATCTAGATTGTCTCGGATTATTGTCTAAATATTTTTTTTTAGTGTTGAAAAAAATTTGGCCCGGCTCACGCTCGAGGCATGAATCTTTTCTATGATTTCAATCACTCTCCTTTCAAGGGAATGAGGCTGTGCCTTGGGCTCGAGGGTTAACATATCCTTAAACCATGAATCTTTTCTATGATTTCAATATCTGTGAACTCTGCATGTTGGGTTTGTTTTACAAGGCTTATAAATGTTGAATCTAAGGGCTAGAAGTTCACCATGTTTCCTAAGTTTCGACAATGGGGAAAGAATCGAAAGCTTAAGGCATGTTTGTTTCTCGAAATTCACTTTTCAGGAAATCATTTTCCAAATTTTCCTGTGTTTGTTTGCCATTAGGAAAGTTAGTCAACGAAAAACATTTTCCGGTCAACGGAAAACACTTTCCAATTAAAGAAAAATTTGGTTTGGTTTCCAGAAAATTATTTTCCCTTTTGGCTGTGTTTGTTTTCCGGAAAGTGGTTTCCTGAAAACCACTTTCCAAACTTTCCTGTGTTTGTTTGCCATTAGAAAAGTTGGTCAACGAAAAACACTTTCCAGTCAAAGGAAAATTTGGCTTGGTTTTCAGGAAAGTGTTTTCCTGAAAAATTTGGACGGAAAACACTTTCCGGAAGTAGTGAAAAATTTAGAAATGTCATTATTTGCTGATTATATCAAATTTGATCCTCAAATTTTTGATTGTTATATATAATTTGTTTTGAATATTTATTTTTCAATTCCATCACTTAAAATTTAATTTTTATATTAATTTTAGTCCTTATTTTTATAATTGCTATTTGCTTTTTTCTTATCATTTTTTTATTGAAATTTTTTATCTATCAAATTTGATCCTTTTTTTTTTGTTTGTTACTTATTTTATTTGAAATAATTTATGAAATGTTAATTATTATTATTTTAATTTATTCACCTTTCATTTTTTTTTTAATTTTTTAGATTTGATCTCTATTATTTTGATTATTATTTATTTTATTTGAAATAATTTATGAAATTATATTTTTTTTCAATTTCATTCTCATTCAAACTTTTTAATTTGTAAGATTTGTTCCTCATTATTTTAATAAACTTGAGAAAAATAAAACATTAATAAGTTATTTTCCAGCTCATTTTCCATGACATAACCAAACACTGAAAAGTGTTTTCCAACTTATTTTCCATTACACTACCAAACATCGGAAAATACTTTCTCGAAATTCACTTTCCTGGAATTCACTTTTAAAAAAAAAACTACTTTCCAGCAAACAAACAGGGCTAAGTTTTCAGGGCAAGCAAAAGCCCAACAACACTTCTCAGCGTCTGGTTGGCTGGCTAAAATTGTCTCAATCAATTAGCTAAAAGCAATATTGTGTGTGAGATCATGTTTCATAAAAAAATTAACACACGCTGGTTATGTAAAACACAGTTGATCAGAAATAGTTGATGGCCAAGCCATCCAATCTTTTTATTTTGATCTCAACTCAACCAAATGTAATTTTAATGCAAATGGATTCATGGATGCAAACATGATTGAATTCTATATAAACTTTCAATTCCCATTTCATTTCAGAAAGGAAAATTTTTGAAGTGAAAACACAACTGTGCTAAACCATCACCGAGAGACAAAATGTGCAGCAGCATCCATGCTTGATCAAAATTCTGACCATACTGTATGATGGTGTGTGTCTTGAAGAAGTAAACTATACAGAACCTGTAAAAGTTTCTTCTTTCTATGGAATCTATTCTGTTACACCCTGCTGACTCTGAAATGGTGTGAACTAATAATGTTGTTATAATCAAGCCTATTTCTTCTGTTCAGATACAGTTCCTGGCACTCTCATTGCTGTTTGTTCTGCTGCCGCGGCAGGTCTTGCTTCTGCGTACATATCATGATGTCATATGTTGAGTGTCAATTCGTGGAAACATCAACACAAATAGTAATAACACAAAATTTCTCTAGACACTTAACTGGTAATTGGTAGTGAGGAGGAAGCTGAAGTAGGATTCGATAAGGTCCCAAGAGCATTGTGTTGCTGAGAGTTGTGCATCATTTTTGGGTAGTGACTTGGGCTGTTTTGTCCATGTTGAGCATAGAGTGGATAGTAATTCATGTAGACTCCAGGGGAACCTGGTGCCGCGGCGGGGTAATAGAATGGAAACTGTTTCCCTCCGTATGCATTGTAAAAATTATTCTGCAAGACAAAAAAAAAAAAAAAAACTTGTTGGGCAATCAAAACCTGTACACGCTTCTGCCTGTGTATGCAGGCATTTATCAGTGAGCTATCTCAGAAAAACTAACCATTGCATAAGTGCTCTGTGGGTAGATAGGATACCTGAAAGGTAAGGGGCAAGAAAATTAGAAGACAATTAAGTATTTCGACAATTCTTTTCAAATAAGATAGTTTCTTTACCCAAAAACTGAATTAGGAAATGCATATTGAGGTATTTGTTGATTGAAGTACGCAGAAGGGCCATGAGTGTTTAATGGTGTGATGGATCTTGATGCTGCAGGTCCAAGTTTATCAGTTCCTGCAGCTTTAAGGAAAAAGGGAAAAAAAACAAGGATTACAATAAAAATCACCAACATGGAATCAAGACACAGAATTATGAACTTCCTACTAGTGGCAAGCAATCATGGACCAGATGCAGTTAATCAGACCTTTCTTTTGTGCACCAAAGGCAGCAAGATTGCAGTTGGCTCTCCTTCCATCAATAACAGGATATGGATTTTGACAAGCTCTTGTTGCTGAACCAGGATCCTTGAAAGTTACCTAAGAAGCACACACATGACAAAACTATAGTGAATCACATACATGATCATGCCTAATCTGCAGAAAACTTAGCTAAAAACAGTAGGGCTAGCTTACAAAGCCATATCCTTTTGATCTTCCTGTGCTCCTATCAATGATCACAACTGCTTCTTTGATCTCTCCAAACTGCTCAAAATACCTGTGTAAAGAATCACTTCTAGTCTCCCATGGCAATCCTCCAACAAAAATCTTGGTGTAAGTTGTGTCACGAGTGAATTCTGAAACACTATTAGTTCCATTGATCACCATCTTATTTTCCATGATCTCTTGAGACATCCCAATTCTGATACACTAAATCCGAACTGCCACAAGCTGCTGCAAGAACTAAACAAAGAACTAGCTATATGATCCTCCCCCAGATGCCAAAATATGGTGAAAAAGAGCCAGAAAGTTGGAAAGAGCAGTCTGATCAACCAAAATCAATACCAAAACACTACTTTAATCCACACCCTGCCTTTTCTGCCACCTGTTTCTATATATAAAAAAATAGTCTGTCAGGTGCTCTTGGATTCCCCAGCAAAGATACTCTTAACAAGAAAACTGTTAACTGTTTAGAAAATTAAAAGTTTTAGGCTCAAAAGAAACCGAAAAACATGAGAAAACCCTAAGCACATATGCAATATACATTTTTTTTTGTGCAGACTAATACGGAAAGATAGAGAAGAAGAACAAGAGATGAGGGCAGATGTTTAGGAAATTTCCAAAGTACTAAAAAACAAAATTTTTGTTTCCATTCTTTGGAACATGCTTTAATGGGTCCAAAGTTTTTGTGCCTGAGGTATCTAACTTCCTACCTCCTACCAACTGTTCCTAGTTTTTCTTCCTCGCTAAGTCTTCAAGAGTGGGACCATGAAGAGATAAACCCTTTCATTTCCTTTCATTTCAGGGAAGATTAATTAGCCACTTGCCCTTAATTTATATATTGATGGTGCTAGGGCTTTAAAAATGTGAAAATGATTTATGACCAGGTGTCCCACGCAGTGATCTATGATCATGGAAGAAGACTTTTTGTAGCATAAATATTCAAGGTTGTAATCATGGTGGTGACTCAAATCGTAAATTATTAATTACAAGTAGATAAGGCAGCATGGATGCTTTGTCCGATAGTGGACCATTTAGAGATTAAGATAAACCAAGACAATTATTCTAACGGAAAAATCAAGATTTTGTTTTCATTTTCCAATGATAGAGAAGGAGAACCTGTCCCTGCTTTGATTGTGCTGTGTATGGGTCAAACCTTACTTTCTTGTTGTCTTCTTTAATCGCAACTTTTCATGTTTTAGTTTCGGTGGGGGAACCGAGAGTTACGCCGCAGGGCTAAACTAATTTCTTTTTGGTTTTATAGACATGTTTTGAAGAAGAAGAAGAAGAAGATTAGTGATTCAAGTTAGACAGCTGAATAGATTAATTTTAACTTAATTAAATGATAAAAATTAAATAACGACAACATATAGATAAAAATGAAAAACAAACATCTTTCCAAAAAGAGAACAAACAAAATTGGATAAAAAAACAACATAAAAAAATTAGTCCAAATCAACTCAAGTTAGAATGACAAATCTATAATCCCGGTAATTAGAACCGAGAAAAACCAGGTTATCCCGTTAAATCCACGACTTAAATCATGAAATCGAGATAACCCGGGATAAAAATAACGAAGAAAATAACAAAGCCCTTTTTTTAAAAAAAAAACAATAGTGAATGATGAGAACATAAAAGAAAATAAATAAATAAATAAATAAAAAATAATGTCAATTCACTTTAGCTTTTTAAACATACGATCTTGGTCATTAGAATAGAAGCACCCTCTCTTGAAAAACCATGAAACCCAACTTCTAATCAATCAAAAGTTAAAAGATGAAATTAAAAAATAAATTATATAAAATGATTCAAAATAAAAATAGTAATTAAAAAATGAAGATCAAAATTAAATTAAAAAATAAATTTTATTTTTTATTAAAGAATGAAATTGAAAAGAAAAAATAATTTAACAAAAGGAAAAAAACAATAATAAAAAGAATATGGATAAAAATTGAAATAAAACATATATTTTTTTATTGAAGGGTGAAATTGAAAACAAAAATCAATTCAACAAAAGAAACTACAAGAAAACAAATGAGGACCAAATTGAAAAAAAATATCCTAAATTGGGATTGAATGATTAAATTGAAAACAAATCAAAATCTTACAAAACCAGCAAAGAACAAAAAATAAAAATCAAAAGAATATAGACCTAAATGGCAATACCCGTGAATTTGAGAACAATTCTAAAATTTTGCATGGTTAGCGTGATTTTCGAAGGGATAAGAGAGAAAAGAAGGAGAAACAAAGCATCAACGGTGATAAACCACCGGCTGCAAGTACCATCCCAAAAAAAAAGGACATCACATCACTTCTAAATACACGTTGGAAGGGGGATTTTGGCTGGCGAGAGGCGCTGCATTCACCACTTGAAGGGCACAAGCACCTCCCACACGTTGACATGCATAACTATAAGCACTTCCAACACGTTGGTGTGCGTGTTATATGAGCCAATCACTTATATATATATATATAAATAAAACAAAATCATTGTGAAAATATAAAAAAATCTCTTGATATCATTTTTAATTTTTCTACTTTCAAGGGCCCTTCAGTTGACTTGAAAATAATATAAAAACTATTGTGAAAATATGAAAAAGCTATTTGTAGCTAATTTTAAATTTTTTGTTTTCAAAGACATTTAGGTCGTTGCACTATATTTTTATTTATTTATTCAAATACTAAATTTTCCCACTAATCTGATAATTACAAAAAAAAAAAAACCATTATGAAAAATATAAAAAACCCCATAATGATAATTTTAATTTTTTTTTGCTTTTAATGGTGTTTTAGTGATTTTACTATGCTTTTTGTTTTTTTTTATATTTATCAAAATACCAAGTTGCCCATCAGCTGACCTGATAATAACAAAAAAATCATTGTGAAAATACAAAAAAAGTTCCTTGATGCTAATTTTAATTTTTTTTTATCTTCCAATAGTATTTTGGGAATTCCACTGTGCTTTTTAAAATGGAAAAAACTTGTTTATTCCCAATTAATTTCATAACAACTAATGAACGTTATAAAAAAATCTCAATTCCCTTAATAACTAATTTTAAGTTTCTTAGTGAGAAGAGCAAAATTATGCAAACATTTTTTCAATAAATAATATTTTCATTCATAATCTACAACGTTTTCCCTTCTATTTTAGCTTTTGTTATTGGTGGTTAATCTTGATTTTTCAGATTTATATTTTTGAAAAGGGAAATAAACCAATCTTATAACCAAACGAATCTGCCTATATATAAAACTTATATTTCGAGCATGTTGTCGGAATTCCTAGCTTAGATGAATGCACGTGTTCAGCATAGGTTGAAAATAACTTTGCCAAAAGTAATTAATCATAGAATTCTGCTTAATATATACAAAAATAGAGTCTTATAAGACAATGCATAGTGCAATAAAGGCACAGGTTGGATAAATATAGGGATGATAATAGGTATTCAATATTCAAGTTTCTCTATATTATTTTATTTATTATTATAGATAAAAAAATTAGATATTCATATTTTATTTTTTAAATTTTGAACATCCATATAAATATTTATTATCCTATTATGAAAAACCTATATCCATGCAATTTGGAGTATCATTGAATTATTTTCCCTAGATAAATGTCGTTTTTCGGATCCATCGGACCGGGCCGAATTGCGATGGATTCAGTCTTGGTCATAGCCCAAACACATGATGGAAAGCTGGAAACTTGTATACGGACGAAGACAACATAACTAACGTTAATCCAGTTCTGTTTCTCAAAGCACCAAGCCTCTTTCACTGTCTCTCACCCTCTAGCGATTGCGTTTACAGAGTTTTTAGCGAAGACAAAATGGAAGAGATTGAAAAGGGCAACAAAGGAGGCAGTGAGGAGAGATGGAAAGGAGCTGTTGATAATCTAACAGAGATGACATCAAATCTTGATTCTCTTCAAAAGTTACTTGTTAAAAAAGCTGTCTTTGTTGACGACGAAACCTTCTCCAAAGCCTCCCTCACTTCTGAACAAGCCCGCACTATCAAGGTATTGATCTGGGATCTTCCTATTTCATGCAATCTTGATCGGATTGTTGTTAAATCATGATTCTTTACGTTGGTTTCTTCCGTTTGTCATGATCATTGACCAGTTTCACAATCTGGGTTTTGCAAAGATACCTCCATTTGTAGGTTTTCTGATGTAATGAATGCTTCGTTTATTTGACTATGAGTGTAAGAGTAGAATTACTGGATTTCTCCTAAACTTGTACAATGTTGGCAATTGAAGTTAAAGTTTTCAAATGTTCTTGCTAGTTCATTCATTAGGGCACTTTCTTTGACCATTTGGAGTAAAAAAAAAGATAACTAATTTTGAATCCAAATTTCTTTGGACACCAATTTTGAATCCAAATTTCTTTGGACACCAAAATGTAACTGTTTACAGATATTTAACAAATGAAGTTATATGCAAAACGAAAATCTTTGCTAATACATTTGACACTTGCATCATGGGCTTGCAACCTGTTGGATCATGCCTGTATAAAGCTTTTGTCTAGTGATTGAGATTTCAAGATAGTGATGCTGGTTTGCTAGTGTATACTTACCTCATATGCACAATCAACATGCATCTAGATTTTATTACTGGGTAAGTTTATAACTAGAGTTGATTACTACTAGGTTTGTAGCGTGCTGTTTGATACTGTCTTTGTAGCATGTGCAATCTTTTCTCTTGTTGCCTTATTGTCTGAGTTTTCCTTTTCTTTTTATCAAGGCAGCATCAAAATCATATACAGGCTATCTGTTGTGTGTAGGTTCTTGAACAACGGGTAGAGACTTTGGAAAGGGGGCTTGATGCTGCCATCTCAGCTGCTGCTCGTGCTCGTGCAGAAAAGCGACAAGCAGAGGCAGCACAAAAGGCTGCTGAATTACGTGCACAAGAGATAACAAGAGAACTTGAGAACACCACAAGTATGTATGCCAACTCTTCTTTTTAATACCCCTGGATGTCCAGTCAAATGCTGTGCGCTGAGCCAGCCTTGTGCCTTGGCCTGAATGACATTTAATATAATGTAACCATATATCCCTATACGTGTATTAGATACTCGTAAGCGATTTCTATTTTCAAATTTAGAGAGGGTCTTGCCTGTCTATTAGCAGGGGAGGCATGGCCAAGAAGCTGCTAGCTGACTGCCCCCTTCCACTTGGCCTTTGAAAGAAAAATTAGGAAAAGTTAGCTTCATTCCCAGTTCAATCTGAATATCTGTGTGATGCAGCCAGCAAGAGTAGCATTTGTTTTCCTATTTGATTCTAAAGCTTAAGAAGGTTTTTGTGATTAATTTGCTGGGGCACTACTGTAGTTTTCAGATTTTGGAAATTGTAGGTCTAGATTTCTAATTTAAAGTTCAGTAGCCTTTGAATTTTTTGGTTTGGTTTGGTTTTTCCTATTCTAATTAGAAATTATAGTGTTTTCTTATAAACAAGTTTAAATCTTTATTAGACGAGGAGTACTAAAACTTCAATGTATATCTATGACATCTTTGGATAAGGAAAAAGGCCATATTCTCATAGAATTGGCAACACTTATGCTCTTGTTATTGAGTGGTGCAATCAATTTTTGGTGCGACTCCTAAGAACCATAGTTAAGATGATTAGGTCTCTCCCTCTTGGTGTAATTCCTAGAATCTGTACTAGTGTAAAGCTTAGTCGTTTTCTTTCATCCGTGATTAAATTTCAAACCCGAAATCCTTTTCTTATTGGGTTTGCCCTAAAATGCCAATTTTCCAAACCCCAGCCCACCTTAATACACTTGTGGGACAAAAAATCAAATCTGTATTTATAATTCTCCTATGTGCTTCAAACAGATGCCCAAAGCATGGAAACATTTTTTTGTCTGGAATTTAGATTGTCAAAAAATTGCAATTGCATCATGGCATTCCAAATTTGAAGTTGAAGATATAAGTGCAATGCTATCTGTTATCATGGTCAGTAAAATGCTAAGCAGTGTATGAGAAATGGATTGATGAAGGAGTGGAAGTAATAACAGAGTGGTAATTGAATATGATTTAAAGTGCTCATGTGGATAGTTTATTTGTTAGCTTGAAAGTACTCTCTGCGGGTGAGACAGAGAGGGTCTATATTGAGGATTACAGGGAGTCTATGCAGTGCAAGCAAGGTGACAAGTGGAATTGGTTTAGGAAAAGATTGGAGCTCACCAAGCCAAATCTCTCTAAGATACCCCATCAATCTAAGATTAATTGGAGGATTCTTCCACTAATATCTCATTTGATCGTCTTTGTCACCTGTGATAAAAATAATGTCATGTTAGCCATGATAATAATTGAAAATAAACTACTAGTCTCTTCATCTGTATACATTAAAGGTTAATTTGTGCAAAAAATCTGAACAATCTCTCTCCATCAAAGTCCTACCTTATAGAGCCTAAGCAAAGCCATGTAATACAATCCTATGCTTACTGTTACTTGCAGCACCTGGGTGTTTTTTTATTAGTTGATGCTCGAAATCAATGGGAACTTCAATGTTTTTCAATCTAACCTGTTTCTGGACATGATGATTAATCCCTTCCTTTCAAATTTTTTTTGGCAATTACTATATTAAATTTTCACTTTGACAAAATTTTAAGTACAATGTTGCTCCCCTTTGCTGCAGAGGTATTTGAATTGCACATGGAAGAGTTGCGTGCAAAGCAAGACGAGATTTCAAAGCGTGATGGTGACATTAAACTTTTGGAAGCAATAATTCAGACGCTTGGTGGAAAGGAATCCCATTCTTTGAATGGGTAAACATTTTTTTTCCTTCTTCTATTATGTAGATGAAAGTGTTCTGTAAAATGCTCTGTTTACACTGTTCATGCTTGACAACAAAATATTTAGGAACCTAAGAATGTGCCCTCTTTGATACAAACATTCATTTACTTTTCGGTGTCACTCGAGAATACAATTTCAAAAGGTAATAGCATCCTCTGGTTACTTGATAGTGGCTAATGTTTCAATCCATCCCTCCTTTAACCTGTTTCATTGCAGAAGTGAGTCAGGATCAGGTCTGATACTTTGATCTCGAGTTTCATAAATAACAGTGGTGATTTTTCCAATTAAAACTGTATATGCTTTTTGCGTAACACCCTTAATTTCTCTTTCACAGTCAATGAGCTAATGCAGCAAATGCTACTTGAATTGGTCTGACAATTCAAAGATGGCCTAGTTCAACATTCAAGCATTATTTCCTATAGGAGACCATTTCGTTTAGTTAAGATTTGGAGCCGTGATTTTTCGGTGAATTTGCAACAGGGTATTTTAAGCCATGAGTGATGGACAATTGAAGATATATCAATAGGAATTGTGGACTTTGTTTTAGATTGTTACAAGCTAACCAAGTTTCCTGCCATGCTTGTAAACTCAGCCAGTAATCACACCATTGCAAGTTAACTATATAGGTTAGAAGTATGAAACTAAAGAAAAGGAAAAAAAAATCCTATCCGAGAAAAAAAATCATAATTATAAAGTTAATATAGAATCCATCCACTATTAAGCTTCCTACAATATGATTACTCTTTCCTCAACTACTTCTTATATTCCAAATGCTGTATAAAATTGTGAGAAATAAAAGTCCTGTAAATTCTCTGATCACAGCATGGATGGCTTCTTTTGAAGGAAAAAAAAGAGAGGATTGACTTCACTTGGGTTTGCAAAAGTGGACTCGAACATATCTAGATGGAGAACCAAAAGGAGTGGGAAGACTCAAATTTCAGGGTCTCACCTCACCTTTGTGTTCATTCCAATCTTTCATTCGATGACTAAGAAGACCTGGCTAGCCAGTGCCAAAATGGAGGTTGGGTCTGGTGGAGGTGTATGCTTCTGTTGAAGAGTCAATAGATTAATTAGCAAGTCAACCACTTTCAGTGAACTTATTATTGTTAATTAATCCTTAGTACTTTGTGGATTCTAGGAAGATCTTTGTCACCATCCTTCATTTTCCACCATGAGATAATGGCATTTTCTTGGTGGAGGCTCCAACAATACCTAGCAAGATCACTTCAAGCAAGTTAAGCTCTGAAGTTATGTCATCATTAAATTTTTACCACAAGCAGATTAGTAGTAGGAGCCTGTAAATGCTGCAACTCTACATATCATCATCTCTTGCGTCACACTTGAGAATAAGTTCAGAAATGGATTATGAGTATGATCTTCCAAGCTCAACAAATTTGTTTTTTCTCGGAGGAATTTTAGTTTACTCTAGCAAAATTCATTTATCTCAAATTTCCCACTCCAAAACATCCTTACAAAAGTTTCGTGTTGAAGTTTAAAGAAATGATCCAATTGAACAAGATACACAACACGGATCGGATCTATACACGAGAAATAGTTTTTTTTTTTTTACCAAATTAGTTTCTTAAATAATATAAATTATTGATAAAGTAGATTTAATTGACATTAGGAGAAATTCACTGAGATAGATATTTTAAAATGAATATGTTACCTTGACAAATATAATATTGAGATCACGTAATCACTTATGGCAAGCATCTTTCTAAAAGAACCAAGGGTGTGCTAGCTATATTGTTCATCAAATCCTGCCAGAAAATCTCCAGCTATGAGTTCTGGTAGTTAAGATTTCTTTTAAATGCCCTACTATGTTAAATCATCAGCCAACTTCCTGTTAGAACCACCATTATAATAGAGATTTTGTTCACCGGATCCTTGATATTATGTGTCAACTGCATATTTGCATCAGCAAATGTTTGGTCTGTAATGATTGATTCAATTGGTGTACAAACTGATCGGTTTCAGAAAAAAAGACAAAAATAATCTTCCTCTGATTTTTGTCTATATACGATCAAATCCAACATTATATGGACCACTAATCACATGCGTAGAATGTAATAAGTGCAGATCTAAAAAAGATAATGCACCTAGGATGATGCAATAATTAATTATAACACATCTCCTTACATAACCAAACCCCAAGATAATTACAAAACAGAAATCAAAAAGGACAAACCAAAAAGAACCCTAAACTGCAAAATGCTGGTCCAGCATGACCTATATATATATATATATATATATATATATAAGCATACTCCATGAAGATTATTATTTGTATTGGCCATTTCCCCCTCTCATTATCGTGTTATTCTTAGTATGGTTAGTGTTTTATTCTAATTATATATTTAAAAATATTTAATTAATTAACATATACTATAGTTTTGCATGGTTTCTATTGAAAACTTTTTTTAAAAAAAATATTGATTAAAAAAAGTTATAATTTATAGTTTTGCTTAGACTTTTCTTTTAAAAAACCACAACCACATGGTCATACACATACTTACTTTAATAGTCTAAAGTGGTGCCTACGTCTTATGTGTGTGTTGAGTTTTCAAAACACATATACATAACGGAAATAATAAATTTAAATTTTGAGCTTCTAACAACAATTCTCCTAAACTCTTTTAGAAGAGAGGGATTGCTATACCTTAGAGTGTTATTTTTTTTAAGGTATTTTTGTACTATATTCTATTTATCTTAGGAAATAAGAGGCATAACATTCTATTTATGGAGAAATCTAAAAACTCTATAAATGATAAAATATCAATTTGCCCCTTAAATAATATCACATATATTATTTTAGGCTAATTTTAGAGATTTATTCAATTAAGTCCTTGTTTGATTGTTTCTAGATCTAGAATTGTAATCTCCTGTATTAATTACATTTTAGTCCTTAATTTCTAAAATTTATTTACAGTCAAGTCACAGTTGATTAATCATTCCATTTTAATTTCTAACTAATAGTTCTTATGTATGTGACCTATTATATAAGACCCATGTTTTGGCCCAACAGATCTAAGCTCAAAGTTTAGCACAGACCCAACCCAACTAACCTAGGTATTTAAAGAACAGGTTGCAAGAGAAATTGTTATTCTTCATCTCCTCTTTTTCTCCCTTGTCATAACTTTCTCCTAAAATACCAAGGATTTTGATTTTAAGTTTAAGTTTCGGTTCAAGAAAGGTTGAAGAAACAAATAAGTATCTCCCTCTACTGTTATTTTTTATTAAGACATTGATTGTGGAAAGATTAAATAAGCGTTTAGGGTTTTTTATATTGTTTTGGTGATTGAATGATCTAAGAGTTATAATTGATGTTTTAGGGTGTTAGTTGGCTTTAATCGAAGTGATTAGATGACTAGAATCATGGATTATTGAAGAATAGATTGTGTTTTTATGGGATTTACAAATTTGAAGACTGATAGATCGAGATTCTAGAAATCCCGATCAACCGGTCGACTGATTGACTTGATGTTGTCGATTGACCAGTTCGTCTAAACCAGCCAACCAATTAGCTTGTGGTGGTGGTCGATTGGTTGGACATTTCGGTCGACCGGTTGACTTAGCAGTAAAGGTAAATCAGGTCTGTTAGGTTCAATAGGTTTAAGTTATGTTCGAGATTGATCAGGTAAATCAATATGGCTTTATAATTACGTTTTGGTCTCTAATCTTAGAATTTTAATCTTTTATGTTACTTTGCTTCGAGTCGTTTTTTAGTGTTTTTCATATATGTTAAAGGGTTTTGCTGACGTTTCTCCTCATGATCTTCAGTAGTCTCCGATTCTGCATTCGCTTGTCTTTTGCTTTTGTTTTTTTGGTGAGTGAGATAATCTTTAATATGCATGCAATATAAATAATATATGTATGTTGATTATATGATGAGTATAATTGATTAATTCTTGAATATTTATATATGTTGCTTTATTATCTGAGTACTCATCTATTCTTGAATTTATACTCGTATTCTGTTGAATTAAATTCTATTTGATATGACATTCGTTTGCTTTGATAATTACACAAACATCTATTATATCTTGATATAGAACTTGTTAGTAACTCCATACTAATAAGCGTAGTTAGTCTATGTGTACATAGTATTTTGTATACCTAGCTTGTGAGAGAGGCACTGACTTGTGGCGACTGATCCTCCCACAGTGGTCACCTTCGGGTATTATCTGATATCTGACATGTATTTCATTACCTTATATTAATACGCTTAGTATGTATATTTATATCAAGATTTTTACTACCTGTAAATTATTAATATCTGAGATGTATGTTAAATGTTATTCCCTCACTGAGTTGATTGAACTCACCCCTCTATTTTAATATTATTTCAAGTTCTTTGCTTCCATTAGTAGGTTGATCTTTGATTGAGAGTTCTTGTTACTTTTTTTTTTGGTGTGTCTTGCTTGCTTCTGCGAGACTTTTCTTATTCATTGTGATTTAATGTCTTAAATGCTCAACTATTATGTTGTTTTCATTCAAGTTTAGATTATCATTTCAAAGATTGGATTTTATTTAATGTAATAATAAGTATTTTGAATTATAAGTATTGGTTTTGAGGAATATTTTGAAAGATTATGAAACACTGTGGAATCCTTATATAGTTTATTTTATGATATGTATGTTCTGAGGCTTAATGTAGGTTGGATGTCCTTACGACACAGCTTATGCGTTGTCAGTTATGGACCCAGGATTTGGATTGTGACACATTAGGTTCCCTAATAAGTTGTCCCAAATATAAATAAAATTTTTAAATAAAATAAGATTAAATAATTTAAATAATTTAATTTATAATCAATTCAATAATTGATTGACCTGTATTTGAATATCAAGTACAATGTCTAACAACTTGTTATGATCCCTTAGATATTAGAAAAGTCATAAGTGGTTTGACTTAACCTTTCAGTGACTAATTTTCCAGTGTAATTATTATCCTTTCATCAATAATATTTTGATTTATACATTATAGTATGAAGCATGTCTGTCTTGTCAAATCATGTTAGTTCTTAACATTATAGTCATTGATTATTTGAATAAGATTTTGAAACTCTTTTTAAAATTCATTCCATCTTATCAAAGAATTTTACAATCAATACTATTTGAAAATAGATGAAATATTTTTCTAATTCACACAGGATGATAAATCCTCTCTTAATTACTCAAATATCTTCATATAGTTTATATTATACCTAATATTTACTTGTTTGTTACTCTTGATTAAGATCACGTATGGTTAAGATCAAAGCATAACACTCCCTATATAAGATAACTTAGTGATCTCAAGTCTAAGGATCACTTACACAACTATTACATGAGTCTTTTCATAGACATATGTAATCTCTCCATATAGAATTCTCTTGTAGGTCAGTTCAGTGTATATGTTATCTAATAAACATCTACATATTAGTTTCAGATATCTCTCATACCTTAGTTTATAAGAGAAGCTGTTTCCTTTCATAAATGAAGAAACATAATATATATCAATCTCAACAACTGTAATTAATATTCAATCTTAATAAAATATTAACCGAGAATATTTAAAAACAATGCTTTGATACAATAAGAATCTTATAATTATAATAACTTTATAATTTTCTTTACAAAGTATTTTTATCCCGTAAACTTTATCTTTACTCTAGATTCATTAATTAAATATTAGATTCATTAATCAAATATAAATGAATATTAAAGATAAAAAAAGCCTTTATTAATAATAAATATATTTTACATTAATAAAATCAGTGTTATATGTAACCAAACGATTGGCTACGAGGTATATTCATTAACATTATGTTGTGCCACTTGTTTGCAACACTAATTGTATGTTTGATATTGGTGTATTATGCTTTTTAAAAGTGTTTTTAACTTGAAAATATATTATAATGATTTGTTTTTAGTTTTTTTTTATATTTTTAACATTGATACATCAAACAATATTACAAAAAACATTGATTTGATGTTTTTTAACATATTTTTTTAATGCACCTAAATACAGTTTCAAATGCAAAAACAAACTAATTAAATCTTACATTATATCATTTTACCAATTGTAAAATTGGTAACAAAATGAGTTTATTATTTTTAATCTTCTCAAATCATTTTACATTAATCAATATTATTTTTTTAAAATAATTTTAAAGCTATATTTTTTACATCTGATATATTTTAAAAAATTATTTTTTGTCGACCTTCGCTTCTAGATGTATAAAATGAAAGGTAATGGCATAGAAGAAGAGCGAGACTAAAATTCCAACTTCCACTAACCGACCCTGTCTTGCATGCGTGTTGACAATTTTTATATCTCTTTTGCTTTCTTAAAAAAAAATAACGTCTCATTGCTTCTCTTTTATCCTTTCTAAATTCAATTTTTCCATATCTCTCCCTTCATTGCATACAACAAAGTAGAGGAAATCCCTCTTCTCCTCTTGAGATCTTTTGAAACTTCCATGTCCATCTTTTCTTGGAGAAAAATGGGCAATTGTTTAGCTCATTGTGTTAGACCTCCCTTTATAGGTTCATGCATTAGAATTGCTGAAGCCAAGCAAGAGAAAGTTTTGCAGGTCGTGAAAACAGATGGAAAGGTTTTGGAATTCAGCACTCCAATTCTTGTGAGAGATATCTTGGTGAACTTTTCTGGCTCAGGAATTGGTCTAACACAGGAAGGTATAGAGGAGCATCATCTGCCACCAGGTTACGAGTTAAAGCTCGGGAATGTTTACTATATTCTTCCTTCAGCTCCAGTGATTTCACCTGTGATTGACAGAGAAGATCAAGCCAGTGGAGGTGTCCAGAGGATTAAAGTAGTTATCACAAAGCAACAACTTCGACACCTTTTGACAAAGGAAATATCTGTTGAGGAGGTTCTGTTGGGGCTAGAGCAGAAAAGTTCTTCTCTTGATTCTCCAAGAAACTGGAAGTCAAATCTGGAACCAATTCCTGAAGGGTCTGAGTAGTATAGCTTCGGAATGTACACTTTAGGTACTGGATTTTCTCGTGTATCTAACAATTACGAAGTTATCATGCAGATGTACTTATTACTTTGCCAAAGATGGAGAAGATGTAAAAAGAAAAAAAGAGAAGCAATATAGAAAGAATTCTCCAACAGAATCTTGACTGATTCTCGTCTATTCCGTTCTCAACGTGTTCTTACTGGATTAATTTCTTGAAATAGAAAGTAGGAGATGATTCTCTGATATATTTCTGCTATTCTCATGCTGCAAGTTTATTACCTGAGAAATATTGGTTCATCTGGTCCACATGGCCCCCCTTTCCGCGTGCATGATGCACACCAATGCTGTGTTTGGTTAGTGTGGACAAAAATAAAAAAAGAAAGACAGATACATGTTTTGGAGTAAATTTTATCATTTCATAACAAGACATATTTCTTTTATCTCAACATTTTACGTCGTTTTTTCTATATATTTCAAGATAATAACCAAACATTACCTAAAATCCTGATTTAGACCATCATGGGCAGTCCTCGATCAACCAGGCACTACATGCCAATTCAAATGTCAAGCAGAAGAAACAAAATCCCGAGATAATATTATCAAGTGGGGTGAAAATGAAACGAGCCTTAAAGACTGAACATTAATTACCAAGTTGTCGGTTGTCTTTCCTTCCAAGTTAAGGGATGAGAGAAGATTTTTCATGAGAAGAATTGCATTATTGTCCGTTTTTCAAGACCTATCTTGCAAGTTGAAGGCTAGAGAATCTTCATCTACTAGACATTTGCGTAAACAATGTCCAAAAATGCAGGGGCAAACCAGAATGGTAAACTCCTCTGCCCATCCCGCATTAGTTTGACTCTAGCTCGAATGGTTCCTTTCTTACTTTCGCAGAAATGTTTCAAGATTTGAGCATAAGAGATGGTCAAGTGTTTTCATAGTTGTTCATTTTGTTTATACACTGAATCTAAATCTATACCAGATTCTTATGTAACATCGATGCGTGTGCATATCCGACACAAATATCCATATCAAATTTGACTATTTTTTTCTTAATTTCTTTTATATATTTAGAACATCAGATTTCTCCTGGTATCGGAAATGGTTGTCCGTTGTCCGAGGGAAGCAACATAGGCAATAATTGAGAAAGAGAAGAAGCAAGACATTACATTTTCAAATACAATACAAGGACTGAAAGTTCTTTCAAAACAAAAGCATTATACATGGTACAGACTTCTTATAAAATCTTTCACTGGATTTGGACATCAATGACCTTAGGTTCAACTTTGGTCTTAGGAATGTTAATGAACAGAACTCCATTTTTCAACTCAGCCTTGATCTTATCCTTTCCGCAATTATCCGGTAGCCTAAGCCGGGTATCATAAGAGCTGACGCTGCTACTAGACCATGAATCATCGCCAGTTTCTTCCTTCTTGTGCTCTCCTTTAATAACAAGCACATCATCCTCGACCGAGACCTTGACATCCTCCTTAGACAGTCCTGGCATGTCGAACCTCATCTTGATCTCATGTTCCTCATCTTTGATTTCCCATGGTGCACGCACCTCTCCTCCTGTCCTGTTCCTGCTGCTAGGAATTGTCAGTGCATCATCGAACAGTCGGTCCATTGTGTCCAGCATTTGACGCATTGTCCTCATTGGTGACAATGGATCCAACAAACCTGTGATTGAGGTCAAGTTTCAAGTCATTTCAGATCATTTTTTCCATTGCATATGCTCAACATTTATAAAAGATGGATGACTTTTCCTATTAAAGAAAAGTAATTAAATAGTAAAACTGAAGAGTGATCTTCACAACTAGGCCTGATCGAGCATATTTAAGATCGTTAGGAAAGGAGAGAAAAAAAAGAAGGAAGACTACTTACCGAATGGGGAGATATCAACAGCTAATTTTCGAGGCTTTCTCTCAACTGCTGTCCCTTGGTTGTTTCCTTGCTGATTGACATGCACGTCCACTGAAGTATCCTTGTGATCACCGGCAGCTTCTGCTCTCACCAAAGCCAACCTTGAAGGCTTAGTAGTACTCTTGCCAAAACCACCCCTTGATGGAAAAGACACTGAGCAAGGAGTTATAGGCTTAGTTGAAGGCACAACTTCGCCTTTGCTTGACAACAAAGGTGCAGATGACCAAGACAATGTTGACGAAGCCATTGCTAAGTAAAAAACAATATATGCACCAAGTGACAACCAAAGAAACTGTGGCTAGTGGAAGTGGCGGCTGTACACAATAGTATGCTTTCTAGATATGCTGATTAAGGAGCTTGGGATTGTGAATATATAGAGCTAGAGGGCAAAAGAGAGAAGGGAAGCATGGAGAAGAGTCTTGAAAGTTTGAGAGTTCTCGAGCTAACTCAAAGAAACACCTAGAGTTTTGTCATCATCAAACATCATCCATACTAGATTTTCTACTTCGAGTCCTTTTCTCATTCCTTCGGGAAACATCCTTGTATCTTGCTGTACATGGGCAGGCTTTGTGGGATGTAACAGTGTCTGAATTGTAGCCCAATTGTCTTTTGGTTCATGATCCAAGCCCACATGATTTTAGACACCAGTGACATCTCTTTGAACTTGGATTCTTCCCTTGCGGTTGTTTTTGAACAAAACCTTGGCTTTGGTCCACAAGAAAATGGTGGTATTCTCAGTACAGTATCCTTCACTGGATTCTCTGTTTCCTATCAGTACAGCCTACTTTATGTACAGTAGATTCTCGCTGAATATATATATATATATAGGATCCTAAACCCTAAACACTGCAAAGGAAGTCTTGAATAGTAATCCTATCCCATCTTCGGACAAACTCTCACAATTAATCATGTTGAAGAACTGTATATAACCTATTCTTTTTGGCTAAACAAGCTATTATCTTAATTTTTATTATATTTTCTCAAAATCAAAATCTTCGTATAATTTTTATTTTTATTTCTTATGATGAAAAACTTGGATACACACCCTTTGGGTGCCCATCAAGTACATTTCAAACAAATATATAGATTGTGCGAGTTCACAAGTTCTTATTCGAACTCTCAAGAAAGGAGATACCAATATCTATAATTGTTAGAAAAACCAGGTAAGAAGGTAGATACCAATATCTACAATGCCAGACATGCTAAGGGTAAAAGAGAAGCATCGACGGTAAACATGTTTTTAAAATTCAAAAAAACATCAAATCAAATAAAGGTACTTTGAATTGTCATTTTACATGACTTAAAACTAGGTCATATATACAGAGTTAACATTGAAGTGTCGACTGTCATTGTTCTTGAGCAGCAATGATGAATTCCAACCCAGTGAAATATCAGTGAATCACAAGTAAATTTATCATGTCCCACATGAGGCAATCACCCTACAAAAATCAGAGAATCCAAGGCACTTAATATTTTAGCAGCTCATGGAGTCTTATAACTCACAAGTCCCTTTCCCTGTTTGTCACCATCTTTCCCCATAACCAAAATCTCCATAAATAGCTTGGCAAAGTAAAAGAAAAGGAGAGGCTGAGAGAGGATTTATAACTGTTTGACTGGTCCATGGATATGGGACAAACAGTATCTTTCAAGCTATAAACAAGGTCTACTTCCACTACTACTATTACCCTAATCCCTATACCCATACCCTAAACTAGGGTAGGTCTACATTTGAGTCCCCAAATTCTCCACAGCCAAATCCCAATATAGCTGGTCACAAGGGCTCTTGCCAAACTGCCCAGAAAATGACCACAACAGCCCTGAAGATCCTACTTGCTTCATCCCCATTGGAAGATCACTAGAAGAAAACATATTGTTCTCCTCTTCTCCACAAATCCCAACTCCCCAAAACCAGCAATGTAATCATGTAGAAAGCAACCATGGAGGTAAATAAATAAATAAAACAAAGCAAAAGCATAGCACAGCAAAGCAGCAACTGCCCACTCCTCCTCTCTTTTCTTTCACTATAGGAAACACTATCCAGCTTTCAGCGTTCTCGAGGGAGTTAATTATAAATCAGACCCTATATTTTAACAAAATAAATCGATCCATCCTCAACATTTTAGAAATTCAATATTTAATCCCTGTATATTTAAAACCATTCTTTCCCACTTTATTTCCCTTTTCTTTCTCAATAAATGCTTGGAAAAAGAAAACACTAGATACAATGGTAATGGTGTAGTTTTTTGGAACAAGAAGCTTATAAATTAAGCATGGTCAGTTTTAGACAAAGAACTATTTATTTAGTTTTGATATTATAGGGACTAGATATTTCTTGAAATAAACTACAGGGACTAAGGTAAAATTAACACTTCTCGAGGGTACCCACTCTTTGATGTTGTCTCCAACTGTCTGACACAGAACTATTTAGGGCTCTCCATGCCACAAGAAAACACCATTTCTTTTTAACATTGTATCCTATGTCCATATTATTGTTAACCTTTTGCATTTTTGCATTATAGACAATGCACAGAACCTGTTCCCAAATGCATGGACTAGCTCTACCCTTCTTGCAGAATGCAGGCTAAATTATCTGTTCTTTACATTTATTTCTCTGTGCATCTTGCATTTAAACATACCAACCACTCAAATCTGTGTATGTAGCTCTAGACAATTTTTTTTTTTTTTTGCCTTTATATCTAGCCAAGTCTTTTGCTTTAGTACTATCGTTTGCATCATGGGGAAGATTGGAGGAAGTTCTTGGCTGAGTGCAGTTAAAAGGGCTTTTCGGTCTCCTAGTAAAGAGAATGATAAGAGAAGCAGCCGAAGGAGAGAAGATCATGAACAAGAGGAGGAAGAAAAGGTGAAGATTTTTTTCTTGATTAGTAATTCCTTTGTAATACAATAGCTTATTGACATAGAAAAATGTTTTTGTTTTATGGGTTAATTTGTGCAGAAGAGAGGGAAAAGAAGATGGATTTTCAGGAAATTTTCAAGTCAAGAAACAGTAATACACCATTGTGAAGCAAACGCCACTAACAATATTACAGCAACCACCAATGCTGCTGCTGCGGTTGCTCCTAATAATAGTGTTAGTTCTGAAGCGGCTGATGCTCAGCAAAGACATGCCCTTGCAGTGGCCATGGCTACAACAGCAGCCGCACAAGCAGCAGTTGCGACAGCTCAAGCAGCTGTTGAAGTTGTTAGACTCACCAGGCCTCCCCTTTTTGTCAAGCAACACTTTGCTGCCATTGCTATACAAACAGCTTTTAGAGGATATCTGGTAAGTAATTAGCAAGAGATCAGTAAAGAGAAATAATTATATACCTCTTAATCTTAAGAGCTTTTATTTCTAATTAATTATGGCTGTGTTTTTGAAGGCAAAGCGAGCTCTTAAAGCACTTAAGGGGTTAGTGAAGCTGCAAGCCTTGGTGAGAGGCCATAATGTTAGAAAGAGAGCAAAAATGACTCTTCAGTGCATGCAAGTTATGGCGAGGGTGCAATCTCGGGTGTGTGAACAGCGTAGAAGGCTTTCCTATGAGGGCAGCGCAAATTCCATCTCCAGTGATCCAAATAGCTTGCGGGGATCAAATCTTGCTGAGAGGAGATCTACTGTAAGCAATTTTGTTTAAGATATGTACATCATGCTTCAGCGTCAGCTTGTTTTGATTTGGTTCTTAACAATGAACTGCAGTGTTGGGATGGAAGCAGCACTGCTGATGATTGGTTTCATTGCAATTACCATCCTAAAACACTTGAGGAAATTCAGTCAATGTTCCAGGAAACAAAGGAAGTGGTTGCCTTGAAACGTGAAAAGGCTCTTGCATATGCTTTCTCTCAACAGGTTTTTGACCACTTTCCTTGCCCTTAATTTTATCTAGTTCCTTTTATTTTTGTCGGCAATGGCAAGTTATCGATCATTCGATTAAAATTCCTGCATTAATGATAGATATGGAGACCGGGAAGAGACTCGTATGCAAGTGAAGGAGAGGTAGAAAAGAACCCAAGATGGCTTGAAAGGAGGGGAACGATAAAGGAAAGGGAGGGAAGAGGGATTGCATTCCGTGATCAATATCACAGCAGAGACCCTGTCAAAACTGTTGAAATGGACACCTCTAGACCTTACTCTTACTCATCACCTAATGCTCATAAATTGCATCAACATTATCACTACCAACAACACAGGCCTAGCTCATATTCAGTTACCTCTCCTCTTCAAAAAAACCACAACATCTCACAACCAACCACACCATCCCTATCCAAAACAAGAACACTACTTCAAGTCCATTCATCCAGTCCTCGTTTCCTAAGAGAAAGCAGAAACCGTGTAATGGGAGAAACTACTCCATCAGCTACTTCAAAGCCCAACTACATGACTGCCACTGCATCTGCCAATGCTAGAATTCGATCACAAAGCGCACCAAGGCAGAGAGCTTCAACCCCGGAAAGAGAAATATCAGGTTCAGCCAAAAAACGCCTGTCTTTTCCAGTGCCTGATCCGGCAAATAGCAATGAGGGTTCCATGGTTAATGATTATAACCTGAGGAGCCCAAGTTTGAAGGGCATTCATGGAGCCAATATGGTAATGGAGCAAAGGTCTAACATGTCTTCTTGTTACACAGACAGCATTGATGATGAGGTCTCTCCTCCTTCAACTAATGATCTTAGCAGGTGGTTAAGGTAAGCCATTATTTGCAGTGAGTTATTCTTTAGTCCCTCTGTGTTGAATGAAGTCATAACTTAGTCCTTCATAGTTGAAAACATATAAAGTAGTCCCTTGCTCCTTGTTGACCGCGACCTATCAATAGGTCTTCTCTCTAACCTCTCGCTCTGTTGGTTTTTCTCTGAGAGTTTAAATTTTCAACTAGTACATTTGAGATTAATAAAACCGACGAACGTTTTCAATAAGAGAGAACGGTCAACAAGAGCCAAAGGATTAAGTTATAAATTTTCGAACATAAACGACTAAGTTATGATTGCATTGAAAACTTAGGGACAAAACAATGATATACCATTGAAGAACACAACAGGCTTGGCCATATTGAAGATGTTAGAACTGGAGCTAGTAGTTGAAAGAGGAGAATAAAAAATGCAATATGTTCTTCATCAGAATAACCCTAGTAGATGTTAAGAGAATTAAACCAATGCACATCAGTCTTTCAGCAGCTTTTTATAGTATTTTGCACTGCCTTTATCAATGCTGCTGCAACCTTGAAAAAAACAAGTACATTATTGGTTTGATGGAGACATATCTTAAGCATTAATTTAGTCAGAGATGTCATTAAGAACTCAAAATCTCCAGCTTGATTGTAGGAACCAAATGCCCTACTTTGTCCATTCTACTAATTGCAATCAGTAATTTAGCTAGCCGACGATGGCTGTGACTGTGAGTGCAACATTAAGTTCATTGTATGATAAATTTGGCAAGTGAGTTCACTGCAACTCAGTCATTGTTATGATTTCCTTCCTAACGGCTAACTTTCAAGGGAAACAAAATCACATATTATATTGTATATATAGCTAGAGAAAAGGGAAGTTAATGCCTTGCATGTTGTTTCCTTTTTCAGTGACTTTATGTCATTGACATGTTGCACTAGGCTACAGTAGACTCTTATAATATTAAAGTGTAGGCAAGGCAAAGATTCTCTTCTCTTGGCTTTTATCCATATCAAAGTTAGAGCCATCCAAGCATGCATTAACATGAACAGGGATCCAATGTATTCCATTTTGCAAACTACAAGACGCATGCAGATATCGAAGAAACCCCTTTTAGTAGTGCTAAGTTTTGTTGCTCTTCACCTCTGTCTGTCACCTCCGTATATATAGTATATGAAATATAAATATAACGAAGTCCCACCTTGCAACAAAAACAAAACTCAAACAAAGGCAAGTTGAGGGACTTTGGAAAAAATAATAATAAATCATTTCTATTGTTTCAAGCTGAAATCCCACTGTTTGTTGCTAATGGTTATTATTACAGAGTCAGCTTATGCTTTTCAATCTCTGGAACACAAAGAATTTCCTCCAACGCCATCAAAACTTCTTCAATCTAACATGTCATACCATATGTTTTTTTTAGGTATATGTGCGTTTCTTTAGTCTTAAGAAGAGACTTAATATTTGACGTACGATTGACACAAATTATTTACATATATTCTATAAATAATTAACCCTGGGAATGATTTCATATATAAAACAATAATATACTAGAGTTAATAAGCAATTATTGTATGTCGAGTTGGGTAAAAGCAACCAATGAAAAACAAAACATTGATAAAGTTTACAAAACAGTAGCATCATCGAGCCCATCACAACTTGAGCTAGTAAACTTTAAGAACCGGAAATTAATGAAAATCCACAAAACAGTGGCATCATCAAGCACATAACAACTTGTATGTTAAGACATGCGCATTAGAGTTTTTGAGCTCAAATATATCTGAAATTTTCTAATTCTGAAGGAAGAATGTGTGCAGAGACTATGGATGAAATCAAGTTTCTAATTTCCTGACTAGTTCGTGAAATGAAACTTCAGGTCTAAGGTGACTGATGAGGACCTAGGAGGGCTAGAAAGCCGCGGCAAAGAATCGGCGGCAGCAGGAATTCAAGGCAGGAGAGCCGGTGCAGGAGTCCTTGCAGGGGTGAAAATTTATGAAAAAAGTTGGAATTTTAAAACCACATGACAATTTTTTATTTATGTTCAAGCACTTAATCTCAAACTTATTAATACTTTTCCCTACTTCTAATAAATCAAGATGACTAAATTAAAAGGATCCTCTTACTTGTGAAGAAAAGAAAGAAGAATTTAGCAAGTCGGTTCAGGATTTCGGTCTGGGGCATCCTCCCCTCCTTTTTAAACCCAGGAATCTAAAG
This sequence comes from Populus trichocarpa, assembly GCF_000002775.5. Lineage (NCBI taxonomy): Eukaryota > Viridiplantae > Streptophyta > Magnoliopsida > Malpighiales > Salicaceae > Populus > Populus trichocarpa. The sequence continues at coordinate 2,284,701 of NC_037296.2, forward strand.
CCATGCAACAAATCTCATTGATTGAGGTGAAAGCTTTTGCTTGAAGAAGAGTTGTCGAGATGAGCGATGAGGGAGGCCGAGGCTTCCCAGTTGGAAGAAGTGGCAATTCCTTGCGAAGAAATCGATAAAGAAAAGGAAATAACAACACGCAGAAGTTACTTTCGCACTGCGCTTCTCATGATGCTCATCTTAAAGAACAGAAAAGAAAGGTCGCACACGCCCAAAGATATATTTTATTTTATATATATCGTTGCAAGTAAATTTTTAATTTTAAAATGAATAATCAAATATAAATAATTATTTAAAGAATTGTGTATCTCTTGATTCATAATATTTTTTTTTTACCAACGAAAAGCATTGGTCTAATAATTAAAATACTGTTATATCCCTATAAGGTTAAGAACACAAGTTTGATCCTCAAAAATACACTTATTGAGGACAGCCACAAATCTTAAACGGAATTAGTTTTATATTTTAAAAAAAATGTGAGAATACTCAGATAAAAAAAAAATAACAAGTGTTTTTTTTAGAGAATAAAATCTAAATGTAATTTATGGGGAAAAAAAATGTAATTTTCCTAATTAACATTCGATTAATATTTTCATATATATCGCATATACATCAATTGTACAGTTATTAAATATCAATAATATTTTAGCATTAATATGTATTAAACAATTTAAGTGCCAATTATTTTATCTACGTGATTCATATCTTAAATATATTTGTTTTTGTAGAAGTGTTTTTAAGTTGAAAAAACATGAAGTTTAACATTTTTTTACATATTTTTTTTAATAATTTAATTTGACATGAATATATTAAAATTACCAAAAAAATAAATCATTTGAAAATCATCAATTTAATATCTTTTAAGTTTAAATCCATTTAAAAATAAATAAAAAAACATTTTCAAACACAAATCAAAATATATTAAGAAATACATCCTCCATCTCTAATCTATACTTTACAAGAAATCAAAATTCTCACAAGTCACAAGTCTTCTTCGATGGCTGCAGTTTTCGAGGGCTTGTTTCCTCAGCAACATGCCATGGTGTCTTTGTTTTCTTGCGGCATAGTTTTGGCACCAAGAAATGGGCTTCCTTCCACCCCCTCTTCAAGGAAATAAAATATTGGGCCCTTTTCATTTTCTTCTTGTTTCCTTGAGGACTTTGGCGTTCAGAGCTCACAAGCTTATTGGGAAGAAAGCAGGAAAGTGTAAACCAAATTTAGTCCAAATCCAAGTTTAAATCAGCCCAAACCCATTTAAACTAACCTGAATAATTTTTTAAAAAGTAGCTAAGAGCATTGTTTTCCTTTTTTTTCCCTTTTTTTCTTCTCTCTATCGTGATTTCCACTCCTGTTTACAAAGGGTTTTCGTTTTTTAAAGCTTTAGTTGTTTCAACAAGGTTGAAGAAGCAAATAAATAATCCCCCCTCATTTTATTTTCAATTATGATTTGATTATAGAAAAATTGAAAAAAAAATTATGTTTTTGTTATGATTTTGATGATTGTTCGGTCTTGGAATTATAATTGAAATATTAGAGTGTTATTTGATTTAAAATAAATTGATTTGATGGCTTAAATGATAGGTTTTAGAAGAATAAATCATCTCTTTTTTGGTTATGCAAAATAAGGGCTAACAGGTTAGGATTATGAAAATCCCGACCAATCATCCAACCAGTTGGTTTTTGTATTGGTCGACCGGTTGACTTGGAAGTAGAGTTTTATCAGTTCTACTGGGTTCGATCAGTTTGAGTTATGTCCGGGTTTGATCGGGTGAAACAGTTCAGTGTTATATTTATGTTTTGGTATTTAAGCTTAAAGTTTTAAATCTTATATGTTACTTTGCTTCAAATCATTTTTTATTGTTTTTTGTATTCATTATAGGTTCTAGTAACGTTTCTCCTAACGATCTTCAGTAGTCTCCAATTCTGCATCCGTTTGTCTTTTACTTTCGTTTTCCGAGTGAATGAGATAATCTTTAATATGTATGTAATATAAATAAATATGAATGTTGATTATAAATAAATATTTTGAAAGATTATGAAATGTTACGTATTTTTAAATAACTTGTTTTTTTGATATGTTCATTTTGAGGCTTAGCATAAATAGGGTGTCCTTTCGACACCACTCCTGCGTTACCAGTCATGGACCTGGAATTCAGTTCGTGACAGAAAGATTCATAGCTCGGTATGCTTTGGCCGGAAGCATTTAAATTTGGAGGCGCCACAACCCCATATAATAATCCTAAGCTACACAGAGCTCGTTTGGTATTGTTATAACAATTGATTTTTAAGGTATTTTTTATTTAAAAATACATTAAAATAATTTTTTAAAATTTATTTTTGACATAGCGTTTTGAAAATACTAAGAAAAATAAAATAATTTAAAGAAAAAAAATAATTTTTTTTTTGAAAAAAAATCTTTTGAAACATAAAAACAGTTGAAAACAAACGGTTATGAGACAAGCATCAATTATTAGACGCCAGAGGCACCATTGCTTCATAAGTATCGATGAGTTAAAACCTGTATGATGTAAATCCAATTTTCCATGACACTTTGCATGCCCAAAAGAGAAAACATAAGCATCTCATGCTTAACATCATCCAGTTGTGTTTTGTCATGTTCCAAGCACAGTAAAGTTTGGACTTCACTGATTATTTCCGATGAAGAAAGTTCGAGTCTTAACGATTCAGATGTTTTATAATAAACTTCGGATGCTCCACCATGTAGATAAGAAGTTTGGGAACACTATCTTGGTGAACTTCGGATGCTCCACCATGTAGATAAGAAGTTTGGGAACACTATCTTGGTGAACTTCGGATGCTCCACCATGTAGATAAGAAGTTTGGGAACACTATCTTGGTGCTCCACCACAAAGAATCATGGTACAACTTAATCATTAGCTAAAACAGCTTGAAAATGTGAGCACTGATGGACACAGAACAGGCGGGGGAGATGTCCTCATCAAGTCAAAAACAAGATTTTTCCATAAAAAAGAGAAGATATTTTCCGACAAAGAGGGCTAGACAAGTCTCCCTCACTAATAACAGAAGGAGAGCCCACCTTCATTTCCAAGAGCAAAAGAACAAAACATCATCAACTCTACAAACTTCCTCCTACAGCACCACACATAATCTAAACAAAACTCCATTTAGTCGTCCAAAAGACAACTTCAAGAGGTCACAAAATAACCAACTAATTCAAGAACCACCAAAACCATAAAAATATATCAAGCTTATAAAAATTTATATTGCCCTTATGGCCTTGTGTGCCCTTAACTAACTAGAGAGTGGCACATTTAGCCTTGATTTAACCAAAGCATGGCAATTTCAGGTTTGGTCCTTGAACTGGCAAGAGTTGGACTGCTATTACCACTGCTATCAGAAAATGAGGCAAGTGTTTTCTGCAAAACCCCAGATGGAGAAGAGACTGTAGTAGCTGGAGGACTAATAGAATCACCATTTTCCATCATAGAAGAAGATTGATTGGTTCCTGTGGTGTTGCTTGTCCTCAGTTGTAACACCTCTGCCAAGGGGCCACCTGGGGCGCTGCTAGTGTTACCACATTCTTCATTTCGATCTGATTTGATTAGGCCTAAACCCATTTGGATCTGACCCATTTCATCATCAGTAGACCTATTGCTTCCCATTGATAGACTGAGAGGGGAAAGATGGAGCTTCCCATCTGAGGAAACAGAACTTGTGTTTCGAGAAATTGCATCATTAGACCATGCATCAATAAAACTCCTTGGAGCCTCATCAAGAAACAGACTATATTGATTGCTTTGTTGGTCTTCTCTAGCATTAAAATTTCCAAATGAGTTCAAATTCAAAGACTCTCCTTGGTAATGCTGTTTGAGAACAGAAGCACTGTTAAAGGAACCTTCAGTAGCTAGTTCAATTTCTTTGTGCACTAGATGTGGCCATTGTTGATCATTTTTGGCTATAGGACCAGCTTCCCCTTTCAACATCCAGTCCAAGCTCCTTAAGCACAGAATCACCAAAAATTAGGGACTACTCAAGGGAACAAGAAAAAACAAACCAGTTTCGCAAATCACATCCCTCAAAATAATGACTAATTACTAAAATCTAAAGATCAAACCAACCTGGGTTCTTTGAATGTGGAACCATAGGCTCCATTAACATCATAAGTTGAAGTCTTCTCGCTGGTTTTGTTTACAAAAACTGGGGTCTGGATATATGGCTGAGGCATAGGCCCAAAAAACTGATCGTGAGAGGCAGAGCCACTGTTGCTGTTGTTGATTGTGGGTTTAGAAATGGCCACGGTAACAGGAGCTTCTGGACAAATAGCAGGATTATGGCGGTTCTTCTTGTTGTTATTGTTGCTAGCATTGAGTTCCACATGCTTTCTTGAACGGGGTCTGCCTCTATGCATATGACGCTCACAGTATTTCTGATCAGGTGCCACATCTCTTGAGCACCTCCATTTCTTCCCATCTGTTCTCCTACACCTCCCTGGTTCTAGATCTGCCCCATTTGAGAACCTTACATTCAATCCATTCCCCACTGCATGTGCTCAAAATAGCAAAAATTAACCACAAAGATTGCAACTTTGATGTACTTATGAATAACCCACCAAACCAAGAATATTCATCAAGAAAAAAAGAAAAGATATTGAGGGGTTTAGCGTTACTTGGGGTTGGAATTAGAAATTGAGGAGGCACAGGGACTGAGGCCGTTATATAGTTGTATATCATGGCTTGTCTTTCAAGCTCTTTCCACTGTGTATTTGTAAAAGGAAACCCCAAAGACGCTGCCATGTTGCCTCCTGCACTTAGCAAAAGAATTCACTGTATTTGTCAGTCCACACAAACCTTGACTCTTGCTCTCATAAAGGTTTAATCTTTGAAAGTTGAGCAGAGAAAATGAGAGAGACACTAACAAGGAAAAACAGCTAGAAGTGGATAATGGACTTATTGAAAGGAAAAAGAGAGAAATTTTTCTACAACCTGGGGATCTGAAGGCAGAAGCTGCTGTAGAGATACTTGTTTCAGAAATGTCAAAAGGCTGCAAATTCCTAACCCCAACTGCACCGCCACTGGTAGCACCACCAGCAGCAACACGGTATATACGATCACTTATATAGTTCATCAAAGACTTGTTTCTATCACATGATGATGTGGGACCATTGTCAAACATTGGACGGTGGTGATTAACATGAGGAACCATCATAGGAGTACTAGAAGGAAATGATTGATGATGATCAATAGGTTGATGTAGCTTCACACCAAAATCAACATTACTAATACTACTAGTAGTGTTTATTTCCTTAGCTACCTTGTTTGAAACGTTTAAGCCATCATCTGTTGTCATCATGATGAAAAATAAAGAAGAATAATTTTTTTTTTCTCAATTTAGGAAATTCCCTTTCCCATAAAACAAACCACAAGAACCTTTCTTGCACACAAATTCCAACCTTCTCCAATTTTCTTGCTTATGGGGCTTTCTTTTTAAAGAGACCAAAGCAAGCTAGACCACCTTCTTGTGCCCCATGTCTTTAATTTCAAGCATATATGGGCTTATCTTTATTTCTGAAGAAGAAAAAAACTCTCTCTATATCTCTCTAGTGGGTGGGTGGGGTGGAGTCATGTAGGCTTGATGTGGGATTTGGTGATATAGGAATGGGTTGCCGCCATTCTTAGCCTTTGCCGTGCTTCCATGCCTCCAACATTCGCACTCTTGAGGCAGGCAGTAGTAGCAGACAAATTAGTAAAAGCGAACCCTCTCTCATCATTATTACCCTCTGTCGTTTTCTGCATGTAAAAGCTAGCACAGCCGTACTAAACCATCACCTTTTTCTCCATATTGTTGGTGTTTTTTTTAAATTATCCCAAGAAATTTAAAAATTATAAAAAATCATTTTAAAAAAAATCTTATAAAATGGTACCATTTGAATCGAAATATCTACAACATATTATGTTTTTGAAGTGCGATCAATATATGTCATGTTTTTAAAATATGACAATTTAAAATATATTTCACAAGAGTAATATTAATTAAAATTTAAATTGAAGAACAAATCGAACATGTAGTATTGTCTCTTTCTCATGAAAAATACCACTAACACTTTTACTTTTCTCTTGAAAAACCCATTAAACACCCAGTAAAAATAATAATTATGACTGAAAGTGCTTATATATTAGAGTTGGATGAATGAAAAAATGAGATATTTATAAAAATTTTTCATGTGATTATTGACGAGGAATATATAATTTGGTACATGAGTATAACATAAAGGGTTATTACTAAGGATCCTAAATAAGTTTCTCCACCTGAATATATGCAGTACAATCAACATGCCAACAGATTCATCATGTAAGTAATAGATTTTTTATGATTAATATACGTTAATCGTTGAGTTTTACGTGTTTATCTTTTAATTTAATAATAATATTTTATTAATATTAGGTTAACTTCTTGCTACGGAAGGGTCGAGAGGTCGCATCTTATCTTCGTAGTATTGACGAATCCTATCCTCGTAGTATTGATGAAGAAAGCGAAGTTCACACTGTATCGTCCATGTGGTTAAATGTTTATCACATTGGACTTGAAATCTTTAGAGAGAGGCTAACTCTTGATGATATCATGACAGAGGACGAGACCACTCAGGCAAGAGCAAAAGCTGGATCCGGTTGTGCTACTGATGAGTCTAGATCATCTAGTAGACGATGTAGACATATATAAATAGATGAATTATGTTTATATATTTTGGGATTACATGAATATTATATTATTGATTTATTTTATATTTATTTTTCATATGTGTGTGTGTGTAATGCATTCATGAGGCTACTTGTGATTATGGAATATAAGAATGTATTGAGTTGAGTTAGAATTTATTGATTGCAGTTATTGTGGTTTTTTGCATATTTTTTAAGCGAGATAAATTTTTAGGTATAGTTTCTAAATAGAGGAAACTTTATCTAAATTTTGATAAAATTAAAAATATATTAACTCTCTAATATCATTAAGCAAATAAAATTTTAGATTAACAAAAACTATAATTTTATAAACCTTTTCAGGTTTAAAATACAAAAAAGACCCAAAATTTTACAATAGCCAAAACGATTAGATCGTTTTGGCTACAGTCCAACTATTTTATCAATTGTCTAGTTGTTTTTCAAAATGATCTCCTTAAAAATATTGTAGTTCAAAAACGCAACATTTCTCATTAATGTCACGGTTGTGAATCGCAATATTAGTTATTGCGGTTTTGAAATGCAACATGTATCAAATGTCGTGTTTCTGAATCGCGACATTATTGAAATGTCGTGTTTCCGAACCGCGATATTTTCAAATTATGCTATTTTGCTAAAAAAAATTGATCTTGTACTAATTCGACATTTAATTATATTTTGGGTATTAATTACCGAGTTTATCCTTACATTTTATGATTTTCTTTTGTTTGGGATTTGGACACACCCACCCCATTTTCCTCCTGCATAACCTGCCACCTTTTCTTGACCGCCGTTTAGCATCAGCATTGGAAATTGGCATGTCTCAAAAATCTTGCTTAACCAATTCTCTAAGAAATCAAAGATTGCTTTTTGATAAAGTCTAATGATTTAAGTGTAGTTTATTAATTACAAGGTTAGCTCTTCAAGTTTTTCTAATGTTTAACGTTATTCTTTCACATTCTAACATTTTAAATTTGGGATTTAAACCTTAATTAAATGGAAGCATACAACATTAATCATCTAACTATAACCCTTCAAGTTTTTTTTTTTTTTTGAACAGAACCCTTTTAAGTAATTGCTCAATCAATTGTGATGATGTATCAAGAAATTCAAGTAGTTTAAGAATAAGATTTATGTGTTAGATAATCAATTAATCTCTTGATTTTAGTAATCTTATTCCTTCTTCCTGATCAAGGTAATTGGTAGCTAATACTCGGTGTCTGATAAGTTAGAGTGGTTGATAGCTAATACCTGCAAAATGTCTCCTTTCATAGATTTAGGAACTCTCCAATACTTAAACTGTGTATTTTTTTCAGAGAAAAGAAAAGAATATTTTAGAGAGAAGCTGAAAGTATATGTTAAAAAAATATATTCAGCCTCAAGAGATGTCCCCCTCCTTTCAAGGATCCAATGTATCTTTATAGTCCACGATTCTTACATTTCAATTGAAGAATATACTAAAAAATTATTATTTTCTAATAGGATTAAAACATCTCTTATATGTTAGAGAATAAATATCTCCAACTCATCAAAATCTCATGGTTCAATATAGAGCCTAATAAGATTGTCAGAGTCACATGTACTTGGGCTCAATATAGAGCCTAATAAGATTGTCAGAGTCACATGTACTTGGGCTCAATGATTGGTTGAGTCCGGGGATGATGGGTCTGGCAGCTTACAAAGCCTTTACATGTTCATGTTGAGCGCTTGATTGGACTCAATGATGTTGGGTCTGGTAGTTTACAAAACCTATATATACTCAGGCTTAGTGTTTGGCTAAACTTAAAAATATTAACTTTAGTAGTTCGTTAAACTTATATATACTCAAGCTTAGCGCTTGGTTGAGTTTAAGAATGTTAGGTTATCATCTTACCTCTGATTTTTTATTTTGAACATGGATTTTAAATAAACAAAAAATATATATATAAAATAAGATAATCCATCAAATTATAATTCATTGACTTATGGTCTGTCATTAAATAAAAAGATCAACAACCTAGTAGTTAAAATGATCATTTTCTTTGTGGTGTGGTGTATCTTTTATCCTGATTACAAATTTTAAATTTTTTTATTAAGCAACATATCATAATTTTGCATGAAAATTCTATCTTAAGACTTTGATTAGAAAAGGCTATAATTTACAGCTTACTTAAGCCTATTTTCTTGAATAAATTTTTTTATTATTTTCATATGCTCATCTTAAAAATAAAAATTATTATTTTAATATATTTTCAAATAAAAAATATTTTAAAAAGCAACTTACACTGCATTTTAAATCTGCTCTAAATAATTGTGTGCTTCTAACAACTTTTATTTTTTATTTTAAAATATTTTCTATGTTATTTAATTATGGGTTAATATCAACCAAGAGCAATAAACTTGGTAAAGTACAAGACGAACCTCATCATCAGTATTTCTGTCGTCATAAACACCGTTAGAGGCACAGACACCAAGACTCGGGAGGTGCACAAGGCCATAGATGGGGGCCACTTCAAGGTCCATTGAATGTGATGCATTAACAAACTGTACAGCCTCCCCTCCATTCCATGGCCGCACTTGATTCATGCACCGCTTGCCCTCTCCAGTAAGTGCATCCTCCATAATTATGCTCAGATGATCCATGTCTAGATAGAGGAGGAGGATGCACCACCCTTCGCCTCCATTCAAATACATAACTTATGATATAAAAAATTATCGAGCTAAAGAGTATCATCTCCATTTTTATATTTAAAAATATTAAATATCTGTACCCTTCTTTGTACAGGTGAAAAGGCTCATGTATCTAGATAAATGAAGATGGAGCCCTACGATTGTCGTCCCTGTCAATACCCTGGCCATGGGAGAGTGCAGTTCAACCATCACACAGAGAGTGAGGCTAGAATATCAATGTAGTGGAAATTAAGATGTGGATGTGACCAGACATGAGAGAGTGGGGCTGTGGTTGACAAAGAGAAGGAGAATTCTTGGGCATGCGACAACGTAATTATTAGTTTTTGATTGTAGTAATCTGTGTTACAAAATAGGGTCCATTGACGAGACATGTCTTCGATTCGCTGGCTGGTTGGGGATGACTTGCGTGCTGAAACAAAACCGGCCATTGATCCGCTCTCAAGCTTTCTTATTAACTCAACTGGGTTTGATGCTGTGTGGTGATTTTGAATTACAAAAACATTGCTCCCATTTTTTTGTACTTGGATTACAGGATGGATCATTCACGTCTTTTCAATGCACTTTTTTTAATCTACAAGTAGTCATTTCCGAAAGCTTCAGAAATTGCAATATTCATGAATCTCCCCAGTTAATCTACACAACGAACATACATTTGTCCTTACAGAGAAAGAAAGAAGGTAGACAATATTGCTAGTTGTTCCATCCCAAGTCGACCAAGATTGTTTGAAGTGTTTGATCTTACCTTTGAATCCCTCCCATCAAAGAGCAGGGGGTGAATTTTATAATAAGATTGTGTGGAAGTTGAGGCAGCAGGTTCCCAAGGAAGATTGCCAAAGGTATGGGAGGGGATAGCTTTTAAAAAAAGTGTCATGACCATGATCATGAAGCAAGAAAAAGGGCATGCATATAGCAATAACATTAATAAGGCCCTTCTCTATCACTCTATGGGAGGTTGGAGAAGACAGACAGAAGCAGAATCATGCAGTAAGCCAAGCCAAATAAACAGCCTTCTCTTCCTCCTGGATCTTCTGAAACATGGTGGTTAATGAAGGGAGAGGTGCCTAAGCAAGGGGTGAAAGAGGACAGTATGGACCGCCTGCCTGGCTTATGCCTGTAATTAAACTCTTAAATCCTCACTTTTTTTCTTGGAGGAAGCTATTTTTTATTTTTATTTTTCGTTCTCTTTGGGCATGGACTAGCTTTTCATTCCCAAGGACCACCTAGCTCGCTAGCTGCTTGGTCAGGACCATGTAATTATTGTTGGGAGAAATAAACATATGCGTTGGTTATGGATCTTATAGGCCTAGTTACAAGACTGGTCCGGCCTTGCGGGTCAATTTATTGACTCGAGGTTTGGATTACGCTATTTAGAGAGTGAAAAACCCGAAACCTTTTTCTTAAAAAACGATATTATTATAAGACATTACTTCAAGATCAAGCTAAAGACTTCATATATGTATATACTCTTGTTACTAAAAATCTATAAGATTATAATATTAACCAGGTAGGGTTTTTTTTTATTTACTTTGTATCATTTAGTGTGTGTGTGTGTTTTTTTTTTTCAATTCTTGCAAATCAGCTCTTTTGGGTTTTCATAAGTTTAAGGTATAATTTATTGAGTTTAATTTTATTATACCAAAGAGACTGAGAGGAGCAGGTATACTGGTAACGAGTATCCCAGTCAATTTCTATTATATTCATACAAATTTATTAAGAAATAAATAAAAAAATTAAATATATAAAATATGTACTATTTATTATTCAATATAAAATAAAATTATATATATATATATATATATATATATATATATAATTTTATTTTATATTGAATAATAAATAGTAGTCGGCTTCCAGTTAGGTTTCAAGACAAAACTCGTACCACCTTATCCATTACTCGTCAGAATGAATGTGATCCCTCTTCTTTTCCATTATTATCTTAATTTTGCAAAGTGGAAAAAGGAGGGGTACAGAAAGAAGAGGATATTATCTATTGCTCGAATTAGCAGCTTGAATGGTCAATTCTCAACAAACGAGTAATTCCAGCTCTATAAGTACATTGGGCAGATAAGTTTGAGATTTGTCGTTTCTTATTTGATGCTACCACTCTCTAGAGCTGAAGCCATGAAACCTTTGAATGCAGAACAGTAATTACCAATGATACAAAGGATGCACAAGGGCTATGCTCCAGTGTCAGTCCTGCCAAGAAGGCAAGGGTCTTGAATGAGTGATCTTGATCCTGTTTCAAATTGCTGCTTTTGCATTTAATTGTTCCTCCAGGACTTGAACAGCATGCTGGCACCAAGTAGTTTGAGCACATCAGTTGATTGCCCTTGTGAAGGATATCGTACCCTGCAGTACTTCCTGCCTCTAACCTGGTTACAGTCACAGAAAACTTGTGCCCAGAGTAAGGTCGTTTAAATTTGACAAAATCTGAGCACGTGTTGTTCCAATCTGTTGGGCAATTTCAACCTGTTCCTCCAACGGGATCATCTCATAACTGCAAAATGGAACATCTCGATTTAGTCCGGTAGACAAAGTAGTAATCATGACAGATGACAATCCATGAGCAAATGCCAGCCTATGGATGCCTCGCATTCACTGGAATCACATCAATGACAACCCATCCCAACATTCTAGTTATTTAATGAGATCATGTAAGAAACAGATCACAAATAGCCTTGACGACATGGTGTGATTGCCAATCAAAACAAAGAACCAAAACTGTATTAGTAGTGATTTATATCTCTCATTTATCATTGAAGCAAATGCAAATGAGAAACTTTGTCAATGGTTAGTTATATACTTCTTATAAATGAGTATGCTCACTTTAAGACTTAGGCCTACTTATAAATTGAAAGCTTACTTGGCCTAAGATAAACAAGTTGTTAATCAGCCTTAACCACCCCCATTTAATCAGGTTGTTAACTTAACAGGAAGAACTTACTAGGAAAGCATTTCACAATCAACTATGCTTTCAGGGCCAGGTCGGTGAGCCTTTCCATCAGAGCGGAACTGGCGGAATGATTTTGGGTTTAAACCAGCTACATGGGGAACAGCATCAACAAGTTTCTTCTGCAGTGACTGCAGCCTACGAAATGTGAGCTCGTCAAGAGGTGCAATACAACCTATGCTGCCGTCCAAAGTACCAAACAGTAAAGCAAAGCGATTGGTCTTGTCAGAAACTGGAGCGGCACCACTTCGATCAAGTGAAGGGGAAAGCATTTGCAACCTCATGAACTTAGTAACAAGGGCACCAACATGAAATTCAGCCCTTGAAAGCAGTTTCTGTCCTTTCCAACTCTCAGACATCTTTGGTGCATAATAGAATATCTGTTGTCACCAAAAAAATAAAATTGAAAATCAGTGAAAACATAACCAACTTCACCCCATTCTGCTAATCCTTGTTTCCATTCAAAAATATTCTCAAAGTAAAACAATGAGCAAAAAGAATCTCTAGCAACAGAAATGCATGTAGATTGCATAAAAATCATAACAATGTGTAATCAAAATTCAAATTCATTGGTGATTTGTATATTCATGAATTCTATGATGGCAGTAATTTAATTTCCAGCCTCGCATTTGTCGCATCTTTACTTTTGGTTGCAGATATATTATGTTTGACAAAACAACTGCCAATTCAAAATCTAAATTTGCTCCAGTTTGTACATTCATTTTCTGTTTGAGCTAAGAAACTTCACAGCTTTAAGTCAATAATGCACCCCTTAATATGACAATGATAAGACTAGCCATGGCCTGTTAAGGGATTTCACCTGTCTAAAAATACAGTTAAGGACTTACCAGGTGAAGTGGCAAAGGTGAATACAGTATTGAAGGTCTCTCAAATTTCCAGAACAACGAAGATGATTTAGTCAAAAGCAGAAGAGGAAGTTAACATAAAAACCAACTTCATAGAAGATACTGAAGGCATCAAAATTTCTAGTCTACTTGCAAGTTTTTCATCATAATGAAATTTATATAATTTTATCTCACCATTCTAATGCTGTCAACCAAAAACAATATCAGACAACATCAATGAAAGCAACATGTGATAAAGCCCAAACCTGAACATTCTTTTGTTCATCTGAAACCACAAGGCTCAAAGTACTTCCATCAATCAAAAACTCTGTTGAGAAACAATCAAGGGAGGCAAAATCCTTCGCCAGCAAGCTGAGCTGAGCCCCCTGCTCCTTCCAACTAAGAAAGTATATGCTTTTGTGAATGTCACCCAAGAGAATAAAATTCTTCACCTGCAATTGCATGTAGAGGTATGACCATGAAGAAAAGAAAGCATTAAGCAGGTGCACATGTTACATGAAAAAGACAGGATGCAGTGCTTCTATCAATGCTTCTACCTAACATGTTATGTTGGCGAGCCCTGCTGCAATACTGGACTAAACTTAAAAGTAACTAATCCCACTGGATAAATTTTCACAGCAAAAACCATCTATTTTCCATAAATTGAGAAAGGGTAATAAAGACAAACCAAACACGACAGTTTTTAACAAATACCCATCATTGTTATTGGATACAGCAAATTTGGTCACAATGATTCAATCAATATCAGAAAGTACAATTCACATCTTTGAATTCCCCCCCTCCCCTTAATTTTTATCTTTTTTCTCCTTTTGAAATGCAATAGCAACAAGCAGAAAAAAGTTAATCAACTTTACAACAGATAGCTATGTAAAGAAAAGTTCAGAAGAGATGCTGCCGTTGAGTGTCACTTACAATATTTAAGCTCACGACATATAATGGTGGAGCATCAGAAAATGCAACACCAGTCAACTCTGTACCGGTCCATTTGTGTAAAATAATTTTTGGACCAGAAGCTATCAACAGATGGCCTTGAAGTGAGGCTAAAGCAGATATAGCACCTTTCAATTCCTTAGAATAAACTTCTGAAACCTGAAGAGCACAGTGATGAAATCAATACTGATGAATGCAGACGTTTGAAAGACAGATTGGTTTAAGGGATTGCTATAGTGGATTAGTTATGTAATAACTAGTTGAACATAAAACAGAAGGATTTATTAGCAAAGAGAGAACTATCAAAAAAACATACCAAAATCTGAGAATTTTCTGGATTTTTGACTACAGAAAACAGCAGAATACGTCCTCTAGCAGCAACATCCTCCCCTTGCACATAAGCAGTCCCAACAGCCAAAAGTGTTTCATTTTCCTTTGTACTTGTATTCTGTGTTGAGGTACTATGTGAGTGAAAAATGGATCTTATTATAATTATATTGAAAATCAGAAACAATGGCATCAGAAAACAATCTAGAGTTACAAAAGACGAACACTGCTTAGCTGGTATGATGGTCCTTCTCGCTAAGTTTAGATATTCCATTGCGTCTTCCTTTTAACAATTCCACTCTCTAAACCTCATTTTTACCCTTGAATTTCTCTTCATGTTGTTATAGAATTTTCTTTCTTGTTTTTTATGAAAATAAACTCTCTTACTCTCTCAAAAAGTCACTCTCACAAGGAAAGCTGCTATGTATACACGGATTATTATCCGACCAACCACTCACACACACTCCATCTCTCATAAAAAAGAAAAGATGCTAAAAAGATATAATAGCAAAGTAGATGAAGGGATGGAAGAAGTCACTTACAAACAGTGAAACCATTCGTACAGTCAATGCATTTTCAGAAGTCTGCATTGGGATTGTAGCCTTAACTTGCCAAGGGCCATTAGATGGTTCCAAAATCCGAACCTCAAATTCATCTACACTGTAAGTTCGGTGTATTTCTTCAGAACTCAAATTATGATTCTCAATCTGATGGCCAACTTCTTGATCAACCAGTGATGAAAGAACTTGATTTACTGGCTTTTGAACCTGCAGAAGAATGTGAAAGTGGCATTACAGCTGCAGGCTGTGCTCCATTTAAAAAACGAAAAAGGCCACACAGAACTATATCATCACCAATATAATGTATAAGATGCCAGTATGACATGTTCAGGTAGAAGTTGCTGCACCACACTATAGTCGAGACTCAGATGTCCATGGAGACAAACTATTTAATTTCTTTTGGCTAGTGAAACTTGGGAACTGAAGAGTGAAAAATTTAACCAAATATAAAAGTTGTACTCGTTCCACTTCCAAGAATGCTAAAACATCATTTCTTTAATACAGTGATTTATTTCAGAAATCAGTCTGTAAATGAAGCAAGCAATAACAGAAGTTATAAAGGAAGCAAAGCAGATGTTGATTACTCCAGAGGAACATGGATCCGAAAGGATAAGTGCACAGTGTAGGAATCAACTCTCTCCCTCTCTCTCCTTTCCCACTATTTTTTCTGTCTTTGGCTAGCAAACACTTTGTTGGCAGAAAGGATAAGTGCAGTGTAGGAATCAACTCATCCCAACCTTGTTTTCTTTTTTTGTTTATCTTACCCAACCTAGTATTTTAGATTTGAAGCTCGTCAGTCTTAATATATGTCCCCAAAACCTTTCTGCCGCCATCCTTGCAGGTCCCTGGCAAGTTCTCACTTCCAATGAGGCTTTTATTTTCCTCTCTCTCACTTCCAATCGGGCTTTTACTCTCTCTCTCTCTCTCTCTCTCTCTCACACACACACACACACACACACACACACTTACTTATCCAGTTCCCCCTTCAACAAAATTGGGTCACCAAAATGACCAATCCAGATTGTGCTCCAAGATTATTCAATATGTAATTGTACTGCTATTCAGAACATGTGACGTAAATATATTTGCATATCCACAAATCCAGTAACTATGGGAAAGACACTGTAAAAAATAAGCTAAATAGGAAAATAGAGGATACTCCTATTAAGACTATTTTGATAACAAATAAAGCAAAATTTTCAATATGAACATTGTCTTTAATAATCAAAGAAACCTTGGTAATTAACTATCAGTTCTCAAAGTTTCTCTTAGTTCTCTATCATACAATCCAAACTGAATTCCCATAACCAGCCATATATGATTTGGACCAGGCACTGTCCATGTCAGAATTATGCCCACAAAAACGCTGTTTTAACGATCTAAGAAAATACACTTTACAAAAACTAGCAAAGCAAGAAAAATTTAGATAGAAAGAGAAGACACTTACAGGAACTGAAACTATGAGAGGGTATAAATTCCTCTCTGCAAAATAAGTCACTTGATGTGGAGTTCCTTTCAAAGGAATCTAACAAGAAAACAAAATTTCTAATGAGCACATTGATGCCTGTAAGCAAATATCAACTCTCATATGGACAGATGATAGAGGAAACATGAATGAGAAAAGAGGAGCACCTTTTGCACTGGCCAGTAGTTGTCATAACTCGAGACAGATGACAGGTGACAAATCTTCAAATTGCCCTGTAAGATAGGAAAATGAAAAATGAATTCCACCCAACCTCAAAAGTTCTAATATATTCTATCAAAGCATCAAACAGAGAATAAGAATCTTATAATTGTTCAACCTGTGACGTGACATAAATGAGCCCATGATTACAATTAACAGTGTGAAGAACAGTGAAGGCAACAATAGATCCATCACATAGCTGCAAGAAAATCATATATAACAACACGAGAGTGAGATGAAGTGAAGGAAAAACAGGCACTTATCAAGTACCATGCTTGCTTAGGCAGTAAAAATGTCAAGAGACATCAAATTTGAATCATTAGATAGCAATTCAAATTGCCAAGAGCTTACCTGTGGATGAACTCGCAGTCGCTCTCTAAATACCATAAACCAAGCTGGTCTTGATCCAGAAAGGAAAAACCCTTGATAACCACTAATATTCTTGAAAGTCGTAATCCTTTGGCATGAGGTTTCACTTGATGTTTCCTCCCTAGTGTATGTGTCCAAAGGGACCCGAACGAATCGCAGATTTCTAAGCCTTGAAGCACTGATGGTGCTAGCACCAACAGAATTTTGAGCAGAAACAGAATCTTCTAGTTTAGAAGTACCATCTGGACCTTCAAACAGGTATGCGTGGTAACAAAGAATTGTCCCATCAGTCAATATTCCAAAAAGAAAAGGGCGACTGTGACGTCCAGACCATCTCAGCATGGTCAATTCAACAACCTTCATGTTTTGAGTACTTTCTTTTCTGCCAGCACCGGCAACTTCTTCTTTCACCCCCTTCATCATATCTTTAGCAGGTTCCCCCGTGCAGGTATCAAGGAGATGAGTTTTTCCAGAGACAAATTTATCCACGAAGAACACAGAATTGAAATTTGGCACATCAAATATTTCAAGGGCACCAGTCTCATAACAAACAACACAGTATATATCACCCTGCTCATGAGCTCCACTGTCAGCACCATCAATAGCCTCGCTAATTCCAGTAGAAAGCCATGCATCTGTACTTGTCTTCCGGAGCCATGGCTCTGGCCCTTTATCATGATACAGTGTGCAGGCAGATACTGATTTCGTTGAGCTCTGAAAGGCAGACGGAGTGTTTACAGAAACTGTACAAGCAGAAGGATCTGAAATTCCAAATTAAACATGTCCCTTGTTAAAAATTCCAGAAAAGAAAAAAGAAAAGAAAAATCTGTTAAACAAACAGAGAAGAAAAAAACCATGGTTTCACAATACAACAAGGGCATGCCATGCCTGTACAAAGGCATATGAAAACAGATATCATTCACCCACCCAGATAGAATTGTTGGATCATATAGTATTATTACTGCAGTCGATTAACATTTACAGCCACCTGACTGTAAAATCCAATACCTTGGATGTTTCAGTTCAAACTTTAAACCTTAAGCAACTTGAAAAAATTAACAACAGCAGAGTCAAACTACCAGATTCTTCAAATTAATATCAATTACTGCTATTCTAGATTATATATGCCAAAACTATAGAGATTCACCATCTGAGGAACCTAATCTAGACAGAAGAGGTAGTTCTTACAAACTAGTCCAGACAACTGAATCAAAATGTTACAGGGATTCGGGAGGAACTCAAGGGTGAAGAAAAGATATGAAAGATATTGTTGTGGAAGAATGGACTGCACATGAAGAAGGATCAAACATTTCCATGTGGAAAATAATCCAAATTTCACTCATGAATATTTCTGATCCCTCCACTTTGAGTAGGATCAAACTTTGTGGGCCCATGAAGAAGGAAATTGTCCTTTCATTTCCTTCCCATCACTCCAACCAGCCAAACATGAAAAAAATCCAGTTCTATCCTTTTCTCCTCCCTGCAGTATAGAAGCATCATCAATATGGTTGGAGAAGAATGACAATCATGGTTGCACTTTTGAAGACCGCAAGCTTCTTTCTATATTCCTCGGTGTTGTCAAAGGCAAAAGGCAATAAAAGTGCCCGAATGAACCAAGGTGATATACTATAGATTAAAAAAATATATATGTACAATATTATATTATATTATATTATATTATATAAATCTCAAATATATACCTTCCCAATTAATATTAGATCATTAGAAAATAAAAAGAAAATATAAAATACCATAACATAGTCATATAAAGTATTATTTTCACCTTTAAAACAAAATAAGATAATTTAAAGTAGAAAGTAGCCAAATAGATTAAAAAGCAAACTTAAAAATCATCATCATTATTCATTAATCTTCAAAAACATCTTCATCCATGCTTTCATGTTCTGTAATTGTGTTGTTGTTCTCTGTTCAACGCAAAGTTTGGCTAGTGTTTCTCTTCAAGTGTCCTTCCTTGACTGTATGTCTCCCACTTTAATGATTTTTTTACCCTAATCATTGTTTTTTTCAAAAAAAAAAAAAAAAAAACCTAAGTTGTTTCTTGTGGTAAATTAAAAAATGAACAAAAAGGTCAAAACATAAATCAGTTAAAAAAATGCAACAAAAAAAGAAGTATTTCAATCAGGTGCTCGCTTTAACGCTTGACACCCACTCATGAGGCACTCGCCTAGGCAGTGCTTCATTGAAATTCATCGCCCGAGGCTAATAAAGGCGTCGCCTCGCCTCGCCTCGCCTTGCCTGGTGCGTCTTAGCATCTTGAAAACATTAATTCTTCCGGTACAGACCTTTAACAATGCTATAAGCTTATCTATATGAAGCTAAAATAGGAATTTTATTAAATGTGACACCATCAATACATTGATGAAGGTCAGCTTTCATAGGGTTCGGGTAACTAAGACTACAATCTTAGACATGTTCTAAGACTTTATAATGTGAATCAATCATATGGCATGATGCTTTACAATCTTAGAATTGCTATAGCATGAAGGCAAGGGCATTCTGGCCCACATAGTAACCTAGCATGAGAGCTCCCAAACTAGAATGGGAGGATCCAAGAACCTGTCCCTAAAAATATCCGCATACTTTGAGCACAAAAGAAGGGTATGAGCCTCTTCATTGAGTTACAAAATCTACGAAATGCCTTCACAATTTGACCATGTCAAAATAAAAGGAACTAAAGAACGTTTCATGGAATGCTACCATCCATTATGGAAGCTTTCATGGAAACTTGCTTGGAAAGAGAGTCGTGAGCTAACAAAACTATATCATAAAACTAAAACAAATATGTTGAAAGCTAATCCATGTCATAACATACCTCCAACAAGAATCTGAATACTCCCGTCAGCCATTCTAACTAAAACATATGGATCCACAATAGACACATGCATCACTGTGGAACTCTCAGAACGACCTGTTTCCGAGTTAGAACCTCCAAAGCTTAAATCTTGAGTCATAAAAGAACCATCTAAGATTCGAGCACCACGTTCAAACACCTGAACAACTCGACGTCTGAGAAGGGAAATAACCAAGAAGCAGGAAATTTTAGTTTCTAAGTTGATATCAAGAAAATGGAGCCAATTTCTCATCTCAAGGGAAAAGAAATAAAATGGAAAATAATTTGCGAAACATAGTCAAGCAACCAGTAAAGCAATAAAATCATTCAGTCACAATTTACAGCAAGCCTTAGATGACATGTCTTCAATCACTTATCATTTTAATTTGTATGACAAGCCATACATGTGCATATAGACAACAAGAAGCATAGCAAAAATCAATGGGAAAGGTAGTTGTATAGAATTTATTGGTACAGTTGACATTCATGCTTTTTAACAGCATAAAAAAATTGATAGAACAACACCCATTTACATTTCAGAAATTGAATGAAAAGAAAAAATAGTCATCTAAAAGGCAAGCCAATATAAAGAAGCAAGGAAATCAAAACCGCATTCATAAGAAAGTAAATTCAAGTCACTGAAACTAGATGAATTCTCACCTTCCAAACAAGTTCCCTGCAGCAATTGTTCTTCCTTGCACAAAATAGTCCACACTTTCAGTGACTTCCGTCAAATGATCAGCAGTTTCAAGCACCTACCCAGCATGCAAAAATAGATTGCAATTAAAGAATCAAATTACATGATGTTGATCGTAAACTATACAACTAAGGAGATGTTTTTGATAAGAAAATGACAGCATTTGGAACTGCAAATTAGGTTTGATTTTTAAATTTTCTCCTCCATCATCTCAGTGTACATGTAGATGACTTTCAGAGTATAAGATGCTTTGCACTTATATTTAGTCATGCTTAGGGAGAGATGCACATGTACATGATTCCATGTGCTTTAGCAAATAAAAAATAAAGGGGTGGCAAGCTCCTAGGGTGGCCATAGAGATTACTGCGAAAAAGACATGAAATTACACCCCATAAATTATTCCAAAACTAGCAACTTATTGCCCAGTATTCATAACGAATTACTTGAATTTTGAAGATGGAGACATTCATTAAAATTACAGATAATAAACAGGATAATTCCCTATAGATGAGAAGCAACAATAATAAACATTCACAGGGGAGAGAGAGAAAGAGAGAATTAAATTTCACAGATAGAGGCATTCATCAAAATTATAGATAATAAACAGGTTGATTCTATATAGATGAGAAGCACAAAGTATCAAAGTCCATACCAGTGTGTGCGAGAGAGAGAGAGAGAGAGAGAGAGAGAGAGATGGACATTTTCATTTATAGTGTTCAAACTGCCCAAGTACAAGAAGTTTGCTCATATTCTTATTATAGCTATATCCTCTATTTAAGCTATGATGACATCAAGTAGAAACTCTTTGTGATATAGCATCGACCCCATTTAATAGGGGATTGTGCAATTTCTGACCTGAACAATGTCCTAAGCTCCTATATTTATCTCAAGTTTTCTGAAAAACAATAAGGCATATTATGTGGATGTATATTTCAAACTTATTTTTGCAACTCTACTGCACTCACATATTTTACCATTTTTTTTTCTCATTTGATTCCATAACTTTCCTGACTTGCCACTTTCACTTTGCCTACTTAGGTAGACAATTCTGATAATTTTACTGAATGCAGCAAATGGTCACTTGTATGAGAAAACACGAAGAAAAAAAAGACACCAAAATGCGGTGAAAGGACTGGAAAGTCTCTTGTTCAGTTATAAAGATATTAAACATAGCTCTTTCCATATGTTTGTATTATTCCAAATAGGAAATTGCAGAGCAACTTGATATTTTAATAAAAATATTAAAAAAAAGATGTGAAGACTTCTAACAATTATCTTCTATGCATCAGGTCATAACAAGTTCAACTGAGAACCACACAGTTTGCAGATTTTGCAAATAACTTCTGTTAACACAAGTTAATGAGATTACCATTGTCCGTGCCTCCATGCTTATGATCAAATATGCATGATATTCATCATCTGAAGCCATTTTCAATGAGTCAACACTATGACTACGTGCATTCTTGTGGTAAACAGTCCAAATTCCTTTACATCCAGGAAGTTCAACCTGTATTCAGAAACACGTGTACAAGAAAAGATGCACTTAGCCACGAGAAAAGTTGGTCTTAATGAAGTTGCAGTGCATAATTGTAAAACTGTACAGATTGAATAATGATTCCATTTACAAACTGTTCAGATAAAAAGATGGTATCATGTTGCAAACTGTCAGTGGCCTAAATGTAAATATTAAATCAACAATATCATCATCAATGAGACATGAAAGTACTTCATATTAACAAATTAGGATATATAAACTTTCATCTTGATAGAGGATTCTTTGTTGTACCTGAGAAGGAAATATTATGAAAAAAATGAAAAGAGTGATGGTAAAAGTTACTGGACCTTATGGAAGTAATCACAAGAAGTTTTAAGGGGAAAGAATGATGTTTTACCAGCAACAATACATTGTATGTTCCAATAATAAGGACATCCAAGATAGTTAATGAAAAATATTCAAATAACAGAATCTGTATGGCATTGTAACATGGATACAACTCTACAATCCAAACAAAATCATAAGAAATTTTAAAGCTCAAAGCTATTTCCCGTCTAAGAATCATAAAAATAAGATTTAAGGATAAACCTCTGTAATCATTTCTGGGCGAATTGATTGCTGAAGGACACAGAGAGCACCATTTTTACCGTGTCCAGAACAGCACACCTGAAAAGATTAACCAAGAAAAATTTAAAGATAATAGAATTTGAAACAAGAGCTTTTCCATTCTGAAACTCTTGACTCGACAAAATCCATAAGTCATAACTTCTTATTTTGCTCAGTATATTCCTCTTGTAAACATGGAGCCAATTGTTAGATCTGAAGCCTGGTGGTACCAGAAATCAAATTGGGGGAGGGGGCTGAACATCTTGAGTGAACCTCAAAACTTACAGTAACTTATTCCTGAGATTTCACTTCCTTACCTTCTAATAGGTTTTAGAATATCAAATATGTAAAACATAACAAAAATAGCAGTCTGATGTGTGAAACTAACCAATTCATAGTTGCTTTGTTTGGAGATTCCAGTTGCATTTGCATCCGCATTAATCCTTAAACCATATGCAAAGTCCTTCAAAGGGCCAACATTGATCAACGAATCCCTCACTGTAAATGAGAAAGTTTTCTGTACCCATAAAGACAAAAAAGAGGGATGGGATTATTAAAAAAAAATGTAATTAGGAAAAATGCTAACCAGAATAAAATTAGAATAGACAGTCAAAGCTAAAATATCACAATAATTGTGGCAAAACATCAAAAAAAAAACATCTGCCCAGGTAGGATTTATGGTCACGGTCATGGCAATCAAGAAACACATTTGTGTTATTTTCAGTGATAGGAAAAGGAGGATCATTTTAGATGAGCCTCAGACTTGAAAAGAAAACTAAGAAGATCAATAAGGTGCTATTGCTAAACTTAGAAGGATGGTGGAAATTGTTCAGTCTTCTTCCTCACTTTGAGTCCAACATGTTAGATGAGACGATGCAATGCAATGCAATTTATCTTACCTATGATTCAAGATCAACTCCAGTAGCTACTTCAAACTCATACTTACTTGAGTTGTAAAACTCAAATCCTTTATTCTTTAATCAAAACCCTTAAATCCCCATATTTCCAGGCCTGGCTCATCATAAAATGCTTTTAGTTGTAGGACAGAAATTCAAATCTGCCCTGCATCATTCCCAGGATAAGTGTTCTTGCTCCTTTATTTTTTACTTTTATAAAATGCATTGTGGATAAAGTATAAAGGAGAACAATAACTGATACAACCTGTGATGATTCTGCATTATTTGGCGCTGAACTATACAAGGAAAGTTCCTCCCCGCTAACCATATCTTGTAAAGCATCAGAAGAGGACACCTTCAATCGCTTTGCTGAAGGCAAATCACCTTCAATATCTCCAACCTGTAGATACACAGGTAGCAGAGAAGGTTTCAGAATTATAGAAAAAAGAAAACAGCAATTTCTAGAGAGAAATTTGCTTGAAAACAACTCTGGAAAAGAAATTTTTTATCAAGACCAGTTGTGAGAGGATAAAAATAATTAGTCTGACAATTTCAAGACTAAGATTTACAACATGATCCAAAGATGATTGCCAGTTGCTTGAATTTCAGAGGCAGAAAACATGTAGAATTTGATGGGCCGGAACAATTTCATTGAACTTGTCAACATTAACTTGCAAAGAGGAATGGATGGCATCCAACACAATACCTCTTCCTTTAAACCAGGTGACAACATTGAAGATCCCAATCCAGAAGTAAACTGCACAAGCAAACTGTCTCCCAAACGACTTCCCAGAAAAAAGAACGAGTTTCCAAGTGTTGTAATATCCTGTATGAAAAAAAAATGTTTGTAGGAGAAAAACATAGTCAAGAATTATATCAATGGAAAGAATACAGAAAAAAGCTTCACATGAAAAGGAGTTCAGGACAAAGAATCCGTTAGAAGTAACTAACCGAAGTAAGTACTGAAGCTTTAGACTTGGAAAGATCAAGTCTCTGCACAACCCTTCAAGGGGAGAGGAAAAAGAACCATCAAATACATGAGCTATTCAAAATGAAACTTGATTCCAAATGCACATGGTATATGAAAGATTCATAACATCAGAGCAAAATGATTTGAAAAAGGAAACATATGATGCAATTTCTTAAAACATGAAAATTTTGGACCAGCAAAATTTAACCTATTGTAAGAATTGCATACCAAGCTAAACTTTCCAAAGTGTTTAGCTTCCCAATATCATCTCTTTTCACATGTATTTCAAATCTATAAATCTATCTAGATCCGAATTTAAAATTTGATCTCTGTAGGGTAACATTGCATAGTACCAAATCCCATCACATGAGTTGCAGCAATATAACAATTTCTCTAACCGCCGACCACCATTGCTATTTATAACCATCATCTTGTGAAGCAAAAAAACTCTTAGAGCATTGATAAAATATAGCAGTAACCAAACTTCAAAAACTATGTCAACAACCATAAATTTGCACACAGATAAATACCCAAATAATCTAGATTGCACATCTGACAAAAACAAGAAAAAAATGAAAGAAAAAAAAAATCATCTCTGCGCTTTTTCATGCTTCTAGAACTCCTCATATCAAGTAATCTTAACAACTATAGTGGCCACTTGCTATATCACAAAAATAAACTAAATCTCAATTCAAAGACACCTCCGTCCCAAACTAGATGGATCTGCATGGCTCTGTTCCTCTCAATCAGCTTTGTTGCTGGCTAAACTCTAGAATTTAGGATTTCAAGCAAGTTATTATTAGTAATTCGGAAACTGCTAATTTGTGCAAGAAAATAGATAAATAAAAAAGAGATGGGACACAGCTACCTTCCATCATAAACAAGGGTCAGTAACAAGAGTTCCCCAGTTTTTGTTGACAGCAAGGCTACATCTTTTAATAGCCAAGTTGCATTGGCAGCATCAAGTTCCACACTGAAAGTTGCTCTTGGCAGCTCTTGACTAATGAAAGGGGAAAAATAAAAGAAAATGCAAACAAAAAAGGCAGCATGTTTATAAGACAAACTGGAAAACTGAACAGCAGATTAATTCAATTGAAAGCTATAGTAGCGTGAAGAGGCCAATTTTCTAAAAATTTTGCACAGATCAATTGGATTCACATTTAAGGGCTTGCTATTTTACAAAACGATGACAGAAAAACACAACACAGTCCAGATATTTTATTGTTTTTCTGAAGGCATGGTTTTAAAGAGGTAGACAGAGTAAATACCTGCTATCAACAGAAGCAGCATAGCTGTTCAGAGCCAATGCACAAGAAGCTGACTGCACAAACAACACACTCGTGTGTTATTATGCTTACAGATGAAAGAATAAAACTAGAAATATATCCATAAGAAATCAGACTCTGGCAGCAGTTGAGCTTACCTCACTGTGATAATGGATAGTGTTCACACCAATCACAAGAACACCGCCAATGGGAGATGGCACTGCAAGCAGCTTATACGCATCATGCGGGAGATTCTGAAGGAGAAAACAAATGTAAGAAAAAACTCTGCAAACTCTCAAATAATATATGAATTTTTTGGGGGGCTGTATGACATAGTTATTGCTTGAGACAATGTCCAATAAGATGGAAAAATGCGAGACCACCAGTTTTAACCCAAAGCAGAAAACTAAGACATCTTCATTAGAGATCAGAATTATTATGATGATTTGAAAATATTTATTAAAAATGCCAAAACTTCTATAAAGTGATGCTTTGATAATATCCATTCCCACCATGAATATATACAAGGCTAGATGTCTCAAGGTAGCACAACGTATGGAGACCTAACTGTAGAGAAATCTAGAGAAAATTCTGTAGTATTTTTATTAAATCTAAATAATAGTCTTTATCTCCATAAAATAAACTAGATATCCCTATTTATATTAGTCCTAAAATCTTTTATAGGAAAAGATTCCTAATTAAAACTTATCTAATTAATAGAATCAATCTAGCATTACGATTCTTAAATGGTAAAATACTAATTAAATTAAAAGTCCTAATGTAAATAGGAAACAAATAATTAAAATCCAAAATTAACTAGGAAAATAATTAAAACATGAAAATAGTAATTTCATGTTTCATATAAGTTGCTTTTAGGTTTCTTTGTGGACTTCTTTTCAGGTTTGGCCTTGTCAATCTGGTTCATAACTCCTAGGATAATTGTTCTACGTCACTAGGCATATGTCTCAAGAAATAGGCCTCTATAAAATTTCATATAAAGGTGACAAAAATTTGGCCAAAACACAGCTTTTCTAATATTAATTTTTTGATTCCTTAAGGTAGTTCTTTTAGAAACATACTCCAATAGACCATATAAGGGTAGGTTGCTTCAAAGTTGTACTGATACTAAGAGCAGAAATCATGCAAGTATGATGCTTCCACACAACACGCCCAGCCCAAGTAAGCTCTCGCTCGTGAAGGACAACCACCACAGGTTCAATATAATCTGCATATTGCAACACATCAGGAAACATCAAACAGTGTCAGAAATGTAAAATGATCAAAGCTCTTTGTGTACATGTTAAAATGAGAATACACAACTAGCTCATACAACATGCTAATGCCTTATGAAGAATATCATCGTATAAAGACAGTGTGTGGAAAGGTAGACTACCAGATTTCAAACTTGCAATCAGCAATTTAAAATGTCAATTAAAATTATGCAGTACAAAAAGTTTGGCATGCATATGTATCTATAATTCAGAAAAGTCTTTATCTTCAAAAATTAACCCAAACCTAGTTTGATCTACATATTCTTCATAGGTAAGATACAAACCTCGGACCTACCCCCACCATACCCAAACTGTTCACATGCTCACATATTGCAACATTCATTTTAAACATCCATTAGCCCCAGGTTTTAGGTTCAAAGCACGGTATAGAAAAGGAAATTGGGTTCATAAACCAGACTCACCATGCACAAATATGAAATCTTTTACATGTTTCATGTCTAAATCTCTAAGATTAATGATGTAAGAAGAGGCAATATGAGCAGAGATAGCAGCTCCAGAACCAAAAGCATCTTCATCTTGAACCAAGGCAGAACCAGCCTGACAACAAAAGTTTCAGGGTCAAAATTTTCTGTCTCAAAGATTAAAGTAAAGACATTACTATTTTTAATTTCGTTTATAAGAAACCACCTCATAAATGCAGGCACCAAAGACTACCACCCATTCACAAAGCAAAAGAAACTACCAACAAAGTTCAGTGACTGTAAATCAGAAAGTAAACATCTTGAACAGATAATCTATGAATTATATGAAGTCTTCATTGCAAAAGAATATGCTTTCCAGCAAGTCAAAACCCAAAATTTTGGCAAGAATCCTTCAAGTAGTTGAGATGGGTAAACTGGCAAAGTGGTCCATTCTACTTCAGAGTTTGGAGCTCTACCAAGCTTGATCATGGGAAACTGTCTTCTTAAAGAAAGAATAATGTAGGTACACAAACTAA
Organism: Populus trichocarpa; assembly: GCF_000002775.5. Classification (NCBI taxonomy): domain Eukaryota; kingdom Viridiplantae; phylum Streptophyta; class Magnoliopsida; order Malpighiales; family Salicaceae; genus Populus; species Populus trichocarpa. The sequence continues at coordinate 2,312,767 of NC_037296.2, forward strand.
AAATAGTAGGAGTTCCCAATGAAGGGAAAATTATTCATATAGGAAAGATCCAATACCAAGCAACAGTGAGCTAGCTGTTGGTGCTATAGTCAATCTGTGGAAAGCAGTGGATTTATTAGAATCAGTACTCTTCCCCTTAAGCTCTTTCACTTTGCTCCTTGCACAAAACCCAAAATATTGCTGAAGGTATAAACCCCAAGAGTTCTTTTTTTTTTCTCTGCCTGTACAAAAACCATATCTCCAAGGGTCTGTCAAGAGTTGCTTTCTTTATTGTTTTTTATTATTTTTTTATAGTTCATTTTTTATACAGGAATGAGTTAAATGTTATGGTTCATAGTTCATTTAATTTCAGAATTAATCCCGGATGGTATCTGGGTTCATATCATATATAAAAATGTGCCTTGTGTATAACGGCAACATCCAGCTCGAGACCCTTTGACATTCACAACACTAAAACAATTTAGCCATTAAAAAAAAAACATTAGAACAGTTTTATGTTGTAATTCTATCAGGCGTGATTACTTTACTATTTACAAAAACATGATTCATCTTAAAGGAAAAAAGGGTTGAAGTAGTTGAATAACTTGGATTACAGAGAGTTAAAAGTTTGACTACATTAAGCAGGAAAAGTTACCTGAGCAGCCTTAAGTATTATCATCTGCAAATCATAAACAAGAACACCTCCGCATCTTCCTTGAGGATCAACCTTTACCAATGGACCTCTTGCAAATGATTCTCTACCTCTTTTCAAATGACGCCAGTCTGGACCTTCAAAACAATGCATAGAGCTGAAAAGGAATCAATTTTAAACAAAACAAGAAGTAAAACAATGTCAGAAAATCAAATAGATTTGTAGTAGCACAACTACCAAAATGCAATCAAAAGCTCCACATCAATGATGATGATAGACAGTATAAAACTTTACCTTGTGCGAAGTCCATGAATTGAATCATCAAACTCCAAAACAGAAATCTTTGCATCTTTAAATGCCAATATAATAGAATCCCTTCTCCTAGAATCATCACCACCTTCAACAGACAACACCCCCATTGACTCAACATTACCATGCAACCTGCAAAACCAATTCAACATTACCCTTCAAAAGACAAGAAAAAAAATAGAGAGAAAAAGACAGGAACAATGAACAATTACATTGATAACCTCGGAATAAAAATCAAGTCTCTAACTTGGCCCAAACCCAAAACTACAAACACCTAAATCCACACATCCACCAGAAAATGTTAGCTAGTTTAGCTTCCAATTTACCCGAACCCAAAAAACACAAACATCAGGTTTCCATTTTGAGCCAAACCCACAACAGATTCATCTAAGACCAGCATACTGTTTAATCAGATATTTCAATGAGCCAAACCCGAGAACCTAAACCCTAAATTTCCACACACACCACTAAAATCTACCTTCTTTCAATCAAATTTCCAAATTCATCCAAAACCAGCAAACCCAAACCCCTAAAACCTTCAAAACGATCGTTCCTTTTTCAAATTTACCATACCTGTAATGGCAAACAAGCTCAAGAGAAGCTCCAGCAACACCATCCATAACTCCACCACGCTTCAATTCACCCGAACTCCTCGCCCCCTCTTCTTGAACCCTGACAACATAGAGTTCAAGAACATTACCGGAAGCAACAATTAGGTTCGGAGTAGGGCCAATTCCTCCACCGTGGCGGCGGCGTGAAGGCCAGTCAGAGTCAAGATCGTCAGTGTGGAGTTGAGGAAGATGGGCTGACTCGGAGCGAGAATGGGTTACGAAACCGGAGACGCACGTGTCTATGGTGGTTGGCCAGTGCATCATCTTGTAGGCAGCGTAGCTCATTGTGGTTAGGGTTTGGATTTGAGAAAATTGGGGGTTAGGGCTTTTGAATTGGAGAGAAAAGAGAGGAGCTTAAACCCTTTTTGTTTGGCGGGAGGGATTTGGGTGAGAAAATAGTGGCAAATGGATTGTAAGATGAGTAAATTAATATTTCAGTCCCTGAATTATTAACAGAATCATAACTTAGTCTTTCGTTTCTTAAAACCTGTAAATTTTATTTGCTTGACTCTTGTTGACCTCTTTTTTATTAAAACATTATACATTTGTTACTTTTTTTTATTAGTAGTGATTAAGAAAAAAATAAAAAATTCTTTTTAGTCTAATTATAGTTTCAAAAATATTTGGTTAATCAATACATAATATATATTTGCATGATTTCTCTAAAAACTTTCTCTCGAAACTTTGGTTTAAAAAAAACTACAATTGGATTTCATTAAAACTCTCTCTTAAAACTTTGGTTATGAAAAACTATAATTTATTGCTTTTATTAAACTTATTTTTTTAAAATACAATCATAAAAGCTACTGTAATAGTAAATACACACCAAGTGGTGCATATCTTGAGCAATCATTTAAATAAGACTCTAACTCATTTACCCTTTGTATAGTTGCATATTCATCATTAACATGATATATAAAGCGTGTAGATTTTTTACCATACCTTTTTTTATCACTCTTCATCTCATAATTCATTGTAGATTGTAATAGTGATTTTTTTGAAAAATCTCAATTTAGTCCTTAAACTGTTTTTTTGCACAATTGAGCCCTTTTGAACCCAATTTGGATCCCAATTACATGTTTTTTGGGAGGTGAGGGTTGAATTGAAAGAAACAGGGCTTAAGTGAAAAACACAGGTAACATAATTAGTAGCTTTGCTATTTGTTTAAAAAGTTCATTTTAGTATCTTATTCTATAAAACTATTGGTTGATCAGTTTCTATAATTTTAAACATTACATTTTAGTATCATATTTTATTTTTATTTTTTTAGTCATTTTGCAGTGGAAGAAAGAGAGAGAGTCACCGAATTTCAGTTAAAAAAGAGAAAATTGTTGTTAGCAATGATTTTGACCACTAAAACAATTGATTTTTGTGTCAAATGATCTCAAATAACGAGGAGAGTTAAGATTAAGTGTTTTCTTATCTTGAAAACACCTAAAAAAAAGATATGATGTTTGGAAATTTTTTTATTTTCATGTTGATTATGGGTTTTGAGGTAGTTTTTTGTGTTTTTTAAGGAAACAAGGTTTCACTGGTGTTTCCTAAGTGTTTGTAATAAAAAAAAAATAGGTTAAAATAGGTTTTTGGATTAAAAAACAAGAGCCTTGTTTTTCTAGCCGCCACAGTGCCAGATTTTGGATAATTATAGATGACACGTTGTTTATTTTTTCTTGACAAGGTCATCTACCCCATTGACTTTAGAAAAAAAAATAAAGGCTTGCGTGTGGGCTCTTTTTTATGTGTCAGACACTAGGTCTGACTTCATTCTTTTTTTTATATATATATTTTTATTTTTATTTTTTTTTAATTACTATTTTTTTATATGTATTTTTAAGAATAATATTTGTATTTATGTTTTATTTAATACCCCTTCTCTATGATTTTTTTAGCTTATTTAACATTTTTGAAATAAAAATTGTTTTTTAATTATATTGAGTGTGTTTAATTTTTTTATGAGGTTAGTGTAATTCATCTATAATTTTTTTATATTTTATATAGATTAAACTTATTTTTAATTCTAAAAAAACTTTTTTTTAGAATATTTTTAATATGTGCAGCCCTACATGGAAATTTCTTTTTTTATTATTCAATAAATTTAATGTGTGTGTCAATTTCTATTGTATATTGATTTTTATAAATATATTAATTAAACACAATTGGACAAATGACTTATATTACGGTATTAAATATCTTGATTTATATTTGTCACTCAAGTTTTTTCAATTTTATTTTTATTTATCATTGATGACTTTTTTAATTTATTTACAAAATAGTTTGTAATTTATGTAATTAGATGCGTTCATAAGTTTTTTTATTTATATTTAAATTTTTTTATGTAAAAAAACATGTTGAAAAATTCTACATGTTCGATTTTTCAATCATATACTGTGTTTTCAACTTGATCCTTATTCTTTTGATTTGTTTTTCTCAAATTTTTTTATAAAATTTTTATTTTTTTTAATTTCACAATTGAATCTAGGTTGATTGCGTATTGCTTTTTTATTATTATTTTGGTCTTTATTCTATTTTATTGTTAATGTTTTTATTCTTTTCAATTTAAATATAAAATTAAAAATTTATTGTTGTCCTTTGATTTTTTTTATTTTTATAATTTTAACCTTTATTATTTTAATTGCTGTTTTTTTTAGATTTATTTATCTTTTTTTATCTCAAGTCATCCTTTAACCTTTTATTTTATCTTGTGATATCATTCTTCCAACTCAACAGTGAATCATATGTGAAAACACCAATACAACATGTTACTCAATAATAATATCACAAGAAATAAGCATAATTACGGCGCGCCACCATAATTTCTGGAGGGAGTGAAGACATGAGAGGATTTCTTATTGGGATTAAAATAATCCCAACAGGTCTAACAAACATTAGAAAACCACTAGCTTCTGTATTGCTCCGTCTTGAGCTGTGTTTTTATCAGTAAATTCCCATAAAAGACTATTATCTCCACTCAAATCTTGAGTTCTGCTGCTCTTGGATATGATTAATTAATTTATTGACTTCCGATGAAGAGTACAGCAAGAAATATTCACTTCTTTTTCGCCACCAGCTGGGAATGGAACATTTGTACATCTAGGACTCAGCTTAGTGGGGGAATCCAGGGTTCAGGCTTGATTTGGCAGGCTCTATATGAAATTTACACCTTCATTCTATGTTTGTTGTTCTTCAACTTGCTTCTCCTTAAGCTTAGTCCAGGGTATCCAGGCTGTGACTACGCTGTTGATTTTATTTTCATCCGAAAGACTTGTGGTGGGTGGCTCATTCTCGACTTTATGTATTGTTTTTAAAGTTTATTTATTCAATGTAGGATACATTTACTAACAATTTTCGCAGTTGTGCATCTATGAACACTGATTTGTTCTCTCTGTGGGCATTGTATCTCGTTAGGGCTTAATGTTGCATGTACAGATATAGGAAGCTCCCTGTGACCAAGTGGATAGAAATGACAGCTGAATCTGATTATAGGAACTGGTATGGAACATGAGCACAGTATCGAGAGTCAACTATTCTTTTTAAGTCATGTATTCTACTGGCAGGTGAAGGATTTTAGTGAAGGACAATATGATCATGTTCACTGGGAAAGGGGGAATTAATGTTCTTTAGGGAGGGCTTAATTAGGATGCTGGATTGGAATAACTATCATGTTTCTGAAGACTATAGCTAGATAATTGGATGAGAGGTAGAATTACAATTGAATTTTTCAGAAAAATCGTATTTCCATTGTGGTGAGCAACTGTCAGTTATAGGAGGGTAGAGATTCTTTCTTCCTTACATGCAAATATCATCAATTTCCTCCTTCATTACAGACATATTTCCTTCTTTTATGATCATATTTCACATTTTTTAAAATATCTTTCATCTATGCATTATGCTTATCTGCATACCATTTTTGTTTTCTTATTATTCTGCATTATCCGTTACTCATTGGAAAGAATCCTAATCTTCGTACCCCTTGATCTTTTAACTTTTAAAAATTATCTGCATAACAATATTTTTCACCTTCTCAACTAGTTTCTTGTTATCCTCCAACAGCAGACTTCAAGTCAAGGCCTTAAACCTGTCAGGATTCGGGGTTTTTGGTATCTTGAAAAATTCCATATTTCCCATCTCAAACATTTGGTCTTCTTGACCTCGGTAGAAACATTTTAGTGGACTAATCCCCTCCTACTTGGAAACTGTGGCCGACTTCTGTATCACAATGGCTTAGGAGCTTCAATATATATCTGCTTAATTACATTTCTAAATGTCATTCATAGTTCTTTAATTTCAGGTGATGTTCCCCCTAGGGTAAGCCTTGGCAATGTAAATTAAACACAAGCATGGCTGGTGATGAAAAGAAAGACAGCAACAAACAAGCTAAAACCAAAGGTAGTTCAAGGACACACTTGCAATTCCAATGAGGAAACGCTCTCAAGTTTTCGAACCACTAGAAATCATGAACGACCTTGTTTTTAATTCTTTCTTCTGATCGTTCTAGTTGAGTAAATATTTTGAGAGTCTTCAAATATTCTCATGAGAGAGTTTCATCCCCTTAGATGTCTCTCCAGTTTAACTCAACTCTTTGGTCTCTCAACTGTAGATATTATTATCAATGCTTAGTCTCAGGGATGGAGTTCTTAGCTTTTCATAGTATTCTACATGTGTTATACGCATCTTCCCTTCGCCTTGGCCCTTCCCTTCGTCCGTTGCAGCTGACACATTTACCTTCTCCTAGATTTGGAGAGTTAAATAGGTTAACTCACTTTTTATAACTCTGATCACTTCTATGCAGTTTCTTATTAAAGGCTGTTGGGAAAGCACTAGTTTTATTTCTCAAGTTAAGGTGCTGGTTTTCCTCCGGATACTAAGAAGATAATCCATGGAGAATGGATGTTAATTAGTAGCCAACACAGTCAGGGGTGGAGCTGGAATTATATAATAGGAAGGGCCAAAACTCAAGATATAATTTATTATTACGAAACTTATTTATTTAAAATAAAAATATATTATATTATCTTATATTTAAACACTAAAAATATAAAAATAATCGAGGAGGTATGCTCCCAGCTTGTTTAGAAAACTTGCCATATCTACAACTATTGTCTAGAGTAAAATTAGAGCAGTTGACGACATTAGAGTTTATCAAGCTGCCAAACAACAATATTGGTGGGCAAATACCTCCCCCATGCACCCTCAGTTTCAAACTCTTCTACCTTGAGATATCCCTATATCCAAGTGGTAACAAGGAATCATGGGCGAGCTTGTAGTCTTTATGAAGGAAATAGAGTGCCCCAAATGATGCTGGTGCAGGTTTTTATGGCTGCTGGCAAGTGCATCATCCTATAGGCAGCAAAGCTCATTGTTGTGTACATGCTGAAATAGTAAGAATCCCAAATTGGAAATGGGACTCATCAGCAACAAATCTGGAGCAACCAACAGACCAGGAATGTCTATATTAACTAGAGAATCAGGCAAGCATTGAATATACAAAGGATGTAATAATAAGTTGTATTGGTAAATAATGTCTTCAAATTAGTTTTCAAATCAATCGAGATTAAATCCTCTTTTAAATTGATTTTAAGATGAATTAATAGATAACTCATTGGTGAATGAACTCAAAAGATGGAAGACCTAGAGCCTAGAGGTTGGTGTTGTGCAACAATCCACTTGTTTAACACGAGGTTAAAAGAAAGCATTGAATATACGAAGGGTATAATAATTTGCTAGGGTGCCTTTGTGTATACTTCATTGATGGAGAAATGTTGAAGTAACGTTGGCCCTAATGAGTCTTGAAAACAACATCATTTTTATATTGGTGACGTGCATGATTCTGGCTTAAAATAATAAGATGGCAGATGGCAAAAATCATAGTCACCTTATCTCCTCAACATGGCCCTTATTTAACTTTTCTTTTAAGCAAAGCTTCACATTCTCTCAAATATTCAAGTGTCAAAGTTGCACAAAACGACCAAAACGAACACCTTGGACCTCTTTCTTTACATCTGCTGCCATTAGTTTCCCCATAAAGAGCATTTGCCGCCCCACCTCATCTACACACATAAAGACATCAAAGTTTCATAGGAAACAGTAAAAAAACATTATAAATTCAGAAGAAAAACCATTACACAGACAGAGAATATAGCTCACAACTTCGGTACAAACCACTTCCCTTGTCATGTTTAGTTTGGTCTATGATCATTAGTTACCATGTTTCTGCTTTGCCAATGTTTTGTTCTAATCTCTCTTACCCTTTTCCAAGCTTCTTCACCAGCCTCATTACCTTCATCAGCAATCGACCTTCTCAAGTTCCAAGATAGTCTTCCGTTACTTTCTCAAAAGCTCTTGCCATGGAACCAATCAAGCTCATCTTCCTCTCCTTGCCAATGGCCTGGAGTTTCTTGCTATCCCAACAAAAGTTTTCAAGTCAAGGCCTTAAACCTGTCAGGATATGGTCTTTCTGGTGTCTTGAACAACTCCATTTCTTATCTCTGCCGCCATAAACATTTGGTCTTACTTGATCTTAGTGGAAACCATTTCACCGGTGTTATTCCTCACTTGCTTGTAAACTGTGGTCAACTAAATACCATTCTTCTCAATGACAATGGCTTGGAAGGTTCAATTCCTGCTGATGTTTTCAAATCAAAGAAGCTTGTACAGTTAGACTTCGGCTACAACTCTCTTTCTGGTAATATTCCTCCTGAGGTAAGCTTTTGCACCAACCTTGAATACCTAGGGTTGTATAACAATTATTTGAGTGGAGCGGTTCCAAGTGAAATATTTTCTCTGCCAAAGTTGAATTTTATGTATCTTAACACAAATAACCTAACAGGGTTGTTGCCAAATTTCTTACCTTCCTGCGCAATCTCTGATCTTTTGATTCATGAGAATGCATTTTCTGGATCTCTTCCTTCTACTCTCAGTAATTGCCAAAACCTTACCGTGTTTATCGCCTCTCAAAACAATTTTGAAGGAGTCATTGCACCAGAGATTTTCAAGGGTCTTTTGCAACTTGAAGTTCTTTATCTTGATGGAAACAAACTTGAAGGGGAAATTCCAGAAACTTTATGGGGTCTTGAAAATTTACAAGAGCTTGTTCTTTCAGGGAACAAGCTGAATGGCACAATATCTGAGAGGATTTCTCAATGCCCTCAGCTTATGACCATTGCTCTTTCTGGTAATAATCTTGTTGGTCATATTCCTAGATTAGTTGGAACTCTCCAATATTTGACCAATCTAATTCTCTTTGACAATAAGCTTGATGGCTCATTGCCTGCTGAGCTTGGAAATTGCAGTTCACTTGTTGAATTTAGGCTTCAGAATAACCTTATAGGAGGGAACATCCCTCCTGAAATATGTAATCTTGAGAATCTTGAGGTTCTTTTCTTGTCCAATAATTTTGTTGAAGGCCATATTCCAAGGCAGATAGGGAGATTGAGCAACCTTAAAATATTAGCTCTGTATAGCAATAATTTGAGTGGTATAATCCCATCTGAAATCACCAATTTTACAAAACTCACCTATCTTTCATTTGCTCATAATGATCTTACTGGTGAGGTACCATTTGATCTTGGGAAAAATTCTCCAGATCTTGATAGACTCGACCTAACCTCGAACCACCTTTACGGACCAATTCCTCCTAATGTATGCAATGGCAATAATCTGAGAGTTCTGACCCTTGGGGACAACAGGTTTAATGGGATCTTTCCGGTTGAGATTGGCAAGTGTTTGTCTCTAAGGAGGGTGATTCTTAGTAACAATCTTCTAGAGGGGAGTATACCAACCGATTTGGAGAGGAACTCTGGGATTTCTTACTTGGAAGTTAGAGGAAACTTGATTGAAGGAAAAATACCTGCAGTGTTTGGTTCTTGGAGCAATCTATCGATGATTGATTTTTCAGGGAACAAATTCTCTGGCTCTATACCTCCTGAGCTTGGAAAGCTTGCAAATCTTCAAGCCTTGAGACTTTCTTCTAATAATTTAACGGGAAGCATTCCCTCTGACCTCAGTCATTGCAGAAAGTTCATTAAAATAGACTTGAGTAAGAATCAGTTGTCAGGAAAAATTCCTTCAGAGATTACTTCATTGGAAAAATTAGAAAGCCTTCTCCTTCAAGAGAACAAACTTAGTGGAGCTATTCCTGACTCCTTCTCTCCTCTTCAAGGTCTCTTTGAATTGCAGCTTAGCAGTAACATGCTTGAAGGTCCTATTCCTTGCAGTTTGAGTAAGATCAACCATTTTAGTTCAGTTCTTAATCTGAGCTATAATAAGCTTTCTGGTAAAATCCCTGGGTGCCTTGGCAATCTAGACAAGTTACAGATTCTTGATCTCTCATGCAACAGCTTCTATGGTGAGATGCCGACAGAACTCAACAACATGATCTCCCTTTACTTTGTCAACATATCATTCAATCAACTCTCTGGCAAGCTTCCAACTTCATGGATTAGAATAATGGCTTCATATCCAGGGTCTTTTCTTGGAAATCCTGAACTTTGTTTGCCAGGTAATGATGCAAGAGACTGCAAGAATGTTAGAGAAGGCCATACAAGAAGGCTTGACCGGCATGCGTTGGCTGGTGTCATTATATGTGTTGTTATCTCTATGGCATTGCTTTGTTCTGTGGTTTACATAATAGTGGTTCGAGTCCTTCAACATAAATATCACCGTGATCAATCACTTCTTCGTGAATGTCGATCGCATACTGAAGATTTGCCAGAAGATTTACAGTTTGAAGATATAATGCGTGCTACAGAAGGCAGGAGTGAGGAATATGTAATTGGGAGAGGCAAGCATGGCACAGTTTACAGGACAGAATCCGCAAACTCCAGAAAGCATTGGGCTGTCAAGAAGGTGAGCTTGTCTGGGGATAACTTTAGCCTTGAAATGAGAACTTTGAGCGTAGTCAGGCATCGAAATATCGTGAGAATGGGGGGTTACTGCATTAAAGATGGTTACGGGTTCATTGTAACTGAATTCATGCCTGGAGGAACATTATTTGATGTCCTACACAGACATGAACCACGCATGGCTTTGGATTGGGACACCCGATATCGCATTGCTCTTGGTGTTGCACAAGGCCTTTCTTACCTTCATCATGATTGCGTGCCACAAATCATTCACAGAGATGTCAAATCAGATAACATTTTGATGGATTCTGAATTGGAACCCAAGGTTGGAGATTTTGGGATGTCAAAAATGCTTCTTGATTCTGATTCAAGCTCGACGAGGTCTAGAATTGTAGGAACTCTAGGTTACATGGCACCAGGTAAGTCGCTTTCTACCAAGCTAAACCGTTCTTTCGGTTCATTAATCATGAAAAATTTATGTCGAAGCTCAAATACTAATTCCTGTCTTGTGTTTCTCCTTTTTCCTTGTCCAAAATTTCAGAAAATGCATACTCAATCCGATTGACAGAGAAAGTCGATGTATACAGCTACGGAGTCATTTTGTTAGAGATTGTTTGCAGAAAGTTTCCAGTAGACCCCAGCTTTGAAGAAGGTCTGGATATCGTTTCCTGGACGAGGAAGAAGCTGCAAGAGAATGATGAATGTGTTTGCTTCCTTGATAGAGAAATCAGTTTCTGGGATAGAGATGAGCAACAAAAGGCTTTGAAACTGCTAGAATTGGCACTTGAGTGCACTGAATCAGTGGCTGATAAGAGACCATCCATGAGAGATGTAGTAGGTTCTCTTATAAAATTGCATGATAAGCATGAAAGAAGAGTAAATAACAGAAACAATTCGAACCAAAACATCTTATATCCTTCCTGAGTCCTGACCTGTTATAGAAAGTCAGGTTTTCATCAAGGCTCTCTTACACAGACCCTGTATTATTGCATGCTGAATATGCGTGAAATATGAAGAGCTAACTTTGAGCTTTGATGCTTTCCATGTGCCAAAAAAGATGATCAGGATTGATCATTAGCGCACAACAAGCAGCCTTTTTTTTTTGCTGTGTTCCTTCCAAATGCCTCTAATAACTGTCGTCGAGGTGAGGTGGGAGGCTTGTCCTGCCAGAGCACAGCAAATCAAACAATATAGAAGCACCAACTAGTTCCCAGATAAAATCATATCGATTCAGGACAATCCATGAATCAAAATGCGAGCAACACTCATCTGTGTAAGTTTCCCATTTATCTCTTCCTATTGAGATAGGAAGCACAAGTAATGATTTTATCGCAGCTTATCATCATCTCAAATGAAAACTTCTATAGTTGCATCTGCAAGAATGGTGTGCATTATTTACAGCAATTACAAGTGACAAAAATGTCCAGTTACTAAGACGAATCCACACTCACGGATTCACGCCTTCAGATGATATGGTACACCAAATAATAAGACTATCATTAGAAACTAACCAGCCGTTGCTAAAAAAAACCCAGCAACTTTTAAGACATGATGTATAAATACTTTTCCAACATCTTACATAATAATATCAACCACATATAAAATTTGAATACTCATACATTGCCAATCATCCAATAGAGATTGCAATCTTGCCTCTTCAGGAAGACTCTTTAAACTGATTGAGTATTACCATACAGAGTTAGGAGTCATGATTATTCTTTAACAAGGAGACAAAATCCATATAGAAACCAACAGCATTATCAGAAAAACATGTCTGAAGCCACAACATCAAACTACAGTAGAACATCTTGAATCTCCTATTCTGTTGCTTGCAGAGGCTGTGGAGCTTCACTTTGTTTCAATTTTTCCAATGCAGAGATCCGTCTATCAAGTGATTCATGAGCACTTTCCACCTGGAGAATGAAAGAGTAAATAATAGCATATGAGTAGCAAATTCACAAGTTCTCCAAACATGCACACAAAAAGAATCTTTCATGTCCTGTATTATAAACCCACTATCCTACAGCCTTGCACATTCAGAAAAACTTAAAGAAGGAAACCATGGTCCTTCCTTTGAGAATAATGCTGCAGGTAACGTCAATTGTAAAGCATGCATTTAATCCAGAAGAACAGAAGATCTTTAGGCTGGGGCTATTAACACTCCATCAGTTGTTAACGGCCCTTCACCTTTAAAGAGAGAAAAGTACTGTGCCATTAACACTTGATGGAGAGCTAATAACTCCACCCAAAAATTTATTTCAATGCAAAGCAAGAGCAATATTCCTACTGTTTCTTTTACAATATCTTATGAACAGATGATAACAGAATTAGCATTCTAACATTCTTCAGTCAGTTATGCCCTTTTCCATGTTGCAACAAGAGATTAAACACTTTGATGCAGCATTAAGGGGGGCAATGCTCGAAGAATGTTATATGAACCACGAAGATACAATCAAGAGATTAAAAATTGGATGTGCAATGGAATTTCAATTGGTGTCCTCTGATACCATTACCAGACTTGCAAATCATTCTCTACTATTTGTACGATTTCTCTAGACAAAAGTAAACCACAGTTACTTTTTTGACTTCAAATGCATGTTTTCCACAAAAATTGCATTAGTTGTGACAAATTATGATTTGATTTCTGTCTGAACAGGCGACATGGAATTCTCATCAAAGAATGCAAGTAAGTAAAGCATCCTGCGAAAAGAGCCCATATAACCTTAAATTAACACAACCAACACCTAGTAACAAGCACATAAAGACAGGGTAACACTGCAAAAGCGACCAACACCAGGAGCATAAAACACGTACAGTTACCATTAACAAATTAATCTTGTAAATCTACCTTCTCAACTTACAAGGATATACTTCTTCTACGTATTTCTCCCAAATATAACCTCTCTCCAACTAGCTTTACTGCTTCTATACCATTTTTATTGCCTCTTAGGATCCTCGAACTTCTTTAGTACTACTAAATTCCATATAAAAGAGCAATCAATACAGATGATCCACATTTTAATATCAATCTACTAAGTTCCCAGTAAGCATATATTCTTCCACAACAAACAAAAAATCAAGAGCAAAAACCAAAACAATAAAAATAGAGAGAGAAAAAAATTCAAAACCCATGATTAAAATTTCACAATAAGGACTAATTGAACCTCAAGTTTCTACCTTTTTTTCTCAAATGCCAACAGACAAATACCATTCCACAACATGCACAACTCAAGCGAAGAAACACAGTGAAAAAGAGACGATAAAAATGAAAACCCATGATTAATATGTTGCAATAAGGACCAATTGAGCCTCAAGTCGCTGCCTTTTTCACGGATGCTAAATGGAGTGAATATTGACTGCAAAATTCAGCTTAAAAAGAGCAGTTTTTTTTTATTTAGATTTTGATGATTACCTGTTGAGAGATGGCATCATGGGCAACCTTGAAATCTTGGTAAAGGAGATAGAGTCCTGCAAATGATGCTGTTGCTGCTCCTGCAAAGAATGAAGCCAATCTCACTCTCAATACGTAACCCATTCTTTCTCTTCTTTTCTCTCTTCAATTCTAAAATGGTGTCAAGCCCTTTGTCTTTGCTCGCTGGTGTTACTCCTTGTCTTGTACGACGACGTATTCTATTTTAATGGCGAAATACCAATCATAAATCGAAACTTGAAATCTCTTCTATTATATTTATATTCTATTATAAATATTTAGGGCGTAAAAAGCTTATTTTTTATTTATTGATTTTTTATTATTCATTGTATAAATATTATTTATTATTCAATATAAAATAAAAATTATATGTATTTAAGGCATATACATGAATATTAAATATCAAAATCAATAAATAAATAAATAAATTTTCAATTTAGATAATAAATAATAATGTGGCAAGAAAATCCACCTACTACCAAACCAAACCCCCAGCCTTCCTACTCTCCTTGTCCCTTCCAGACAAAAGGGATGCTTCCATAGCTGTAAAACTTTAATAGGGAAAAGATTTAGGTTAGAGGGATCAATTTTAAAAAAAATTAAAATTATTAAAATCATGTTGTTTTAATAAAAAAAAATTAAAAAAATCAACAAGTGTTAAGTTTTGAATTAATTGAAAACTTTTACTAGGTTAGCCAATTTATTTTTTATTTTTTTTGTGTATTTTTTAACGCGGATTAGTCTAGATTCCATGTTAGCCAGCCTGACAGGTCCGACGTCTCTTCCCACGCTATAAAACAACCCTTTGACGCGGCACCGTTTGGGAATCCTTGTCTTGTTACCAAATTTAGCAAAAGAGAAACAAAAAGAATACATTTTTATTTTTATTTTTCTCGAGGGTCATGGTGTAACCCTCAGAATTCTCTATACAAACCTTTTCCTTTCTTTGGTTCTCTCAATCTTTTTTTTTTTAATTTCTTATCTGCAGTTAGGGTTTTTGGGTTTTGTTTTTTAAATGCAGCAGTCACCGCAACAAATGTTGAGCATCACCACTGAGCAGATTCAAAAGGTACACACACTTCATTTTTTTTTTCCAAAAAGTTAAAATGTGGACATGCTAGATATGGTTTTTTTTTTTTTTTTTTGGTAATGGATTTGGCCTCTTGCATGCATTTGTTTGTGGTAAGAGTAGTAGGACTTGTTTGTCTAACTTGTGTCTATAAATCCTGGACAATGGTGTTAGTTGATCAAGGTGTTCCCTCTGAGCTTTAAAACTTGGTTTTATTGATTTTTTTTGCTTGTTGTGTTTCTGGGTTGGCAGTTTTCTTGTTGTTGATGGGGTTTGTTTAAAGTTTAGTTCTTTGTTTGACCATGTTTTACATGTATATATTGCTGGCCTGTTGGGAATTGTTCATATTCTCTGATTTTTGGTGTTCTTTTGAAAATAAAATGAGGGATTGTGTGTTAGAGTAGAGAATTTTGATTACTTCCAAACAAAAAAGGATAGCAGTTTGGCTGTCATTCTGTGATCAAATAATTGATGAGGCACGGATGGTTACAATTGTTGAGGTAATTGAGAGGATGGTACTGTGGTGGTGGTTCTTCTGTTAAAAATGAAAGACAAGGCAGGTTTCGCCAATTAGTTAATGTTAATAAGGATTCAACATGAGTGTTCTTTTGATCTGCCTCTGGTTCTATTCTTTGTAATGGGGTTCAACGTAATTATGCTTTTGTGACCTACATTGAAGCATTTGTGTCAAGTAGATTTTTCTTATGCAAAACATAGACCCTGACAACTTACTAATTAGTAATTGATTTGATTGTTTATGATGGAACAGACAATGCCTAAAAATTGGTTAGAAAATGAAATTCATTGTTCGATTATAAGTTTAAGACGGTGATTATTTGTGATTCATGCAGTACTTAGAAGAGAACAAGCAGCTGATTATGGCTATACTGGAGAATCAGAACAAGGGAAACGTTTCTGAATGTGCTTCGTGAGTTACAAACTAACTGCAATGTCATTTATCTTGTTTGTTTCCTTTCTGGCACAAAAATGGTGTGATCTGCCTAATTTTGAACTCAAATATTTTTGCTGAGAGCTTGATGTTTCTGACTATTTCCAATATCCCCCCCCCCCCCCCGCCCCCCACATTTCTTACCCGCTCATGTGAATCCTTTTAATCTTCTCCTTTGTTGATGAGATTGCAAGGCTGTTCATGATATAACAGATCACTGATTAGCTTCAGTGGTCTTTCACCTATCACTGATTACCTTCAGTGGACATTTGTTTTTAACATGGCATTGGAAACGAAGACTGCATACATAACTGAATGTATTATACCAACTGAAAGCTAATTTGGACATCAACATTAAAAATCTCACCTCTGGCACTGCTTATTGGTGAATAGCAAGTGTTGATTTGTTAAAAATGTTGGTTTATTAAAAGATTTATAATTGACATCAATCCTTAGCTCAGACAAAGTGTCCATTGAGAGTGAACGGGTAGCAACAACTATGATCTAGCTAATGTTTCTGAATCATCTGTGATATAAGATAAACCTAAGTTTTTGCATCATGCTTAATCTTGCAGAATTTTTGGCTCAAAGTGAACTGGGAGCTATGAACTATTATGAGCTTCTCTTTCAGTCTTCGGTTCATCAGCTTCATAGAACTCTTATGAGCATCACCGATGAATCTTTTTCTTCCCTTACTAGTATATGTCACATTTGTGTCTTTTCTGAATAAAAATTTGAAAGGCCATCTTGCCTCTAACTCTCTCTCTCTTTCGATGTTAAGAAAGAGAACGGAAAATTATGTTAGCTCTTATCTGCAACTTTGTGATTCATCTAGACAGGTACATATATATTCACACACTTGTTCTTGTAAAATTTGCCAATGATTCAGGTATCAAGCCCAGTTACAGCAGAACCTGATGTACCTAGCAAGAATTGCTGATGCCCAACCACAAGGAACCACAATGCCTTCTCAGGTAAAATTGCTGAACAAGACCTGAACACATTCTTTTTTCTTTTTTTTGGGTGTGTCCCCTACAAAAATTCATTTCGGCTTTGGATAGCCTGCTGTTGAATTTGAACTGTTTCTTCTGTTGAAAAAAAAAAATTAGATGCCCCCTCAGCAGCCCGCAGTGAAGCAAGAGCAGTACATGCAGCCATCTCAAGTTGCTATGACTCAGCAACCAATTTTCTTCAATCAGAAGCTCCCTTTCCAAACGAACTTTCAGCATGAGCAGCAGCAACAGCTGCCACCACACCTCCAACAGCAACACTTCACCCAAGGACAGATGAGAATGAGACCCGGTGTCACTGATCAAGATTCTGATGCCTAAAACCAGCAAATTCTGATTGCCCAGAATGTCTGTAGTTTAGGACTGCCTCAGAACTAGCAGTACAGGAATATCTATTTAACTGCATTTTCTTCTGTAGGCTGTCTGGTTAATATATCTTGTAAGCATTACTAAGAGGCATTCTCTTTTTCTTTCATGGGTGTGTATGCTTAGTAATTTCCAGGTAAATCTGCTGCTATTTTTCTAGGGGTTCAGATGGAAAAGCTTCATACAAGTTGGAATATGGAGGCATTGTTTGGTTTCACTGTCAATTCTTGTTAAAGGCAGTTATTCACACAGTGCTGATGCGACATAAATTAAGAACTTTAACATATCATTCAAACAATGTCAAGGTTCAGAGAAACAATGTTATGCCCATGGCCATGCGGGTATTTGCATTGCGTAGTTGGAACTTGGGTTTCAAGTCTAAGGTAAGACACAGGACTGCTTTAGCGTGAAGATGCCTCAAAACTTTGATTAATTCTTGTTGTTCCTTGTGTGCTTCTCAAGTTGAGAGTTGTTTTTGGATTGTAGACTACACACAGCATAAGATGACTGAAAACATAAAAGTAATTATTTAATTTATTTTAAAAATACATTAAATAACTCTTATGTTCTCTCTTTTTTGTAATGGCCACTTAATTTTGAATTGAGGGAGCACCACCAGCCACTAACAGAATATTCCAGCCAATAAGCTTTGGTCCCCAACAATGAGTGGATAATCCACACATCTTGATGATTTCACATGACCAATCTTTATTTCCATAAAGTTAAAGAGATCAAATAGCTCTCTATCGCAGCCAATATCTCTGATTTTCTTCTAATAAGAGTCACATATATCAAGTCAATAATATATCCAATTTCCCCATTATAACAATACTTGTCAATCCAACATCCAAGCACCATGAAAGCTATGAGAAAGCCCATGTTTTTGTAATTTTGATGCATTCATTTGCGGCTGAAACAATGCTCTAGTTAAAAATTTTACCAATGAAAGAACTTGAAAGGGAAGAATAAAAGAGGGGTGGAGCAAAGATAATTTGCTTAGAGAAAACTCACAAAGAAAAGGAGCTGACAGGAGGAGGTATGGACTATCAAATGCACAGAAGCAATTGTGTGCATGAATATCAATGCAGAAAGTTGAACGAGTTCGTCTTCGGTATCATAAACACACAAAAAGCAGGTTTTTTCCAAAAGCATAAAACTAAAGAGGATAAAAAAAAATCAGCTAAGTCCAATGGTGGATTCTATCAGAAGCAAAAGATGGCTGGCAATTTCATCAAGAGCACAATTCTACCACAGATCGCTCCCATAAATGCCCAATCTGCACTCCTGTTAACTCCATGAATTCATTCATATGTTGGACATTGCCTCCTGCAAAATCAAATTAAAATTGATTATAAATCCATGGAAAATCACACAAAACATAGACAAGAATCCATGATCACCGAAACCGAGAAGTGGCATACAATGCAAATGCACATCTCAGATAATTATTATTACCATACTATCTTCTAGAAGTTAATGCAGCTCCAGTTGTCCTGAAAACATTCAAACACATAAAACTCAATGAGCTCTTAAACCACTGGTACACATCACTACATTATCCAACATAAATTGCAAATTCTGCAATATTTAGAAGGATTTAAACCATACCTGCTCTGCTGTTTTCCAGTATAAATTGAGTTAGATGTCCCATGAATTGAGCCCTTGCTTTGAGTACTGCTTACGCTGGATCTATCAGAATCTGGCACATTTAGTTCTTGAGAATCTTTTGATTTGCTCAAAAATTTTACATTTGATATGCCTCCAGCAACCCCAAAATTAACACCATTAGAAAACTTTGATTCAATTGACGGAACCTTCTTAAGTCGATGAGATTGTGCCATGGGAGTAACAGCCACAGATGGCAAGAATGATGAGTAAGGAGATGATGCTGCAACAGCAGCAGCAACTTTAGCAACAGCTGCTGTAGCAGCTATCATTTCTTGAGCTCCTTCCCGAAGCTGGATAAAGTCACCCTCGATCAAAAACAACTGAAATCACAACGTAGAGGCTCAGATACAGTGTTACAGTCCATGTAAGCAAACATGTAAATTGAGATCCCAAAAACTCACTTCTGGGTGACCACCCACAAAGTCCTCTAGCTTTCCATATTTTTTCTTGTAATCATGCCAATGCAAAGGTGAAAGCATCTTGCCAAGTCTATTTGGTAGCTGTAATTGACATGAATGGCAATTATCATTGCTTCTTAAAGGATTTTAAAATGAGCTAAGATGGGAATAATAAAATATTTTACTCAGTCACTAACTGTTGAATTGATCCGAATTTGGCCACCAGCTGGAATGGTGCGAACTATGCAAGTCAACAGAGATCTTTCATCGAGGAGAGGAGTCTCAGAAGTTTTTCCTCCGGTAACCATATTTGTCTGCTCAGATGAGATCAATGCTTTAGTCGAAACAGCAGCAGTTCCATTGTTGATTGTGGTTTCGTTGACATTAACTGAATGCGTGGATGTTTCAGATAGTGATGCACTGGCAGCAGAACTTGCCTGCTCTTCCATCAAAGCTTGGCCATGGTTATTAAAGTTCAAAACATTTTGATCCTACACCAGTCCATATGCAACTGATTTTAGTTTCTGCCCTAATTGTCAAATGCTACTAATGGAGTAAAAACAACCCAATAAATGGAACCAGCAATGCAAAGGAACTTTCAGCAAAAACAAGCACAGACCTTCGTTTCAGTATTCCGTTCAGGAGGATTCAATCTCAAGGCATCATTAAATTGGGAAGAAATCTCTTGCAAGCTCTGCTCAGGTTGGGGATTGACCAAGTAACCCCTGTCAATCGACTCAATAACCTGCAGAAGGTAGAATTTTTGCAGGCAGTCAATAATCATCATGAAACATAAGTTTGTGTTGAGAGTCAATGGCCCCATGTTTTTTAGAAAGTTCATTTTGGCCCTTGTATCTAAGGTGAGGCCCCTCCAAAAATTTGATAACTTTATTGATGATACATTTCTAATAAT
The DNA here is from genome assembly GCF_000002775.5 of Populus trichocarpa. Classification (NCBI taxonomy): domain Eukaryota; kingdom Viridiplantae; phylum Streptophyta; class Magnoliopsida; order Malpighiales; family Salicaceae; genus Populus; species Populus trichocarpa. The sequence goes on from NC_037296.2 coordinate 2,332,961, forward strand.
TTTATTAATGACACATTTCTTATAGTTTATCTCATCATCGTTATTTTCATATCTCCCTCCCCCCAATTTTATTTTACTATAACTCTGCCACTATTGATTACAAAGGCAACAACTTAATATGCATAACCTGTGATTCCCCTGTGGATGATGAGATTACAGAATCTGGCTCTGCTCCTTGACTGATGTGAACATCTAGATAGTCTGGATGAAACTCGTGGCCATTAACAGACCTTTCATAGTCATACTTCCCATCTGAACTCATGAGGTTATGATCAACTTCAGATGATGCAAGTTGATTCTGTGCAGGTAATTGTGCACTCTCTGTTACAGCCTGAAATATATATATATTTTTTTTAAAAGGGAAGTATACAAATTGTTATCATGGTTTAGGTTAGAAAACATGTTATTGAGTGATATCAAAGAGAAATGAGCACCTGTAATATTTACAATGATAAAATCTACAATGATGACAGAAGAAGTTTCTATTCAATAGTTACCTGCCCATTCTGCCAGTGCGGGACAGATGACATTGCAGGTACTGAGTGAAAATGTCCAGCATGAGATTGGGGAACATGAGATGCCATAGAATGGGGAATCCCCTGTTGATGCAGAATGAATGGGTGCAGTGCAGTCACCTGCCCAGGTGGAAGGTAGGTAGGCATCCCGAGTAAGGATGTTGGAGCCATTGGAACACCAGCAACATGGTTGGTCTATTGATCAAGAGAACAGATATTGGAAGTCATGGATATAGGATTTGAACATTTAATTTTACTTCCTACTAAAAAGTATGTTTCAATTACCTACTGGCTACTGCATAACAGAAACAATTTTTTTTTATTGGGAAAAAAACTTGGAAACACCTATAACATATTTTATCTGTATGGTGTTTTCCACAGTATGAATCCTTCTGATTAACAGTCTTATCAAATTAGGTGTTTTCCACAGTATGAATCCTTTTGATTGCTCATATCTCAATAGGCATGACTCAGATCTCAGCTCTAGGGGTATACTATGGAACCAGCTACCTAAAGAGGGATGGAAAAATTCGAAACTAAGCCAGAGAAATGGAGGTCATGGTGAGAGGGGAACCAGGAATATGAGGACACATGAAGTGGCATTACATATACTGAATGGCAGCAACAATGTTGTAGAATAGAAGAGTAGTCAGTATCTACAGTTCTCACATTGATAACTTGGAAAAGAGCAAGACTACATACATTAAGAGACCATTCGTTTTTGTATTTCAAAAGCGTTTTTGAAAAAAAAAATTAATTTTTTTTTGTTTGCTTCAAATTAACTATTTTTTTATGTTTTTAGATCGTTTTGATATGCTAAAGTCAAAAATGAATTTTAAAAAATGAAAAAACATTCTTTCATGCATTTCCAAGCGAAATGCTCTTTGAAAAGCAACCACTACCACAATACCAAACGGGCCCAGATTTATGGGAAAAAACAGCCACAGTGATATGGAAGATACCTGATGTGCATTTCCAGTTGACGCAAAAGACTGAGCATTGTCCGCATTCCCATTTGACAGTTCTCCATTACTAGCAATGGATGCAGCAGTTCCATTTACATCAAGTTGGTTACCATTGTTCTGAATAAAGTTTGATTCATCCTTTGTGTTTGATTGAGATAGGTGTGACTCGTCTGCATAGGATCCACTCCTTTCTCTGGCATCAGCTAGTTCAAACTGAAGCTGTTGTACAGTATGTAGATGAACTCTCTCCATCTCTGCAAACTGATATCAGTGACCACGAGGGAGGGAAAAAACAGTCAATACAAAATGTTTAACCATGGTGAACAGTAAATTGTTCTGTGATGTGTAGTGAACAAAAACACATCAAGGAATGAAAACTGTAGTAAAATTTCAATATCTTAATGTAGAAATTGGTTTTTCAGTTGAATGAATACAGTAAAATATCACAAACAGAGATACAGGCGAACAAATGCATGCAAGCAGCAAAAACACACGCACACACATGCACACACATCAGGCCCAAGTGATATAAACCAAGGACTGAAAAGAAGTGCAAAGGGTGAAGAAAGCAAGCGACCTGTCGTTGACAGCCAAGCCAAAGCTGATTATACTGCTCTGTGCGGTCTCTCAATTCAGCTTGTAAGGAATGGTTGGCATTAGAATGCAAGGCATCCATCTCCTGAACACGTGCGATCCAAACTTTCAATTGTTCATCCTTCAAATATACAGTCTCCTGATCAACCCTATGCTGAAAGAAAAGATCAATGTTAGACCTCCCACTCAAAACATGTTTCAAGAATTCCTTTTCTTTTCCTGATTTTAAGCTGTAACATAACAGTGTTACTTTATGTTTAAGAATTCTTGTTCGGCAATCTTATAGTAAAAACTTCCGTTTTCTATAAACAGCACCTGGTCAAAACCAGAAGTGTCAACTCCCACTCAATGAAAAAATGCAAGCAAATCAGAACTGAATTGATGGACAGACCTGTTCCTGCAACTCTAGAATCTGCCTTTCCTTGTCTTGAAAATGTTCTTGAAGGTCGTGCAATTGCTGTATATGCTGTGCCCTTTCAGCTTCAGAATGATCATGCTCTCTTCTGCAAAAAGAAATAGACCATCTAAATTAGCCCATCCAGACTTAAATGACCCAACCTAACCTTAAAGAAGGGTAAAATAAATCGAAAAAGCTCAACAAATTTTTTTTTAAAATCATTGAGACCTAAACGTATGATAGTCTATGAATTTTTCACGTGCACATCTTTTAAAAGCCTTGCATGAAATTAGAAAGTTGCTTCTACCATCAAACTAAGGCATAAAACAGTGTCAAAACAATGAACAAGTGACATACCTAAATGTTGCCAGTTCTTTATTTTGTTCCCTGAGAAGATCCTCTTTAGCCCAGGCCTGTAAGAATAGACAAGAGATAGCACATGACATATGGCTTGCCGCAAAGACTGTGTCCAAAGGTACAGCGAAGAGATGAACAAACCGCTTCATTATCTAATTTAATTGCATGCAGTTCTCTATCTTTTTCTTCCATTCTCCTTTCCAAGTCATGTATGGTCTGTCCCCTTTCATGCAGTTGTTCCTGCATGGCATAGTAAGCTTGCATTTATAAGGGAAATTGTTGCAGAAATGAGAAATTGTTGAGCAGTCACTACACAGTTTCTAAAAACTGCTTTGTGGAATAACATAAAGACATTCAACAAAATCTATGGACCTGAACATGAGGGTTTCAGGTGAGGTCACTGTAATTGCAATACAAACCTGATCAAATTCATACAGTGGCGGTTTTACAACTTCTATCAGACTTAAACCCAACACAATGACCAGAAAATGTTTAATGCAATTACAAATTATTGCAATTTGTACATACTAGGAGAAGAATTCTGAGACTGTATTGATAGAAAAATCCAAACCTGAAGCTTTGCAGCAGCATCTTCACGTTCTTTGATTTGTGCATGGAAGCTTTTCTGTATTTCCATGATCTCAGACCCCGCAATCACTTGAGCTCTGAGCTCAGTCTCCATGTGTTGCAACTCTTCTCTTTGTCTAGCAATGCTGTGAATTCGCTGCTGCAAGATGTCATCATCTAAACCCCCATCAACTGTGATCGAACAGAAGTCCACATCAACAGGCTCTCTTCCATGCTGCACCTTGATAAACATCAAACCAAGTTAACTTTATACAATCCGTTAACCAAACACCCAGCCCCAAAAACCACAACATTTACCTCATATATTGTTCTCTCATCTGATTGCCCCAACTTTGAACGTTCCAAATTCTGTGATAAAAAGCTTCCACAGTTAATGACCCAAAAACCAATCATCTAATACCCACATTGATTGCCTAGCAGATACTGAAAACTCGAAGAAAAATATTTTTTGGTTTGCATTCAAACGCCCATTAACAAACACACAGAAAAACATCTAAAAAGGAAAAGAAACCCCAGTTACTAACTCTATTCAATCTCCCCATCTTCAAATAACCAAAAAAGAGACAGCTTTCCCATCAAAAAAGCTAATAACATTTCACCCATTTACCCATGGCCTCAAAAACAATTAGCTTAGTCACTTGGTTTTCAAAACAAACCCTTGCTTGCTTCGAAAACCATACAAGCCAAACATTCCACATCAAGGGTATCACCAATACATTTCTACAAACCACTATATAAGCACATTTTAACACACAGAGAGAAACCCAATTCCCTGTCTTGCATCTCAAAAACATGATAATTAAAAACCCGCATGATTCCATAAAGCCCAAATCAAAACACCAAGGTTTTTTCCTGTTTCCCATCACATTTCCCCATCAACCAAACAAACCCCGATAAAGCAAGAAATCACTCACCACCTCTTCCCCACCACCACCATTTCTATGCTGCTGCTCCGTAACCGCTCGCCACTCCTTCCTCGACAACGAACCTCGTGAGGCTGCCGCTACTCCGGCAGTCACCTCCATTTACTTCACAAATCGCAGATACCTCTCCAATTCGTAACTGCACAAAACACAACGGCAAGAAAACCCTAATTAAAAAAAAAAAAAACCTAGAATTGCGAAAGAGAAACTGAAATGAGGGAGGAGAAAACGAGAGTGCCTTGAGTGAAAAAATCTTGAGAAGTGGATTTAGTGAATAGATTAGGGATTTCGGGAAACTTTTTTGAGGGTTCTGAGAGGGGTTGGAGTGTCAATAGTGGAAAAAGTTGACGAGAGAGAGCTTGGTAGGAAATGAAGGCTCCCGCAATTTATAGGGAAAAAAAAAGGTGAAACATTATTGGTATCTTTGGTCACTGCCAGTCTTTTGAGCAGTGTTGTTAAACACGGCTTAACACGTTGATTGTCAATACTTACAGGAGAAGTAGAAACTTTTTGTTTTTATTATTTAAAAATATTTTAAAAAAATTAAGAAAGTTTTTTTAATTTTTTTTAAATTAATATTTTTATCTCTAATTAATTTACTGTTATGAAAAATATTATTTTAATATATTTCTGAATAAAAATACTTTAAAAAATAATTATTATTTTTTAAATATTTTTAGATTATTTTAATATATTGATATTAAAAATAATTTTTAAAAATAAAAAATTATTCTTTTATATATTTTTAAACAAAAAATACTTTAAAAAATAACTATTACACCATACAATCATTTTTATATTAGGTTACAGTTGTACCATGTTTTAAAAAAATTATTATTTTATAATTTTAAATTAATTATTTTAATGTACTAATACTATAAATAAATTTAAAAAATATATTATTTTAATATTTTTATAAATATAAAATACTTTAAAAATTTTAAATTAAATTGAATATAATGTTAATTTATAAAAAATTTATTTATAATTAACGGTTCAATAAAAATTTAATTTTATTTTGAATAATTCAAAATAAATTTATTTTAATTTTCAAAAAAATAAATCTCCAAACGAGTTAACTATTCGAACTGTAATTCAAGTACTGCGAGGGTGAGCTATGAATCTGTGACCATGTGTCAGAACTCAGAAGGGGCTGGCATGCTGGTACATGCTGCACCTGCTGATCTGAATGGGGGCCCAAGTTTATACGGGCCTAAGCCCATGTCTGCACCTGCTGATCTGAATGGGGGAGCCCAAGTTGTTACGGGCCTAAGCCCATGGATCACAAATTAGACCATCAATACGCTGGTGGAGATGACCCAGCCCAACGTACAAAACCCAATTCTATTCAACGATAAGTTAGTTTGCACCATAATTTTTAGACCCGGTCCAGTCCAAGACCCGGGTTCTGAGTTTTGACCGGGTCACCGGGTCATCCAGGTCAACTCTTTTTTTAAAAAAATAAAAATGACATTATTTTAATAAAAAAAAACAAGTCAACGGATTGTAACAGGGTTTTTGACCTGGTTTTACCAAGTCAACCCGTTGGGTCATACCGGGTTTTTTTTTTCTATTTTTTTTTAACCCGGCCCGGTTCCAGCTCTGGATCCCTGATCGACCCGTCAGGCCGAGCTGGATTTTAAAACTATAGTTTGAACCATCAAAATTCACAGCTGCCAGGAGAAAAGGCAATTTTAAGGATTCTTGTTGTTCATTTTCAAGTTTTAAAAATTTGATTCCGGGTTGAATACCAAAGTGTGTACTGCAGTTTTTTAAGGTAGTTGGAGAAGTTAGTCACATGATAACATCAACTAACATGTAAATATTCCCATAAAGAAAATCACAATAGAAAAAAATAATAATAATATGATGACGCCTAAATTTTATGAATGAAGTCATGGATGAAATCAGCACGAGAGTAAAATCCATCCATGATAAAAAAAAAAAAAAATTGAATAAAACAAAACTCAGACATAACTATATTAAGTTGTTGTGGTTGGTCTGCTTTTTGACTGGGCTTTCATACAAAGATATCAGTTAAAGCCTGGACTTGGTCTATCAAGGCTTTGAATTGTGCTTGGATGACCACCACATTATTTATTAATATATTAATAATTCTGAAAAGTATAATTTAACCGGTTAGATTATAGATTTGTTATGTAAAGATCACTAGTTCGAGACCTATAAACCTCATGATCATTGGAGACTTACATGATTATTAACTTCAGGGCCTGTAAAATTAGTCAAAGTACACAAAAGCTGGTCTAGACACGCACGTTGATCAATATATATAGTCGATGGAGTTTCAGTATTGGTTCTAGTGGTTTGAGAATTAAATTATTCATCATTCTCATTCAAAATGTTTTCTATCACGTCCAAACATACAACATCAAACTAATGATGTAAGAAAAATTGATTCAGTTAAACAGAATACAAATATAACGTGAATTGTTGTCGTCCACAAAACCTATAATTTTTTAAGTAGGTGATTGAGTTAATTATGTTTAAAATATATTGTAACCCAATTTCACATCCCAAATTTGTTTTATAAAAGGTATATTTTTTTATTAAAAAAATTAAAAAATCTAAAAATATTTTTCGGACATGAAGATATAAGCCTTTAAGCTATAAAAGACTAAATTAGATACTAGAAGAATACTAAGACAAGATGAGATGAAGAAAGGAAGAAAATTGAGGTTGAAATTCAAACTTGACTAAAATTAGAAGAATTAATTAAGTCTAAGGATTTAATTAAACTTCTAGCAGGTTTAATTAACTTATTTAAAAACTTAATTGAAGAAGAATTAAGTTTAAAAGTCAGTTGGAAAATATTTAAAAAAATTAATTAAGTTCAAGGACTAATTAAATTTTTAATTGTTTTTGTGGATTCAATCAAGAACTCTATTAAAAAAAAATCAAGTTTGGAGGCCTATTTTTTATTAATCTGCAAAGATTGGAAGTTCAGGAATACAATTGAAACTTTTAAATGATGCAATCAGGGTCTAATTAAAAGAAATTTAAAGTATAATACTCAACTGACTACCATGTTGATGAAATCCAAAACAACTAGAGGTAATCATTTTCGGTTCGGTTCGGTTCGGTTTTTATCAAAAAAAGTAACCAAATCGAATTTTTTTTTTTGAAAAAAAAACCGAAACCAGGTCAAACCGACCGGTTTCGGTTCGGTTCGGTTTTTTTAGGGCAAAAACCGGTTCAAACCTGTTTGGCTCGGTTTTTCCGGTTTTCTCGGTTTTGGCTCGGTTTTTTTCGGTTTGGCTCGGTTTTTTTTCCGGTTTTTTTTCGATTTCGGTTCGGTTCGGTTTTTTCGGTTTTTTGGTTATAAAACCGAAACCGAACCTAACCGGCCGGTTTTTTCAAAAATTTAATCGGTTTTTTTTTTCGGTTCGGTTTTTTTTCCGGTTTTCTCGGTTTAATCGGTTTTCCGGTTTTTTTGCTCACTCCTAAAAACAACAAAAAGCTGGAGGGGTGGCTGAACCGAACACCATCAACGCCATCGCACTACAACAAAAATATTTATTATTTTTTAAATATTTTTAGATTATTTTAATATATTGATATTAAAAATAATTTTTAAAAATAAAAAATTATTTTTTTATATATTTTTAAATAAAAAAATACTTTAAAAAATAACTATTACCGCATTCAATCATTTTTATATTAGGTTATAGCTGTACTATGTTTTTAAAAAAATTATTTTTTTATAATTTTAAATTAATTATTTTAATATACTAATACTATAAATAAATTTAAAAAATATATTATTTTAATATTTTTATAAATGTAAAATACTTTAAAATTTTTAAATAAAATTGAATATAATGTTAATTTATAAAAAAATTATTTATAATTAACGGTTCAATAAAAATTTAATTTTATTTTGAATAATTCAAAATAAATTTATTTTAATTTTCAAAAAAATAAATCTCCAAACGAGTTAACTATTCGAACTGTAATTCAAGTACTGCGAGGGTGAGCTATGAATCTGTGACCATGTGTCAGAACTCAGAAGGGGCTGGCATGCTGGTACATGCTGCACCCGCTGATCTGAATGGGGGCCCAAGTTCTTACGGGCCTAAGCCCATGTCTGCACCTGCTAATCTGAATGGGGAAGCCCAAGTTGTTACGGCCCTAAGCCCATGGATCACAAATTAGACCATCAATACGCTGATGGAGATGACCCAGCCCAACGTACAAAACCCAATTCTATTCAACGATAAGTTAGTTTGAACCGTAGTTTTTAGACCCGGTCCGGTCCAAGACCTGGTTCTAAGTTTTGACCGGGTCACCAGGTCATCCAGGTCAACTTTTTTAAATAAAAAAATCAAAACAACGTCGTTTTAATATACAAAAACAAGTCAACGGGTTACAATCGGGTTTTTGACCGGGTCTTGCCAAGTCAGCCCGCCGGGTCACACCAGGTTTTTCCTTCCTCTATTTTTCTTCAATCCGGCCCGGTTCCAGCTCTGGATCCCTGATCGACCCGTCGAGCCGAGTTGGGTTTTAAAAGTATGGGTTGAAACATCAAAATTCACAGCTGCCAGGAGAAAAGGCAATTTTAAGGATTCCTGTTGTTCATTTTCAAGTTTTAAAAATTTGATTCCGGGTTGAATACCAAAGTGTGTACTGCAGTTTTTTAAGGTAGTTGGAGAAGTTAGTCACATGATAACACCAACTAACATGTAAATATTCCCATAAAGAAAATCACAATAGAAAAAAAAATTAAATAATATGATGACGTCTAAATTTTATGAATGAAGTCATGGATGAAATCAGCACGAGAGTAAAATCCATCCATGATAAAAATAAAAAAATGAATAAAACAAAACTCAGACATAACTATATTAAGTTGTTGTGGTTGGTCTACTTTTTGACTGGACTTTCATACAAAGATATCAGTTAAAGCCTGGACTTGGTCTATCAAGGCTTTGAATTGTGCTTGGATGACCACCATATTATTTATTAATATATTAATAATTCTGGAAAGTATAGTTTAACCGGTCAGATTATAGGTTTGTTATGTAAAGATCACTAGTTCGAGACCTATAAACCTCAGGGTCATTGGAGACTTAAATAATTATTAACTTCAGGGCCTGTAAGATTAGTCAAGGTATACAAAAGCTGGTTTGGACACGCACGTTGATCAAAATATATATATATATATATATATAGTCGATGGAGTTTCAGTATTGGTTCTAGTGGTTTGAGAATTAAATTATTCATTATTCTCATTCAAAATGTTTCTATCACGTCCAAGCATAAAAGGTATATTTTTTTATTAAAAAAATTAAAAAATCTAAAAATATTTTTTGGACATGAAGATATAAGCCTTTAAGCTATAAAAGACTAAATTAGATACTAGAAGAATAGTAAGACAAGATGAGATGAAGAAAGGAAGAAAATTGAGTTTGAAATTCATACTTGACTAAAATTAGAAGAATTAATTAAGTCTAAGGACTTAATTAAACTTCTAGCAGGTTTAATTAACTTATTTAAAAACTTAATTGAAGAAGAATTAAGTTTAAAAGTCAGTTGGAAAATATTTAAAAAAATTAATTAAGTTCAGGGACTAATTAAATTTTTAATGGTTTTTGTGGATTCAATAAAGGACTCTATTAAAAAAAAATCAAGTTTGGAGGCCTATTTTTTATTAATCTGCAAAGATTGAAAGTTCAGGAATACAATTGAAACTTTAAAATGATGCAATCAGGGTCTAATTAAAAGAAATTTAAAGTATAATACTCAACTGACTACCATGTTGATGAAATCCAAAACAACAAAAAGCTGGAGGGGTGGCTGAACCGAACACCATCAACGCCATCGCACTACATTTCAAGCATTTCTTAGCCAGGAAACATAAGCCAACCCTGAAAAAGAAAAAAAAACAGAGAGAGAGCCAAGAACACTAACAGGGCCTTCCCCGTAACCAAAGGCTCCACCTACAATCTTTACACCATCATACAGCCTCTCCCTTATCCTCATTTCACTGCCAACCCCTAGCTTCCACCATACTCGAACGTCCAGCCCCTCTCCTCTTCTATGCCCAAAAAGACCCTTCACTCTCTATTCCAAAAAAAAAAAAAACAAATAGACCCTTTTCTCTGTCCAATCCAACCAAAACATAGTAGTTCCTCCTCGGCTACAACAACTCTTCTCAAGACCACCAAGATCGTCTACCTCACGGTTCCTGTCCAGCAGAGTTTCATCATTCCATTCACAGCGGCAACAAAGTTTCTTCCTCTCGATCACAGCAGCAGCAGTGTTGTTTTTTTTTCCTTTTTTTTTCCTCTCTTCAGCAGACCAGCGACTCAACCGGTCAACCCAACTACACTACTGCAGCAAGCACCACAGCAACCAAGCAGTGTCCACTTCTTCTTAATTCTTTTCCATTCGCAGCATCCACAGCAGTAGACTTCTCTAGCCAAACGCAGTAACACCACTTGTGTCAGTCAAGAGCAGTAGTAGATTTCTCTAGCCGGGAGCAATAGCCTTGCTCCAGCCATGAGCATATCAGTCTCTATTCTAACCAAGAATATTGCCAGGTATTGACCAAAGGGTAATGAAAATAGTTGCTACATTTTTCTTAGAATTACATCTTGCTTTTTCATGTGGTTTGGATTAATGAGGTCCCGTTTTACTGTAGAGTAAAAATGAGGGTGAGAGTGAGGAGTGAAATAACCAGGTTTCTTTTTTTCGGAAACATTGAAGAGCCTAGGGTTGTTGAAGTTTTCTTCTGTAAGGCCAAGACTCTGAATAAACTCTGAAGTATAAATCATTTATTTATTTATTTTCGTAAGCTTAAACTTCCCTTTACAATGCATTTCGGTGGTACATATAGAAAAAAGGAAACATGTTTTATTTTGGCTATTTCTTAGGCAATATCGGTCTGGGTTGTTTTGGAAAACAAGTTTCTTTGATTTCAGCTGTTTTGATTATTCAAGAACAAGAAGGGTGCTTTTAGTTTTGTTTGTGGGTCAAAGCCAATGTTTTTAAAAAAGGTGGGTTGTTTTCTTTTCATGGATGCCCGTCTTTTTCTAAGCCCGTACGGTTTCCTTGGGTAGAGCCTGCATCAGTTTGGGCTTGGCTAGGAAGCCCAGTCCACCTTATTGGGCTGAGCCTTTAGAGGCTTAAGGCCACGTTTGTCTTGACAAAAAATTGCCAAAGAAAGATGCATTTTTTTGGTCTTTTAAGACTTTAAGTTTTGTTTGGCAAACGCGACCCAAGCAAAATTCAAGCCTTGTATTTCTTTTTTGTTTTCCTCTATGTAATTTAATATTTAGAATTATGATTAGATTGAATAAATCAGTTTTGTTTCGTAAAAACAAAAAAAAATTTTCTTTTAAAAATATATTTTTATTTTAAATTATATATGGTCAAATCTCTTAAAAATAAATTATATTTATATCTTTTAGCATATTAAAAAATCACAAAAAATAGTTGTTTTTTTTAATGCATATTGAATTTAATAATCAGTTTATTAAAATTATTGAAACTTAACCTACATTTTAAAAATATTAAAAAAAATTGTTTGTTCTAATATCAATAATTATGAACTTACACGTAAGACGTATTATCGATATTAAAAAAAATACAAAAAAAATATTTGTTGACTCTAAAATGAATAAAATAAAAACCTCATTACCAAGAAATACTTTTCTTGAACTTTAAACAGATCAATTATTAGAAACATACAACAATATCTTAGTTTATATAAAAAAAACAAACAATGCATTTTATTTTAGATAGGGTGTGCTAGAAATGATACATCCTTCCAACACACAATTAGTTCATGTATTTAGACTCTAAAGCCGGTTAAAGTTACTAGTAATCAAAATATTAGATGAGAAATATTTCATTTATTTTTTACTAATAAAAAATAATTTTTTTTTATTTTTTCCCATCACAAAAAAAATCCCCGATTAGTAAGGGCAATCGTCGTGACAATATACAATTGAGATAAAATAAATAATAAAGCTAGTTTGCAAACAGAACTTGGTTACCTTGGGAATATAACATTGTAGTTTTAAAACATTATCTAGAGGTTGACTTGTAATTGTTTTTTTAAAAAAAAAAAAACACAATTAAAAAGACGATGCTTTGACCAAAAAAAATAAAACTTAGAAAAATAATTAACAGGTTAATGACTTGATTTTTCCTCCTAGAATGATATCATTTTACTTATTTTTTTTTTAAATATTGAAGGTTCACCTTGCTGACTGGTTCAAGTTGAACAACTATAATAAAAGTAATTATTTATTTAAAATCGCTGTTTGAATTTAGATTAACCAGCAAGTGTCTTGGTGAACTAACTTGCAATATATCTTTAATATTTTCATCAAACTGCGTGAAGTGTGAATTGATTAGATTTTCCTTCGCGTCCCATACCGTTTACCAATTCTAAGATCCAGACAGGGAACAGAACCGGCAAGCCGGAAAATATATTACAAAGGAAAAGCAAAGTCAAACATGAGAATGTTTCCTGTATGAAAACCTCCCTGTTCATGGTTGTTCGGTAACCTGTATTTTGATTATTCCAAGACCAATCATAGTTATACACGGATTCTCACTTAATCCAAGCTCGAGAGTTGTGGATTTATGTTTTAAATAAAAAATTTAAAAATTTATTAAAATTAATTTAGTCAGGGTTAATTAGGCAAGTTAGGTATAGTCCACCTGGTTTTAATTAGGAAATTGTTTTTGCCTCGTTCTTTAAATTTACCAAATTATATAAACCGAATTAAATAAAAAAAAAACAGATTAAAATTACTTGAAAAAAAAAAGAAATTTGATTTATGTTCATACACTAACCCGTACAACAATAAATTTAATTTATGACCCATTACTTTCTATTTTGTTATGTTGCTCAAAGAGTAAAAACATTTAATTGGAGATGGTGACAACATTAAACTCTCTAATTCACCCACCATGTAGTATAGGGTTCTAGACTTTATTCTTGTTCATTTTTTATTCAATAATCAAGATATTTACGAATTTCATGCTTCGAATTAAATTTTTTATATACAATAAGATTTTAGACCACCCATCTATCTCTAATTTGGTGCATTTATAAGGGATTTTCATCATTAATTACATTATAGATTTGAATCCCAAGCCACAAATCCATTTACTAGTTTTAAAATTTCATAATTAAAGTTATTAAATCGACTATTACAAGAGGATTAATCCGAGCTGATTTTGGTGAATTTAAAATATTATAATTTTAATTTTTTTAAAATAAAATAACATTGTTTTAAATTATTATTTTTACCAATCAAATTATGTTTTAATTGAATCATACGTTAATTAAGTTAATTTTTTATTGATTTAATTTAAAATCAAATTCATTGCGCGTTAGGTTTAGGACGGAAAAGCCGTGACATCAGCCATACTTTTCAGCTTTCTAAACATGGAAAACAATAACAAAATCTTTCACTTTTGGATCAAAAGAAGAACCTTGAGAAAACAATTAACGATTTTTCCAAGGGAGGATCAATGGCCTGTCCTAGTCTTCTACTGCCTGTCCTTTTCTTTCCTCAAAAGTATCCACCTGCAGATTCACACAAATTTTCCTCAAGAAAACGCGTTTTCTCACAGACCAGGATCAATAATTATATCAATAAATATAATATCATAACTTATAAACTAAAATAAGTCAAGGGATTTCCTTAACGTAAGTCAAAGAAATATAATGCTATTTCTTTTCAAAAACAAAATTATTACAAAAAAAAATAAAACTGTTTCGTGAAACCTGGCCATAAAATAAAACGAAGGAGTTAATTCCTTGGCTTAGAACTTTTTATTTTTATGTTTTAAAAGTATTTTTTTAAAAATTTAAATTTATTTTATTTTTTTCTTTACTTCAAATTAATATTTTTTTGATTTTTTCAAATCATTTTCATGCCCCGATGTTAAAAGTAATTTTTTAAAAATAAAAAATATATTATTTTAATGTATTTTTGAGTGAAAAATACTTTAAAAAACAACTACAACCACACTTCCAAACACGTCCAATCTCCTGTAATATGAAAATGGAAGACATTTTCATTATATTTTGGCTATTAGTTTCGATTAATGAATTTATTTTTCATATTATCATCCGGATTTAATCTTAAACAGAAAAATAAATCTCTCATGAGTACATAAATAATTTAGAACTCGAATATATATATATAAAACAACAAATTGTTTAAAAATATGCTTTATTGTGGATCTAAGGCTTTTTTCTTTTAATAAGAACATTGAAATGAAGAATAGGGTCGCATTCATTGCATTCACATAATGGAAACTTTGAATCGGGCCTTCGCAAAAATGAGTTTTTTTTACACATGTTGACTTATCTTTAATTAAATAGTAAATAAATTCTGAGTTTTAAAACATGAAAAATATTTACAGACCTTAAAAATAAAAATAACACATTTATACTGTGGTAAACATTTATACTATGGTAATATTAAGCAGTATAAAACCAGCGAAATTCATTTTTTAAGTTTAACCCTATAGTTTTGACTTCTAATCGTATAGTCTCAATTTCAAAATCAAAATCATGGAAAAAAATATGATCTAAATCAAAGATCATATAATAATTAAATTAAAATTAAAATTATGGAAAAAAATATGATAAAAAATAGAAGCCGTGAAAACAAATGTAACCAAAATCCAAAAGTATAGAAAAAAAACAAACACTAAATTATAGGGTTAAAAATAAAAATAAAAATAATATTTTAACTCTTCAATGAGTGGCATTCATCAAGGGTAAATACACAAGGGACCCGCAGGCACCTTATGTGATAACAATAATCAGACGGACAGAAATTTGGCTTTGACCAATTAAGGCATACAATTCAATGTCACTCTATCTTCTCTCTGTCAACTTTCAAAAATATTAATAGCCCACCCCCCTCCTCCATTTCTCAACTCCTTCTTTCTTTACCTTTCCTTCTTTGTATTTCCCTCTAAATTTCCTTCCCACGGTTACTGCCTCAGCACCTGACTTAATATCACAGCCCACCGTTTGATGATCTGACTCTCTCTGATCAACAACTTCACCTCCGTATCCACCCATGGGACACTGCTGCAGCAAAGACGTGTCTGCTGTTAACAATGAAGTGATCAACTCGATCAAGCATCCAGCTACTCCGCCGAACGCGGCGACAGTTGAGGTGGCACCGCCTGCCACCAATGGCTACGCCAATTCATTCGCAGCCAGCCCATTTCAGAGCCCACTTCCCGCGGGAGTCATGCCATCGCCTTCCCCGGCGAGGACGCCGGGGAGGAAGTTCCGGTGGCCGTTGCCGCCTCCTTCTCCGGCTAAGCCGATCATGGCTATGATGAGGAGGCGGGTGCAGGGGAAGCAGCAGCCTCAGGAGGGGCAACCGATAACGGTGGATGGTGGCGGAGAGGGAGGAGGGGGAGAGAGGGTAGCGGCGGGGACTGGGACGGGGGGTTTGGATAAGAATTTTGGGTATCCAAAGAACTTGGCGGCGAAGTTTGAGTTGGGAAAGGAGGTGGGGAGAGGGCATTTTGGGCATACTTGCTGGGCTAAAGGAAAGAAAGGAGAGCTTAAAGGACAACCTGTTGCTGTCAAGATCATTTCCAAAGCTAAGGTGCATTGTTTTCAGTGTTAGTCTTGATTGATGAATCCTGACCGTTCGTTTGCTGTTACATACGTGTGTTTTCTGTCGGTTGTTGTCAGCATTTGTCTACTTCCTCTTTCATCTGTCCAAATGCCATAATTTTCTCCTGTGATAACTATCATGTCTTTGAAACATGCTATATGATTGTGCCGGTTGTCTTGTTCAGTTCATGTTTCCATGTCTTGATATTGTTTAATGTCACAATGTTGCTGACCTGAGCAAACATTATCCCTTAAACATGCTATACAATGAGTATGGGTGCCCTTAAGATCGTATTTAGTTTCTGTTGATGCATTAGCTGGATCGAGAATATCCCTTGCCGTCGAACAAAAAACGAAATCATGATGTTGTTTAGTGTCTAGTATTGCTGACCTGAGCAAGCATTGTAAGAGCTGCAATTGCCACTAGAGATGAAATCGATTGTTTTAGCTAGCTGATGTATTGTATGACTGAATCGATGTTGGGGTGTTTTACTAACTAAATGGGTATTGATTGGCAGATGACAACAGCAATATCAATTGAAGATGTTCGACGGGAGGTCAAGATATTGAAAGCATTGTCGGGGCATAAGAATATAATCAAATTCTATGATGCTTTTGAGGATGAAAATAATGTCTACATAGCCATGGAGTATGTATATTCTGTACTTCTTCTTCGAAAAGATTATTCATCTTATCGGAGTTCAACCTCTCGTTTTGGATGATTTCTTTGATGTTTTATTTACACCTTCATGAATTGAGCTGATGCTTATGATGAACCTAACCCTCCATTATAAATTTAATTTGTTTGCTATTGAGTTAAGTGAGGTTTATTTACTATGCCGTCACAAAATTTCTAAATTTGTTCTCATGTGTTTTAAAATCTCTTTGTTATTGTCAGATTATGTGAAGGTGGAGAACTGCTGGACAGAATTTTATCAAGGTAGTAAAGGAGAAGGGAATACTTCTACTCGCTGTGATGCTTCAGTTTTTTAGTTGCTTTATAGTTTGGACTTCAGATTTTTTGTTTGACTCTATTCCTTGTGGCTTCCATTTTGCAGAGGGGGAAGGTACACCGAGCAAGATGCTAAAACTATTGTTGTGCAAATTCTAAGTGTAGTTGCCTATTGTCATCTTCAAGGGGTTTCTCACCGTGATCTAAAGCCAGAGGTACTTTGATAAGCATGGGCACTAAAGTATGTTGTTGTTTTGTTTGGATTCTATGTTTTAAAGTAACAAACTCATGTCGGAGGACACTGTGCCACCAATTTCCTTTCCAGCTCTTAACCATGTATTCTGTGACCACTTGGCAGAATTTTCTTTTCACCTCAAGAGATGAGGATGCTCCAATGAGGATTATCGATTTTGGTCTATCTGATTTTGTAAGGCCAGGTAACATTTGCTTACCGATAAACTTGTCAAAGGGTTTTCTATTTTCTCTGTGAAATTGTCCCAGTTACAATTTCATATTCATTGGGAGGTTGATTTGCTCCACAAAATAATGTCACATATAAAGCATTTTTATTGGTGGATTCAAAGGCTCAAAATCAAACTTCTCCTATGTCGCGCCTCAGGAAATTCCGTGTGAAATGCAGATTTCACTTGCGTTCATTTTCCTTTTCAGTTTCTGTCAGGGCATAATATGATATTTATAAAAAGAAATATTTTTACGTACTCTTCTAATTTCTGATTTTCATTTTCTTTCAAGTTTATGCTAACAGAAGAAAAATCAACAATTAGGAATTTTTTTCACAAAAGAACAAATAGGAAATTGTGGATCAAAGGAAAATGAAATCGAACTATATCTGATTCATGGTGTTTCCCAGCCAACCTGCATTGGTTCCTTTGTCCTCATACAAGCTTGGGTTGGCTGACTGCCAGAAACTTACATCATTGGCAATTCCATATGAATTTATTTGTTTATGACTGTGCTTTCAATTGCATTTAACTGCTTGAAGTAAAACACGGATACTTTCCATGGATTTGAATCATACAAAATTATTAGATCTTCCAGCCACCCGTGCAATTTTTTTTTTTCCTGGTTATTGCTACAACCAGTTCCCTTTAATACAGGCTAGTTATTTCCAACTGTTGTTTGAGTGCAAAACATTCAGTTCTTATACATCCACAGATGATCGTCTCAACGATGTTGTTGGCAGTGCATATTATGTTGCACCTGAAGTGCTCCACAGATCGTACAATCTCGAAGCTGATATGTGGAGTACCGGTGTGATAACATACATATTATTATGCGGGAGTAGACCTTTCTGGGCAAGAACTGAATCGGGAATTTTCCGCTCTGTGCTAAGAGCTGATCCTAACTTTGATGATTCACCTTGGCCTTCTGTGTCACCAGAAGCTAAAGATTTTGTCAAAAGGCTTCTGAACAAGGACCACAGAAAAAGAATGACTGCTGCTCAGGCTCTAAGTAAGTTATTTGCAAATATTTCAGAACCTCCATTACTTTAATCAGTGAACACTGAATATATAGATAATCTCTGTCTCTCTCTCTCCCTCTCTGTTCTGGATATGTATGGTTTTGTGCATCCTTTTTACTAACAGTTTACGCTGTGCGTTCATCTTTGTGGAAACTAATAAAATCTCCTACATTTGCAGCCCACCCATGGTTACGAGATTTAAATCCAGCTGTGCCTTTGGATATTTTGATCTTCAAGTTGGTCAAGTCATATGTTCGTGCCACACCTTTCAAACGTGCAGCATTGAAGGTATTTATGCATAGACACTTGTATTTTTAAAGGTATCTTTTCCCTCGAAAAGAAGGAAAGAACAGGAAAATAACGGGATTTTATCACTGTCATTGAGTAATGTGTATGTTGCCTTGCTTTATTGAGTGATGTGGCACTCGTTGCCACCATTTGGAGCATAGTAGCTTTCCACTGAATACTCTTTAAGTAAGATTGAGACTGGTTTTTATTTGTATTACTTCGTACCACAGCTTTCAAACACAACGGTGACAATAATTATGCATGGACACTTGCATTCTGATTGGAACCGTTTCCCTCATAAAGAACGAAAAAAAAAAGAGGATAATAATGGGATTTTATGATTATGTCATTGAGTAATGTGTAGGTTGGTTTTCTTTCTTGAGTGATTTGAATCTAGTTGTCCACCATTTCGGGCATAGTAGCTTTCAATATAATACTCTCATTATCATGTAGAATTGCGATTTGGGACTGGTTTTTTACTTGTTTGACTTTTGCAGGCTCTTTCAAAAGCCATTCCTGAAGATGAGCTCGTCTATCTCAAGACTCAATTTAGTCTCTTGGAACCGAAAAATGGATCCGTATCCCTTAATAATTTCAGAGTGGTTAGTCAAAGCTTTCTTTTCTTTCTCTATCTCTCTACGTGAAGTTTTGACATTTTCAAACAGAGGTTGTTAGTTTATTTTTTATAAGTATAACGTGATTGATTAATGGATCCAATTTTATATTGTATTAGTTATTTGTTTTTCAGTATGTTCTTCTCACAACATATAAACTTGTGGTGAAGTGCAGGCTTTGACGAGACATGTTACTGATGCCATGAAGGAATCACGGGTTCTTGACATTTTAAATGTGGTAAGGTTTATTTACTTATTCCGCTGGCTTCTTCCACAGCATTGTTTGTGGAGATTTTCCAGAAAGAAAAGAAAATAATAATGTTGATTCCAAAGTTCATTTGGCTATATATTTAGTACACTTGACAGTTTCCTTACCTTAATCTTTCTGACTTTATCTCGTTTAGGTTAGTGTTACGTGAGTTGTTTAACATTTTGGAGCTTGAGGTGAAATATTTGACCAACTTATTTCCTTGATAGTGACTATTGAAAAATCAACTCATCATCTGTTCTTGAGAGGGAACATCTCTACTTCTATATCATTTGGAAATCACTAAATGATATGATTTCATGTGACTCTTGCACGAGGAGCTTGTCATGCTGTGAACCCCAATGGCTAAGACTAATATCTTAGCTTCCAATTTCAGATGGAACCGCTCGCTCACAAGAGAATGGGGTTCGAGGAATTCTGTGCTGCTGCAATCAGCACACATCAGCTCGAAGCCCTGGAAGGATGGGAGAACATTGCAACTGAAGCCTTTGGTTTTTTTGAACAAGAAGGAAACCAGGTCATCTCGGTGGAGGAATTGGCACAGGTATCTGCATCTACTATTTTACTAGCTAGCTACCAGTTTATGTTCAATCGATCAAACACCTCCTGACAATCAAATAATTTCTGCAGGAAATGAATTTGGGCCCTACGGCCTATTCTGCAGTCAAGGATTGGATTAGAAGCTCTGATGGGAAGTTGAGTTTTATTGGATATACCAAGTTCTTACATGGCGTGACAATGCGCACCTCGAATGCAAGACATCGATGACATAGCCAATACATAACTGTAGAACTGTTACACACTATTTTTTGTACCAAGTGCATCGACTTTCTTGTTATCGCATCTGATTGGAGGTGTAGGAAGAAATGTCTAGCCAGGATCATGTTGAGATTCAATTTGTTTTGATTTAAACCCATATAGCGTGACTCTTATGTCAAAAATGTTTACATGATTTTTCAGCTGAATTAACTTATGTATATTATCGAATTAAAATAGCAACAAGCATGTTGACGGTTTTATAAAGTGAGCACAAATGCGACAGTTCTTGGAATTACCTCGGAACACCATCAATGGCTCCGATCAAGGGGAGTCTCCGATTGGTATACATTCTGGTGTTGATCGATCGGCATGGGATATTTGAGGGAACAACACCAAGGAAAAACCAGTCCATAATTAATATGTGACTCTGTCTCTGTACAAGGCCTTGTAGTTGGTTCCAACGACGTGGATCCCAGAAGCCATGGTGCGTGTCGGAATCAACTTGGTGATTTATTTAATATCTTGAATTAATGTACTATAGTCGTATACGTAGTACTAACTAATTTATTTAACGTGGCGTTTTTTCATTAGACCAGCTTGGTGGGGGCCCTCAAGGTTTGGACCATGGCAATAAAATACAGGTCATGTTAAACAAATCGCAGGTTTGGTTTGGTTTGGTGATCAACAACTGATAATTTATTTAATTCCTATTTTTATTTTTAAAGATTATTTTTTATTTAATAGATTTATACAATAATAAAGCACATGGAAAATTTTTTATATTAAATATTTTTTTAGGAGAAAAACATGTAGGCGCGTGGGACTGAGATAAAAAAACAGAGAATTAATAAAAAATAGTGTAATTATATTTTTTTATTTTCAAGTTGAATAAAAAAAACTAAACTAATGATAATAAATGGCGAAATTGTATTATTTTAAATTGATGGGCAAAAAATACTTTAAAGAAATAATAAATAAATAAAATTATAGTCTTGAGTGCTGTGACTTAACTCGTTAAACCTGTGATTTCAGTCATGAATTCATCAATGTTTATTAATATATTTCTTATAAATCTATATTTAACCTAAATAAAAAATAAAAAAACAAAAAAATAAGCTCAAACATTTAAAGCCTATGGCCAACACCCTAGTGCCTTTGAAAGAAATAGCTTAAACGCGTGGACGTTGAAGTCCAAGTTCGCGTGATTGGGTTATATTTTTTTAAAGGGTAGAATAGTAAATATTTAGATTTTAGCCACTACTATGGTGTTGGAAAAACATGGTAATGAGTTTCGACTTAAAAAATTTATTTTCAACCTATTTTAACTTAAAAACACCCTACAAATACTCTTAGAACACTCAAAAATCAACTTATCAACCTAATAAACTGAAATAATAGTTCAAATCACAAAATCAAACCAAATAAAATTTATCATTCTTGTCTTAGGTCTATTTTTTAGGATAATATCGAAACTCAAAACAACCACTATAAAACTCCTCATACCAAAAAACACTAATTTTAACTATTTTGGTGGTCGGAATAGGTGTTAATGATGACTTTCTCTCTTTACACTGAAATTTTCAAGAGCTCTCTCTCTCTCCTCAAATAAATCAGAGATTGAAAAATAAAAAAAATAAGGATTTTTACCAAAAATGAATTTCTAACAATTAAAAGGACCAATTAACCTATTAATTGAAAAAAAGAGGGACTAAATGAACTTTTGGTATGAAATTAGAAGTTGCCATCTATTTTTCTGTTTTTTTTATTTTGATCCTTTATTTTTCAAGTCAATCTTTTTTTTTAAAAAAAAACAATTAGATACTAATTTGAGTTCGAAAGAGTTTAATTATGCAAAAAAAAAAAAAAATAAGAGTTAAAGATCAAATTGAAAATTTTTAAAAAATTATGATTTGTGAAAGAGTGCAAAATGTACAATAAAAACGCCTCGTTGGTGTGTGTGTATATATATATATATATACACACAAAGATCAGGCCTGAGCCTGGACAGCTATATAGCCCACAAGAGCAGTAGGAAGCCGACGTGGCTAGTGCCGAAGATTATGTTCTTCACACATGGAAAAGATTCCTCAAATTAATTCTATCTCTAGACCAACTTATACCTCAAATCAAAATTATATTCTTTCTTCAAGGACACAAAAAAAATTAAATAAATTCATCTGATTGTTGCTCTAAGTCTTGAACAAGAAGATTAATAAATGAAGCGTACCATCAGACCACCGCCTTGAAGTTTTAAAATTATTTGTACTTTAATTTAACATTGGTTGGAGGGATTTTTACTAATTCTTGGCTTATTTTTCTCAAGGAGAATTTTAGCTTCCAATTCTTCCATGGCCAGCAGCTGCCAAGAGAGTACAGAGAGTTCAATCAGTAAAGCTTGAAACTTGGTATCTGCAGGCTAAAATATTGCCCACCAGCCTAAAAAAGAATATAAATGCTGTACAAGGTGGCGTGGTCCCTGAGGCCCGAGCAAGAACATGATGTTAGCTTATGGTTTCAAAATGTAGGCAGAAAATAGAAGGAAAGATGCAATTGCATTCATACAAGCAAACAGCCTTTAAAGCAAACGTCCGGCCCTTCTCCAACCGTCGGTTTCCATGGGACCAAATTGTTTCAACTAAGCTGTGCTGTCACATGCACTTGATGATGACTTTAAGGGGCATCTTTTGGCTAAATTGTTCAAGAAAACCACTCATTATCTGGGAACTTGTAAAAAAAGTGAGGCACATTTCCTACGCAAAATTGGGATTGTGGTTTTGTTGTTTTCTCACCCAATTGATATGATTTCATTTCATTTGCATGCCTTGGGCATTATATGATTTTGATAGTAATGTTATTAAATTTGATTTGGATTAGTTGTGATTTATCAATTAAAATCTAACTCGAGTTAGATTTTAAATTAAACTGGATGTGATTTAATTTTATCAGATCTGATTGATTTAGAAAGTTATCTCATGAATTGGTTTATTCAATCAAAATTTAATTTAATTTTTAAAACTATATCATTTTAGTGTAATTCAAGTTAATTACATGACCTAAATGATGTATATTTTTAGTTTTTGAATGCAATATCTTGTTGAGAGCATATCCACTACTTAATTATCGTGAGCATTAGGCAAATTAATCAACCGTCTTTAATACATGCACGATCAAGATGCTTCTAAATGTTAATTTCTATTGCCAAATAACTTAATTACCAGACAAAAAAAAATTAACAATAAAGATGGTTCATAATTTTTAACAACATCGATCTTGGGACAAATGCTAAGAGTTTCCAAGGATGTGGTAAGAATGCGAAGTCCAAGCACTGATCTTGTATTTGAAGTGGAGAAGGAGCAATAGCTAGAAAGAGGGTGGAGCTCCACCAAACATGCACTCCTAGGCAACCTCGATCCGGCTGAATGTTTCAAACATTAGGTTCAACCATGATTTTGAATTCTTAAAAGACATCGAAGAAAAGACTTAAACAACTATATATTACCATCTATAAACATTGCAATTGGGAATAATAATAATAATAATAATATTAATAATAATAATTAAAAAAAATAGCTTGGTGAAGGGACTTGATGCTTGTCTCTTCATGTATGGTTTATATACAAGGAATATATTCCAAACAATATGAATCACAAAATGGAAAGAAAAAGTAAAAGAAAACAAAAGGATTTGTGAAATCACACACAAAGAATCAAATCCAATGGCTCTACGCAAACCCTCTTCCCCCTTCAAAGTTCTAGCCGTGTCCTATACGGTTGCCCTTAACATGTCCTCTAGCTCTCTCCATCTACTATTTCAATTGTCAACCGTTTCTTGTGTCCACATTAATAAGAAAGCAGCAAAACAAGCAAGCCAAAAATAAATTATGCCCAAGAAAAAAAAAAAAAAAATATATATATATATATAATGTTGCAAGAGAATATGGTTG